>NW_012116611.1:1554816-1612825 GCF_000951035.1 Colobus angolensis palliatus
TGCCTCAGCCTCCTGAGTAGCTGGAATTGCAGGCATGCACCACCACACCCAGCTAATTTTGTATTTTTAGTAGAGATGGGGTCTGTCCATGTTGGTCAGGCTGGTCTCGAACTCCCAAACTCGGGTTCCACCCACCTTGGCCTCGCAAAGTGCTGGGATTACAGGCCTGAGCCATTGTGCCTGGCCAGTAAAAGTTTTTTTTAAACATCTATTTAATTTATCATTTTTTCTTATTTGGTCTATGAATATGATATACTGCATTGATTGGTTTTTGATTGTCATAATATTGGAACAAAGTGAATATAGACACATTATATTATATATATGCATAGAGCCAGACTTGAATGGTTAATATTTTGGTGAGTGTGTTTGCTTCTTTGCTCGTGAGGAATATTCATCCATATTATTCTTTTTTTGTAATACCTTTGTCTCTCTTTGATATTAGTTTAAGGCTGGTATCATAAAACACATTAGGAAATGTTCCATCCTCCTCTAATTTCTGGTAAAGGTGGTATAAAATTTGTGTTATTTAATATATAATTCATTTATTGTATCCTTAATTTTACAAAATGTTTATTGCTACTTTATCATGTATTTCTTCTGTCATGTTAACTCTTTATTCTTCTGAGTTTCCAATGATGCATATGTTAGAACATTTAACATTATCCTATAGCTCTGGATGTTCTGTTCTTTCTTTCCCAACTCTTTTTTCTCTTCATGTTTCATTTTAGACAATTTCTACTAAACTATGCTAAAGAAAACTGATTTTCTCATGTGTTTGATTCTACTTGAGCATTTTAATGGCATTCTTCATCTTTATTATTTTTGTTTATTTCATTTCTAGCATTTCCGTTATATTATTTCCAGTATTTTTAATCTCTCTACTAAAAGTACTCATCATCTCTCATTATCCACTTTTTCTGTGAGAGCTTTTATGACACTAATTATAAATAATTACCATTCCTTACCAAATAGTTCTAATATCTTTGTCCCATTTGAGTAAATAATGTCTGCAAATGAGTATGTCTTTATTTCTCCTAGGATTTTATGGATTATATGTGGGTAAAGCATCTTTTGTTTTGATTGTAGTATCTTAGATATAATTGTGTCCCTGACTTTCAAGAGTGGCTGTAAGTAGGCCAATAATGGCCCCATCAATAGCAGGTCCCAGTCACTGGGACATGGTATGTAGGAAAGGACCTTTGCAGATGTCATTAGTTAAGACCTTGAGATGGAGAAATTATTTTTAATTATCCTGATGGGTCTTTAATCATAGCATTCTGATAAGACAGAGGCAGAGGAAAATTTGAAGCAGAGAAGAAAAAGCAATATGACTGTGGCAGGCCAGGTCTCACTATCGTAGGCCTCCATAACAACTGTTTCAGTATTGTCTGAGTGGTTAAGTTAAATATTAAAAGCCAGTGCCCTTATACAAAGGCTGGGATGTAGCAAAAGCCCACCAAGAGTATTGCCCAGGCCTTTCCTGGGCCTTAAAAGCATGACAAAACAACAAATATATATTATTTTAAGTCACAGTATATTATTTTAGGTCACAAAGTTCATGGTGATTTGTTACAGTATCCATGGAGAACTAATATAGTAAACTTTTTGGTTCCTCTTCTCCTGTATGATTGCAGTTGTGACCTAGGAAACTTGCAGTATAATTCTTTCTTTTCCCAAAAACTAAGTTTCACTTGCGTCTGTGTGAAGAGATCACCAAGCAGTCTTTGTGTGAGAAATAAACCTTCTTAATCACCTGAGTGCAGGCAGGCTGAATCCAAAAAGAGAGTCAGTGAAGGGAGATAGGGGTAGGGCCATTTTATAAGATTTGGGTGGGTAGTGGAAAATTACAGTCAAAGGGCGTTGTTCTCTGGCGGGCAGGGGCAGGGGGTCACAAGGTGCTCAGTGGGGGAGCTTCTGAGCCAGGATGAGCCAGGAGAAGGAATTTCACAAGGTAATGTCATCAGTTAAGGCAGAGACTGGCCATTTTCACTTCTTTTATGGTGGAATGTCATCAGTGAAGGCAGAAACTGGCCATTTTCACTTCTTTTGTGATTCTTCACTTGCTTTGGGCCATCTGGACGTATAGGTGCAGGTCATAGGGGGCATGATGGCTTAGCTTGGGCTCAGAGGCCTGACATTCCTGCCTTCTTATATTAATAAGAAAAATAACATAAAATAGTATTGAAGTGTTGGGGCAGTGAAAATTTTTTGGGGGGTGGCATGGAGAGATAATGGGCAGTGTTTCTCAGGGCTGCTTCTAGCAGGATTAGGGACAGCGTGGGAACCTAGAGTGGGAGAGGCCAAGTTGAAGGAGGATTTTGTGGTAAGGGGTGATATTGTGGGGTTGTCAGAAGGAGCATTTGTCATATAGAATGATTGGTGATGGCCTGGATATGGTTTGGATGAATTGAGAAACTAAATAGAAGATACAAGGTCTGAATAAAAGAAAGGAGAAAAATAGGTTTTAAAGGACTAAGAATTGGGAGGACCCAGGACATCCAATTAGAGAGTGTCCAAAGAGGTTCTGCATAATTACTTGCTTGGTTGGCAAGTTTTTGGGCTCTATCCTTAAGTTTTTTTTTTATGTTGTCATACACCAGGCCAGATTGATTTAGGTAAAAACAATAATCTTCATTTAAAACTATACAGAGTCCTCCTTTTTCAGCAGTGAGGAAGTCAAGGCCTTGGCGGTTTTGGAGGACAACTGCAGCTAAGGAGTCAATTTGGGCCTGGAGGACTGATAAAGTTTGTGATATGTCTGTGATGCTAGCAGAGAAGTCATTAGAGAGTCTATGGAAGGTCGTGACAGAGGTTGAAATGCCTGCTATTCCAGTACCGAGAGCAATAGTGGAGGCAGAAAGTCCTAAACCAACAAGCAAGGGAATTGGTGGAATAACTCTTCTTTGTCGTGTCGGTGTCATGAGGGTAACAGGGAGCTCTTCGGTCCCATTTGCATATTGAATTTTGGGAGTAAGGAAAACTAGTGTGCATGTGCCTGACCAATTAGCAGGTAGACACATGTAGGTAGAGGATCCACAGAGGAAGAAGAGATCTTGTGCGAGGCAAAACTGGAGATGCAAAGTGAAAAAAATGAGAAGGAGTGCTGAAAGGGGTGCTTGTACCCAAACTCCTAGGGATCCAGCTAGGGCGGCAGCCATCAGAGGTTGTAATGGGGACTGATGGGGTAACTGTGTAGAGGGGGAGGTTCAATTTTCATGATGCATGAGAAAATGTTGAGTCTCTATGAGCAACCTTTCACTATTATTTGTGGGGCTGGGTATAAGTAAATAAGAAGAGGGCCTGGGAAGAGAGTCTGATGAGCAAGGGGAAGGTAGCCAAGGATGGAGTGAAATACAGGGTAAGTGTCTTCCTAAGCAATAATTACTGCTAATGTTTTCAAGTTCACCGGTATTGATAGAGGGCTTATCTGTGATACGGAGCTGGAAGGCTCCAATTGTTTCAGTGATGTGTATAGTTCAGCTTTGGAGATGAGGAGTGAAGGCATATCGAGAAGGTGAAAGGTTACCCAGGGAATTCCAGTGGGTCTTTTCCGAGAGATACATAAAGGAGCAGCCACAGGAATAGTAGTTTGTGTTGTGAGGGGTCCAAATATGGGGGGAGTAGAGTTGACGAAAGGATAAAGGTTTTTTAAGTAAGTGCGGAGGAGGGCGGTGGCTTGCTGATGTGAAATGTCTGGGGAGGTCTTGCTGGACCTGTCTAGAATGTAAAGAAGTTCTTCAGGAGGGTAAAGGTGAGGGCTGTTAAAGGAAGTTCGGAGACGTAGGGAGACAGGAGATGTTGCCCAGTCTGTATGTAGGGCAGGGACAGCTCTGTAGGTAGGTGCTGGAAGAAAGGGAAATGCAAAGCCAGCAATTGTTTGCTAAGAAGCGATTAGAAACGGCTAGGAGAGAGTGACTAAGACTGATCGTGTGTTGGAGATAGCTGGGGAGAAGTAGAGGGTGGCATAAAAATGGAATGAGAATAAGAGTGAGTATAAAAGTAAAGAATAGAACTTCATCAGGGTGAAAGTATTGGAGGCTGCCCTGTCAGCAAAGATCATCTATCCACTCTAAGAGGGAGTTAAGAGTGGCGGCTTGGGGATAGCACCAGGAGATATCAGCTGTGATGGCTTGGAGAAACAGTGTAAACCAGCAGTGTAAACAAGAGTAGGGCACTTATGAGTTGTTGAGAACGATAAATAAGAGTATGACTAGACAGAAGATAGTAGGGATAACTAGTTTTTGGGGTTCAGTCCAAGTAGTGGGGGTGACTGTGTAAAGCCCTGTTGCAAAAAGTAGGGTAAGGACCAACAGACCTAATAGAATGAAGCGATGTATTAGGGTCATAAGGATTATTACTGTTCTTCAGAAATGCGAGTGAGTTTAAGGGAAGTAGGGGAGAGTACTGGCGACTTCAAGGAGGAAGAGGAGAGATTAGGCTGTCTGTCTGACGGACACAGCTTTATTCTGGAGCAGTGAACCCAGTGGGGAGGATCCTGCAGGCAGACGGCAGTTGGGGTACTACAGATGACTAAGTAGGGTCTGATCCATTGAGGTTGTAGAGTTTGAGGGGTCAGATTCTTAACAAGAACTGATCGTCCAGCTGGGGTGTCTTCATATGGCTGAGAATCTGGAGTAGGCAAGAGAAGATTAGCAACCTGGCAAATTTCCTGTCTAGCCTGCTGGAGGACTGGAAGTTAGTTGCCTAGAGGGTTGGCATCTGGGATGAGGCTGGGGCCGAGCAAGAAAGTAAGTCTGTATACAAGTTCAAATTGACTGTACCCTGTAGCATCTTGAGGATAGGCTCTAATTCTGAGAAGGGCAAGAGGTAAAATTACTATCCAATCCTTTTAAAGTTGGAGGCTGAGGTTTGTGGGATGTGTCTTTAAAAGACCATTAGTCCATTCTACCTTTCCTGAAGATTGAGGATGGTAAGGGATATGAAGGTTCCACTGAATACCAAGAGCCTGAGAAACTGCTTGGGTGATTTGACTAGTAAAGGCCGGTCTCTTATCGGACTGTATAGAGGCGGGAAGGCCAAACTGAGGAATTATGTCTGTCAGAAGGGAAGAAATGACCATGGTGACCTTCTCAGACCCTGTGGGAAAGGCCTCTACCCATCCAGTGAAAGTGTCTACTCAGACCAAGATGTATTTTAGTTTCCTGACTTGGGGCATGTGAGTAAAGTCAATTTGCCGGTCCTGGGCAGGGGCAAAATCCCCGAGCTTGATGTGTAGGGAAGGGAGGGGGCCTGAACAATCCCTGAGGGGTAGTAGAATAGCAGATAGAACATTGAGAAGTGATTTCCTTGAGAATAGATTTCCACAATGGAAAGGAAATGAGAGGTTCTAAGAGACGGACTAGTGGCTTGTAACCTACATGGAAGAGGTTATGAAATGACGACAGAATAGAATGGGCCTGTGAGGCTGAAAGGAGATATTTTCCTTGGACTAAGAACCATTTGCCTTGTGTGGGAAGAGATTGATACGTGGAAGTTTCAGCAGGGGAGTAGGTTGGAGTGACTGGTGAGAAGGAGAAAAACTGGCCATGAGGGACAGAAGTTAGAACCCTAACTGTTCTTTAGCCACCTTATCAGCCTAAGTGTTGCCTAGAGCAATGAGATATGATGCCTTTTGATGGCCCTTGCAGTGAATGACTCCAGCTTCCTTTGGAAGTAAAGCAGTCTTGAAAAGAGGTTTTATTAAAGAGGCATTAATGATGGAGGACTTTTGTGTGGTAAGGAAACCTCTTTCAGTTCATGTAACAGCATGGTGGTACAGGATATGGAAGGCATATTTAGAGTCAGTATAAATATTGACATGTAGTTCCTTTGCAAGAGTGAGGGCTCAAGTTAAGGCAATGAGTTTGGCTTGCTGAGACATAGTGGAGCGGGGCAGAGGGGTAGGGTAGCCTCGATGATAGGTGTGGAAGATACTATAGCATAGCCTGACTTTGCTGGTGAGTGGCGATTAGGCCTGGTGGAACTGCCATCAATAAGCCAAGTGTGATCAGGGTGAGGAACAGGAAAGAAAGAAATATGGGGAAATGAAGTGAATATCAGATGGATCAGAGAGATACTCATGGAGGTCAGGTGTGGTATCAGGAATAATGTAGAAGGCTGGATTGAAGTCCGGGTCAGGAAAAATGGTAATTGTGGGAGACTCAACAAAGAGAGAGTATAGCTGAAGGAGCCAGAGGGCAGAAAGTATATGTGTTAGGTGTGAGGAAGAAAATAGATTTTAGAAGTTATGAGAATTGTAGAGAGTGAGTTGAGCATAGTTTGTGATTTTGAGGGACTCTAAAAGTATTAAAACAGCAACAGCTGCTGCATGCAGACATGAGGGCTAGGCTAAAACAGTAAGGTCAAGTTGTTTGGATAAAAAGACCACAGGGCGCGGTCCTGGTCCCTGTGTAAGAATTTCAACCACACAGCCCTGTACTTTGGTTGTGTGTAATGAAAAAGGTTGGGATGAGTTAGGCAGAGCTAGTGTGGGAGCAGGTTTTAGGGCTGTTTTTAAGGAACGGAAAGAGGAGTGGGGAAAGGATTTAGGATTTATGGGGTCAGCTAGGTTTGTCCAGAACAGAATAATGGGTTGTGGAAGGATTGTGGAGGGAGGTATTGCAGATAGGAGAGTATATGGCTTTGGCACCACGGGGTGGATAGGCAAGACAATTTGGTTTATAAGACACAGGTCCTGAAGTAACCTGTAAGACCTGTCTGGTTTTTGAACAGGTAAAGTGGGGGAATTGTAAGGAGAATTTATAGGCTTTAAAAGGCCATGCTATAGGCCAGGCTCAGTGGCTCACGCCTGTAATCCAAGCACTTTGGGAGGCCAAGGCGGGTGGGTCATGAGGTCAGGAGATCGAGACCATCCTAGCTAACACAGTGAAACCCCGTCTCTACTAAAAATGCAAAAAATTAGCCGTGCGTGGTGGCTGGTGCCTGTAGTCCCAGCTACCCGGGAGGCTGAGGCAGGAGAATGGTGTGAACCCAGGAAGCAGAGCTTGTAGCGAGCCGAGATTGTACCACTGCACTTCAGCCTGGGCGACAGAGCAAGACTCCGTCTCAAAAAATAAAAAATAAAATAAAAACAAAAGGTCATGCTGTAACAGGCGAGTGATAACAGGCTTTAATCCTTCTAAAGTGTGCTGTGGGATGGAATACTGGCATTGGGTAAGGGTGATTAGGTTTTAATGGGATGGTCATGGGTGCATCATCTATTGCCAAGGAGGGAGTAGAAGTGTCCTATACTTGTGGATTAAGGTGGGGAGACACAAGGGGAAGATGCGAAGGAGGTTTTGAACTGAGGAAAAGGGTGAGAGTGAAGTGTGGCTGTAGCCTAGGAATAGTCAGGGAAGCAGATAATTTAGTTAAAATATCTTGGCCTAATAAGGGAACTGGGCAGGTGGGATAACTAAAAAGGAATGCATAAAATAATATTGTCCAAGTTGGCACCAAAGTTGGGGAGTTTTAAGAGGTTTAGAAACCCGGCCATCAATACCCACAACCGTTATGGAGGCAAAGGAAACAGACCCTTGAAAAGAAGGTAATGTGGAGTGGGTAGCCTCCGTATTGATTAAGAAGGGTAAAGACTTATCCTCCACTGTGAGAGTTACCCAAAGCTTGGCATCAGTGATGGTCTAGGTGGCTTCCGAGGTGATCGGGCAGCGTCAGTCTTCAGCCACTAAGCTGAGAAGATCTGGGAAGGAGTCAATCAGAGAGCCTTGGGCCAGAGTTCTAGGAGCTCTGGGAGTGGCTGCCAGGTGAGCTGAACAGTCCAATTTTTAGTGGAGTCCCACACAGATGGAACATGGCTTAGGAGTAATTCTGGACTACGGGCATTCCTTGGCCCAGTGGTCAGATTTCTGGCACTTGGAGCAAGCTCCTGAGGGAGGAGGTTCTGGAGGAACCCCTGGCAGCTGCGGTTCAGGCATTTGGAGTTCGTGTGTGCTGGAGATGTGACTGGGGTTTGTCTCACAGTGGAGGCAAGGAATTGCAACTCAGAAATACGTTGCTATTTGGCTGCCTATACTCTATTATTGTACACCTTGAAGGCAAGGTTAATTAAGTTCTCTTGTGGGGTTTGAGGGCTGGAATTTAATTTTTGGAGCTTTATGTAATGTTGGGAGTGGATTGGGTAATAAAATGCATATTGAGAATAAGACAGTCTTCTGGCCCCTATGGGTGTAGGGCAGTAAAGCATCTAAGGGTTGTTGCCAAACAGGCCATGGACTGGGCTGGGTTTTTATATTTCATGAAAAAGAGCCTTAATGCTAACTGATTTGGGAGAGGTTGGATAAATAAAAAGGAGCATTAACCTTGACTATGCCTTTAGCTCCAGCCACCTTTTTAAGAGGAAATTGCTGGGCAGATGGGGGCGGGCTAGTTGTGGAACAAAACTGTAAGCCAGACCGGGTGTGAGGAGAGGAGGTGATAAAACAGTTACAGGGTGGGGGAGCAGAGGCTGAGGAAGAACTGGGACATGGCTCAGCCTGGTGAGGAGCAGCCTGGGGAGGAGGGGAGAGGTCAGATGAATGTGTAGAAAAGGAAGATTGGAAAGACTCAGTGATGCTTGGGGTTGGGACTGAGGGGGCAGGCAGGAGGGAAAGAAGCAAGATTTCGGACAAGTTGCATTGGGAACAGAGACTAGGGAGGGACCGATGTGTAAAAGAATGCCTGGACGTCAGGAACCTCAGACCGTTTGGCCATTTTATGACAAGAATTATCTAGATCTTGTAGGATGGAAACATTGAAAGTGCCATTTTCTGGCTGTTTGGAACCACTATTGAGTTTGTATTGGGGTCAAGCCCTGTTGCAGAAGAAAATAAGATGCTTAGACTTTAGGTCAGGTTAGAGTTGAAGAGGTTTTTAAGTTCTTGAGAACACAGGCTAAGGGAGAAGAAGAAGGAATGGAGGGTGGAAAGTTGCCTATAGTGAACGAAGCAAGTCCAGAGAAAAGAGAGAGTAGAGACACGGAGAGAAGGGGTGGGGGGTGCTTGCCCCCCAGGAAAGTGGAAAAGGGGTAGAGATACTGAGAGAAGGGGTGGGAGATGCTTGCCCCCCAGAAAAGTGGTGCTTGCCGCTAAGGGTGAAGGACCAAGGCAGGCATCCCCACATGATCAGACACCTCTGAAACATGGGTGAATAATCAAGCAGGCGTCCCCACATGATTAAACACCAAGGAAAGACTGTCTTCCCAAGTCCGTGACCGGCACCAGAGTTTTGGGTACATGGATAAAATGCATCTCCTGTCTCTACCAGAAAAGGAAAGGAACTGAAATTAAGAGAAAGGAGAGACTGAAAGATGGCACCAAGATTGAAAGGAGAAAGAGGCTGAGGGATAGTGACAGAGGTTAGAGACGAGAGTAAAAAGAGGCCACTTACCCGATTTAAAATTGGTGAGATGTTCCTTGAGCTGGTTGGTCTGAGGACCCGAGGTCATAGGTGGATCTTTCTCATGGAGTAAAGAGCAGGAGGACAGGGGACTGATCTCCAAAGGAGGTCCCCCGATCCTAGTCACAGCACCAAATTTCACCTGCATCCATGTGAAGAGACCACCAAACAGGCTTTGTGTCAGCAATAAAGTTTTTTAATCACCTGGGTGCAGGCAGGCTGAGTCCAAAAAGAGAAGGGAGGGGTGGAGGTCCTGTGAAGGGAGATAGGGATGGGGCTGCTTTATAAGATTTGGGTGGGTAGTGGAAAATTACAGTCAAAGGGGGTTGTTCTCTGGCGGGCAGGGGTGGGGGTCACAAGATGCTCAGTCCGGGAGCTTTTGAGCCACGGTGAGCCAGGAGAAGGAATTTCACAAGGTAATGTCATCAGTTAAGGCAAGGACCGGCCATTTTCACTTCTTTTTTTTTTTTTTTGAGACGGAGTCTTGCTCTGTCGCCCGGGCTGGAGTGCAGTGGCCGGATCTCAGCTCACTGCAAGCTCCGTCTCCCGGGTTCATGCCATTCTCCTGCCTCAGCCTCCCGAGTAGCTGGGACTTTTGTGGTGGAATGTCATCAATTAAGACAGGAATTGGCCATTTTCACTTCTTTTGTGATTCTTCCCTTGCTTCGGGCCATCTGGACTTATAAGTGCAGGTCACTGGGGATACAATGGCTTAGCTTGGGCTCAGAGACCTGACACTAGGGTCTTCCTCAGTGCCCTCCCATATTACCTTCTAGTGGCAATGAATGTTTTCAAATGCAATAAGACCAGCAGTGTTTTACTGTTCCCCACAGAATAAGAATTTATTTTTCCATACTATTGATAGACAGGAAGGAACCTTGCGGAGTTTCTTGGTATCTTTTCTGTTCTTTCACAGATTTCCAAAACAATAGATATTTCCTCGGACTCTATCTAATGGTTTCTGTGAACACTTGGTAGGTTAGTTAAAAGAAAAAGAGCATTGAAAATGATGCATGCTCCCCAAAGTGTACATGACCACCTGTATCACACAGTGTTCTCCAGAGAAACAGAAACGATAGGGCGTGTATGTGAATATAGAGAGATTCATTTTAAGGAAGTGGCTCATGCAGTTGTGGAGTCTGGCAAGCCCAAAATTGGCAGTGTAAGCCAGCAATCCGGAGACCGAGGAAGGAGTTGACATTTCAGTTAAAATCTGAAAGAGATCTATAGACAGAATTTTCTCTCTCTTAGAAGAGTCAGTCTTTTTTTTTTTTTTTTTTTGTAAGGCCTTCAAGTGATAGGATGTGGCTCACTTACACTGCAAAAGGTGATCTGCTTAAAAGTTTGGTGATTTAAATATTAATTTTTTTCTACAAAATATCTTCACAGCAACATGCAGACCAATGTTTGATTAAATATCGTGGTATTATGGCCTAGCCATATTGATGTAAAATTAACTATCATACCTCCAGAATTTTCACACTGTCCCACCAGCAAGCACTAGCTAACCTTTAACAGTTTATCAACTGTACTGGTTTCCTAGGCCTGCTACAAGGTGGTACAGTGCTGGAGGTAGGTCGGAAGTAAAAATATCTGGTGTTCGTACTGCTATGCTCCTTACAAAGGCTCTAGGGGAGAATCCTCCCTTGCCTCTTCCAGATTCTGGTGAGTCCAGGTGTTTCTTTGTTTGAGACTATGTTACTCCAGTGTATGCTTTTTTTCTTCATATAGCTTTTTCCTCTGTCTCCCTGATCTCCCCGTGTCCTTAACTCAATTACATTTGCAAAGACCTTTTCCCCAAATAAAGTCATATTTACAGGTTTGTATGGTTAAGATATAGACATATCTTATTGGGTTCATAATTCATACTACTACAATCTACTCTCTGGCCTCCAAAGTTTATGTCCCTCCCACATGCAAAATACATTCACCACATTCCAAATTCTCTAACGTCTTAACCTGTTAGGACATCAACTTGAAATCTAAAATCTCATCTAAATAACAACAGTTTGAAAGTCCCAAATCTTATCATGTAAATCATCTCAATCAGGTATGGATGAAGCTCTGCATATGATACATCCTGGGGCAAATTTTTTCTCCATTGGTGACACTAAAATATAAGTTATATCTTTCCCCAAAACAATGGTGGGACAGGCAGAGAATACACATTCACATTCCAAAAGGAAGAAATTGGAAGAAGCAAAGAGGCCATTTGTCCCAGTCAAATTTTATATTCAGCAGGACAAATTTTATCAGGTTTCAAGGCCTGAGAATAATCTTTTGTGAGTGGATACTCTGTCATTTCAGTTCACAGTGAAACCAATGGCTCCACATCTCTGAATGGCGTGCTGTGGTTCTTTTGGCTTCTGCCATTTTTTAAATCTACTCCCATGCCAATTCGATCAGCCTGGGCCTCTGCACCCACAGTGGCACAATCGACTTCTGCCTTTGTGTCCATGCCTCCAGCTTGCTCTCATTTTGCCGTATCTCTGTCCTGTTAAATTCAAGTTGACAATGCTTCTGCTGATACAACATTCTTAAAAACTTGTGCATCTTCTGATTTATGTCATGAGGTTCTGTGCCATTAGACAAGAGGGTTTTCCACACAGCTTTCCTGGATAGCTTCATCTCTATTACTAGCTTCTAAGATGGTTAAATCGATCTAAGATTAACAAATCTAATCTACTCAGCATTACTTTTGGTTTTCTCTCCAGAGCATGCTTTCCCAAGAGGGAATTTTATAATTTTAGCATCATTTACAATTCTGATAAGCCAATAATCTTTTGAATTATCAAGTTTATGTTCCTTGTAGCATAACAGATTTTTCTTCAATTTATCTCTTTCTTACCACATTTTGCTGGAAGCACCAAGGAGAAAGCATGATGCATCTTCAAGACTATACCTGAAATCTCCCTAGCTAAATATCCATGGTCATTGCTTACAAGTACTGTGTTCCATTTAACAGAAGAACACAATCCAGATACTTTTTCTGTCTCTTTATAATAAAGAGTGACTTTCCTGCAATTTCTAATACCATCTTCCTCATTTCCTTATAAACTCTCACTAGAGACATCTTTAGCATTCCTATTTCTACCAACTTTTTGTTTATGATTATATATGTATTCTCTATGAGCTTTCTCTACCATGCTCCTCATTTTCTCATGGGCCTTCCCCAGCAGTGCCTTGCAAGTTTACATTTCTACCAATAGTCTCATTAAGGCAATGCAGGATTTTTCTTATACCTCTCAAAATTCTTCCACCCTCTACACATTACCCAATTTTCAAGCCACTTTAGCATTTGTAGATATGTTACAGCAGCATCTGACTTCAAGTGCCAAAATCTGTATTAGTTTTCTGAGCCTGCTGTAATAAATTATCACAAACTAGGTGGCTACAAATATCAAATTTGTTCTCTTACAGTTTTGGAGTCTAAAATCAAGTTATTGACAGGGACATGCTCCCTGCAAAGCCTGTAGGGAAAATTCTTCATTTCCTCTTTCAGCTTCTGAAGGCTCTAGGCATTTCTTAGCCTGTAAGCATGTAACTCCAATCTCTGGTTCCTTCTTCACATGTCCTTCGGCTTTTTTTCTGTATTTATCTAGGTGTCTCTTATAATGACACGTGCCATTGGATTAAGAGCCACCATGATAATACAAGTTGACGTCATCTCGTGATACTTAAAAACATCTGCAAAGACTCTTTCTCCAAGTAAATTTATATTCACACATTTTAGGAGTTAGCATGTAGGCATATTTGGTGGGGATTTCATTTCACTACACCATTCATTTCACTACATCAGCCATTCTATCTGAGTCTTCTTGTATGTGTCCTGTTACACCTATGGAAGTGTATATTTGTTCACCATTTCTCCTTCCCAACAGGCACTCTCCTTCATTACATGTAGGCTCAGTTCTTTATTCTGCAACCCTAGCTTTCCAATGTATTGGAAAAAATAGTATTTAATTTGAAATTATTCTACTTTGTATTTTAAAGGATTATGTCATGCTCCTTCTAGCTCTCTGTATGCCACCCCAGAAGTCAGAAACTTGATAAGGCATTTCATTAGTAACATCTGTCTGCTGGGTGCGGTGGCTCACACCTGTAATCCCAGCACTTTGGGAGGCTGGGGTGGGCGGATCATGAGGTCAGGAGATTGAGACCATCCTGGCTAACACAGTGAAACCCCATCTCTACTAAAAATACAAAAAATCAGCTGGTTGTGGTGGCAGGTACCTGTAGTCCTAGCTACTCAGGAGGCTAAGGCAGGAGAATGGTGTGAACCTGGGAGGTGGAGCTTGCAGTGAGCGGAGATCGCGCCACTGCACTCTAGCTTGGGCGACAAGCAAGAATCCATCTCAAAAAAAAAAAAAAAAAAAAGTAATGTGTATCTGCATGGAGTTTTACTTATCAGTAAGATACTACTGTTCCTTGGTTTCTCGATGGAATCACCTTATACAGAGAATAATGTGAGATACTTAGGATTTGTGTAACAGTTTGAGAGTAGCTTTGATCATGCTAAGACCCCATAGAACACATTTGCACAATTGCATGTACTCTTAATTATCCTAGCGCAATTCCATCTGGAAATCACTCTATTGATAAAATGACCTTTGGCTCTATGTTTTGGGTAAAGCATTTCCTTAATTGTTACTCTGCTGGTTATTCATACTGATTTGAATTTTTCTTAGTCTAAAATTAGAGTTATTTATATACAGCAGTTGTGATAATTGGGGATGTTTATAATTCATCATAACTTACAGATGTTTCTATAATTTGATTTCATAATAAGAATGTGGTAGTCTAGATAAATATATGAATATATGTAGTCAGAATGTAGCTTAATTATAAGTTTCTGTAAACTAAATGGAAAAATGGTTTCAATCTCAGTGTAATCACTATTCTTACTAGAGTTTTTGGGGGGCAGAATTTCCTTTTCATCTCCCTGTTAACTTCCACATGAAACTCTGTGAAGGCCATTCTCACACATAAGTCCATGAAAGCAAACAACGCTCAACTGGAAATTAGCATATATTTCTTCCCAATATAGCTTGTAGTCAAACATAAATTACTTGACCTGCTTGTGCTTCAGATTCAGCAAGTGTTATTATATTTTAGTGAGTTTTGTCAGATTACTTCAACAACTCTTGAGAAACTCTTGGATTTTACTTTTTTAGTTTGAATTTTTAGTTTTAAAATACTTAATCCTCACATACAAAGCTTACACAGGACATCTTTATATTACAAATGCATTATATTTTGTTATAGCAAATAAACAGCAATTGCTGGCCCAATCTTGTATTTTTTTTTTTTTTCTTTTTACTATTAATAATGCCTAAAGCGGCCAGGCGCAGTGGCTCACCCTGTAATCCCAGCACTTTGGGAGGCTGAGGCGGGCAGATCACGAGGTCAAGAGATCTAGACCATCCTGGCTGACATGGTACAACCCCGTCTCTAGTAAAAATACAAAAAATTAGCCGGGAGTGGTGGCAGGCGCCTGTATTCCCAGTTCCTCAGGAGGCTAAGGCAGGAGAATCTCTTGAACACGAGAGGCGGAGCTTGCAGTGAGCCGAGATCGCACAACTGCACTCCAGCCTGGGCCACAGAGCGAGACTCCATCTCAAAAAAAAAAAAAAGAAAAGAAAAGAAAAAAGCCTACAGTGTTTGAATGCATGACAAAAACGCAATGTAGTTCACCCTCCATAAAAACAACAATAAAAAATCTAAAAAGTTTTTTTTAATGATTAAACACTAAACCTCTAATCTACTTAGTCTGTAAAGTTTTTATGAAATATACAGTTAATGAAGTTACCAATAACCTGAATACAGTGTAGATGGTACTTCTTTGTAGAATCCTTAACTTTTCTTATTTCTTTTAGATTAAGCTTACTTTTTCTCAGGAATTTTATTCCTTCCTATATAATATATATAGAAATATGTAATCCCCTTATATGTTTTATACAATGTGCATATTTATATGAAGGAACCTACATATGTGAAGGTTATATTTTAAATGTATGATATGCTTTCCGTGCATCTAAAATGAAACACTTTCTTTCATATTAATTGTATTCTTCTAGTAAACAGGTGGGCAGCTCATGAGCTTCATAGCAAAGGAAGAGAGTAACAGACACATCATACATTTTTTCCTTTCAGTACTCAACGGGATCAGCAGTAAAGTTAATGAACTGTGTTTTTAAGTAGCTCCCTATTCATCTAGGGAAAGTTGTTCCACAATATGTGCATCACTGGTTTTCATTTTAATTAGTTTTGATCAAAAGTTGTCAAATTTATCCAGTGGTCCAGCCAATAAATTTATGATTATCAATTTTCTATTCAAATGTCTTATTTCATATAGAATAAAATAAAGTCTTGCAAAGCATAAACTTCCACTTACTCTGAACTCTTGAGAGCCAAAAATTATTTTATTATTGAGTGATGTTTTTCCCTGTCCCACTCCCATGCAAATAATGAATAATTTTTATAATTGATTTAACAATCACATGTGTCAGGAGGAATTAGGAGTTACAACAAGATCCAATCTTAGTAACGTATAAGTAAAAGTTGCCTTTTCAAAATACATCTTAGTTTTTCTCATGTTCTGTTTGCAAGAAAACGTTGAATTTCTTAGTGTTTATATATTGTATTCTGTATTTTAAGTTTATTTTTAAAAGTAAAACCTTCTGTCAAGTTTAGTATTTGAAATATATTTTATTTTATAATGAAAACTTCAGGTCAGGTGCAGTGGCTCACGCCTGTAATCCTAGCACTTTGGGAGGCCCAGGTGGGCAGATTACCTAAGGTCAGGAGTTTGAGACCAGCCTGGCCAACATGGTGAAACCCCGTCTCTGCTAACAGTACAAAAATTAGTTGGGTGGTGACATGTGCCTGTAGTCCCAGCTACTCAGGAGGCTGAGGCAGGAGAATCGCTTGAACCCAGGAGGCGGAGGCTGCAGTGAGTCAAGATCGTGCCACCTCACTCCAGCCAGGGACATAGAGTGGCACTCATCTCAAAAAAAAAAAAAAGAAAGAAAAGGAAACTTCAAATTCTAAACTTCATTATTTTCTGTTACTCAATAATACCTAAATATATTAGAATAAATATAATGTTTAATTGTATGAGAATTTATGAAAAAATTTCATAAACACAATACACATCAAATTTCACTTCTAATGTTATTTCTCAGAGATAAAGTAATTTGAAGTTCCTCATAGTAAAAGCTGAGTTAGAGTTGTTTTGCTAATTTACAATTTCAGATAGATCCATATGAGAGGAAAATTTGTGAGAAAATGCAATAAATTATTTAAAATATATTTTAAAATATAATTCCTTACATGTTTCATAACTCAGCCATTTATAGTCATGATAAATATTGTGATAATTATGTACTTCACCAGTTTTTATAAGCTTTTGACTTTTTAAAAATTTAATATGTGGCCCAGCATGGTGGCTCACATCTGTAATCCCAGCACTTTGGGAGGGCGAGGGGGGCAGATCACCTGAGGTTAGGAGCTCTAGACTAGCCTGGTCAACATGGAGAAACCCCATCTCTACTAAAAATACCAAATATTAGGTGGGTGTGGTGGCAGGTGCCTGTAATCCCAGCTACTCAGGAGGCTGAGGCAGGAGAATTGCTTGAACCTGGGAGGCAGAGGTTGCTGTGAGCTGACATCGCACTGTGGCACTCCAGCCTGGGTGACAGAGCGAGGCTCTGTCTTAAAAAAAAAAAAGTAATATGTAATCTCATTTAATTTTGTGACAGTGCTACAAATGGGAAATACTATCTTCACTTTACAGCTGAAAACACTGAATCCCACAGAGGTGACAAAACCTGCACTGTTAACACAACAACAGATGTCAGAGCTGTGATTGCACTCCTAGGCTGCCTGATGACAAGTACTCTGTATTCTCAGGATTTAAAATTCATCAAATCCTCCCTTAAATCCTGTGAGGGAGGGATTGTTCTTGCTCCTTATGTTTTGAAGGGAACCTGGGGTTCAGAGTTTCAGTTTTCTGCCTAAATATCACAGCTCCAATACCTGGCGGAGGTGATAGAATGCAGGTTTGTCTCACCTCAAGGGCTTTCACCCTGCCCTGAATTCATTATTGGTAAAGACTTTTAGCAGGGTATAGAGATGAAAATATAAATAACCATAGCACTCATTATATAATAGTGATAATTGTTTTTTTTTCCCTGCTGCCATGTACCTAAAAACCCAGACAACATTCAAATGAATTCTCATTTCTATTTCTTTTTTGTATTACACAGATAAAATAAATTTTAGCCCCAAGCCTGTGTGAGAGACATTGTGTGGTTGTGAATTATCACTGGAGAATTTATTTCCTCCTACACAAACCCCAAGGCTGAAACAGGCAATCTTCCTAAATTTCTTCCTCTGAGACAATATATCACTTTACTGAGGTCTGAGCTTTATGAATGTGTCCTGATCAGATACAATGTTTCTGTTATAAAGAAAGAAATAATGATAAGCATTTGAAGTGATACATATGTTAATTAGCTTGATTCAATAATTCCACTCTGTATACATATATCCTAGCATCACTTTGTACCCCATAAATATATACAGTTGTAACTTGTCAATATCCAATAAATAAATAACAAATTCCCATATTGGGCAATCTTTGTTTTGCCATATATGTGGCCCATTAACATCTAAAGATGCAGACTATCAGAAATAGGCAAATAGGGCTGAGCACTGTGGCTCAATCTTGTATTCCTAGCATTTTGGGAGGCCGAGGAGGGTGGATCACCTGAGGTCAGGAGTTCGACACCAGCCCCGGCCAACATGGTGGAATCCCATCTCTACTAAAAAAACAAAACAAAACAAAAACAAACAAACAAACAAAAAACAATTAGCCAGTGGCGGGCGCCTATGATCCCAGCTACTCAGGAGGCTGAGGCAGGAGAATTGCTTGAACCTGGTGGGCAGAGGTTGCAGTGAGTGGAGATCACCCTACTTCACTCCAGCCTGGGCAACAGAGGGAGACTCCATCTCAAAAAGGAAAGAAAAAGAAATAGGTAAATAGTAGTAACTGAACTGCTGGGCTCAGCTCTGTGTTGTCTTTCTAGATTTATATTTTCTAAATTTTTGTAGTTCTGTGGATTTTCATCACTTTCTTTGTCAGCCCAAATACGGATCTCTAAGCGCTTCAAGATATTCTGTAACATATATTTTATATTATCTAACTCATTATATTTTTAGGCCTTTTTAGAAATCCCATTTCTGTTGTAAATCATGTATTAACTGTGTATATCCTCAACTACATGGTATGTGACTTTAAATTTTCAACAATTGTAACCTATCATTTAATAGCCAGGTGTGTATAGCCTAGACGTACTTTGAGACAGTTCAGTAAGTCACTTTCATCTTGATTTTAATAGACTATATAGTAGCCATGTTCTGTATATATATATATCTCTCTTTCACTATCAGATTTATCATATTGCTTCTTAATATTTCAATAATTTACATTTTCTGCAAAAAAGCAAACATATTATTTACTATCTGCACTTTCATCAGGAATATTAGCAAATAGCATAATTTTAGGAATAACTTTTTGTCAATATCATCTCCTTACTCTCATAATAAATGTGAGATGAGGATATAAGCTAATGGGTTCACTAGTATACACCAGCTTCATGATAAGTATAATTCAAATTCATATCTCAGTAAAATGACAAATGACTACATAGGTATGTGTTAAAGTTTTCAGGTTCGCTTTTGAATTGATAAAACAGAAAATATGAAAATCACTACTGTCCATAATATATTGCCACATATGTTATTTTCAACATATACATGTCTACTATGCCCTAGTTAAACTGTTTTGATAGTATTTTGAAATTTTTAATACAAGGAAGAAGAAAATACTTCAGACACTTAGAGTAAAGCAATCTAGTCTATGTTATAAATGCTGGCTACAGAAGAGAAGTGAGTATATTGTTTGTATTGTCTCTACTCCATTAGAATATCAGCCTCCTGAAGGCAGGGACTTTAATTTTTTTTTTTCTTTCTGTATTTGCTGCTATAGCCTTAAAACAGGAAGAATGCTTGGGACTTTGCAGGACCTCAACAATCTTTGTTGAATAACTGACTGCTGAATAAATGACTGTTTTACCCATTGAGAATGGCCAATAATTGTTTAGAAACAAAAATGATTTTAATTATTACTCTTAGGAGTATCTTCACAGTATCAATGCAATTAATTTGAAAGCTAATTAAATAATATTTAATTAAAAGTTAATAAATAATATTTATTATGTCTACTGAGTTCTTGCTTGAACTAACAATACCTATCAAGACATTTAACAAAATTTTCTCCAATTATAGCTTAACCAAAAATAAATAAATAAAAATTTAAGAAAAACAAAACAAAACAAAAATAATAGTTTAACTAAATTAAGTGCCTCATTTGATGTCATGTCAACATAGCCCAAATATATTGTAGTCTTTTGTTTATTAACCAGTTTAGACATTCTGTGTATTCACTGTGTGCAGGCTGATGACTTCAGTCATCATTCATTATGTACAAATGATAATTTTATTATTTTAGAAATTTAAGGTCTCTTTTAGAATAATATTCATTGAAAAAACTAATTCCGTTGTCATATTTCTATTTAAGGTATTTAACATTACACCGATTTTATTAACGCAGGTAGGTTATTGTATGATTGTCCAAAATTAAACACTTACTTTTAATTGAGTAACTGCTTTTTGTGCTTATGTAGATATCTAAGTTTGACATAAATTTTGAAAATGTCAACAATTTTTAGAGATAATTTGTGACCCATTTAACATAGAATTCTGTTAAATATCTTCATCTTTTACCGACATCTACACAAATGTCTAGTTCAAAAATTATGATAAATACACTGTGGAAAATCAATCAAAATAACTTAATTGTATTTGAATATTTTTGCAATATAACTTTAGAAACAATTGAATATTTAAAGTATAATTCAAAAGAATTACACCATTGTTCTGTAAATATAGTGGCAAATACTTAACTTATACATTCATATATCAATGCGGTATGTATGCACTTAGCTTACATGCCCCAACAGGGTGCATATCAGTAATATCAGTCGGTAATATCAGTATTAAGCACTGAATAATATCTTCAAAGTATGATCCCACTCTTATCTCACTTGTAACATTTCCAGATACTTAATGCTCTCTCCACTGCTCTATATTCCCTCAACAAATTTCTCTGCTATAGCCCCTAGTCCTCAACATCAAACTCCATTCCTAATAAATCATATATTTTTTATGTCAGTGTTGCATAACTTTGCTAGAGAAAATTTTATCTCTTTGCAGATTTTGACCACTAAAATTAATGTTCTAGCTTAGAATTACTACTATGTTTTCTTCATTGATTTAACTTGTTAACTTTTCCAAGCCATCTGCTAGGACTTCAAGCTACTAGTTATACATTAAAAAAACTCTTATTTAATTACACACATCATACATATATGCAAATATACATGTAGACACATAATTTATAATATGTAATACAAAAATTTTGTGAAGTTCTTGAAGAGAAGCATGTCTTCTCTTCAGGATATGCCTATCTCTATACTTATCATTTTATCCTCTATATTTAGAAAAAGGGATGCTATTTCTCTTTAATGTTGTTTTAATTGACAAATAATTGTATATATTTATGGGGTACTATGTAATGGTTTGATATGTGTTTACATTGCAGAGTGATTAAATCAAACTAATTAACAAATCTATTATCTAACATATCATTTTGTGTCATTAAAACATTTAAAATGTATTCTTTTAGAAATTTTGAAATAGACAAGGTCTCATTACTTATTATAATCATCATTCTGTGCAACAGATCACTGGCACTTACTCCTTGTGGCTGACTAAAATGTATACCCTTTGATCAGCATCTCCCCATTCCCTATCCATCCCCCTCCCCAAGCCCCCGGTATTCCCTATCCATCCCCCTCCCCAAGCCCCCGGTAACCACTATTTTTCTACTTTATTGGTTTTTCTTTTTTACATTTCACATAGAAGTGTGAGATCATGCCACATTTCTTTCTGTGCCAACTTATTTCACTTAGCATAATGTTCTCCAAGATGCCCTTTCTGAAGTGGTTCTTTTTTAACACATCTATGTAAATCTCCTCTGAGTCTTGATCACGTACTCCTTCTATTCCTTCTATCTTTCCTATGCACTGAATCTTGAAAAACTCCCAAGCACTTGGGAAGGTAGAATAATGCCTCTCTGCCTCACCAAGTTGTTCACTTTCTAATTTCCAGAATTTGTGTATATGGTGCCATCAAAGGCAAAATGGTATTTGCAGATGTGAAGAAAGTTAAAGACATTGAGATGCAAATATTATCCTACATTGTCTGGTGGCCCGAACTTAATCACAGGGTCCTTATAAGTGAAATGTAATGGCAGGGGAGTGAGTGTTAGAGTAATGTAGCAGGAGAAAGAATCAACTGTCCATGGTAACTTTCAGCTGTTAGAAGTGATCGTAATCCTTATTCAAAATAGATTTTGAAGGTAGAACGTTATGACTTGGAAGGTTGAAAAAAAAAATCATGAATCATAAAGGACATATTGAACTTTAACTCAAATAATTGATTGGAGTTGTCATTTACTCACATAACAAATACTATATAAAGACTATGTTTGGGAGAAAGAACTATGAATTTTGTCTTTGACCTGCTTAATTTGAGATGCTGTAGACATACAAAACAAGTAATTAGCTCATTAGGTGTAAGGCTGGTAGTATAATTTCATTAGCATACCAATGGTATTTGAATTAATAAAATTAAATAAGGTATCCTAGGAAATAGAAGAAAAGTGAAGAAGGACCAGATTTGAGCTATGGGATACTCCAACATTTAAACATCAAACAGAGAGAAAGGATCTAGAATCAAAAGACTGAGATAGTCTGGCTATTGAGGTAGGAAGACAATTAGAACAAAGTCATGCCACAGAAACCATGGAAATAATGTATTTTCAGGGACAATTTAAAGATTAAGATGAGAAAAGATAATTGATCTTTGTGTTTGGCAACCTGACACTCATTCAATGGTTAAAAGAAAAAGTCCAAATGTGGCTGGATAAAAATGTAATGGAAATGAGGAAGTGGAGACAACATTTTTGAAATCTTTAAAAATATTTTGCTGTGATGGAGAAGACAGAAAAGGCATAGAAGCTGGAGGAAAGGATGAAATCACCACCAAGCTTTTAAATATGAAAAATTGTTAATGACAATTTTTGTAAGCTGCTGAGAATTACCTAGCCAGTAGTGAGAAATAGGTGGCTATAGAAGTAAAGACCTTTTATTGGTTAGAAAAGACAGGGTTAATATATAACTTTGTCATCAAGAATGGGAAACTATTAAGAGATAAATGAACAGGGTAAGCTTTTAATATTTAGGCAGGTAAAAGAGGGGTATGATTTTCCTAGGAATGTAAGTAACCATGGTGACCTTAGTCAAATGCTATAAAATGCAAAACGGAAGCAGAATGCCCTTAGATACGAGCCTGGATATATATTTCATTGTAACAAGAGGGGAGACTGAGTAATTGTAAAGAGATGCAATGCATTGGTAAATATGGTAGGGAGATGTGGCAGTGCTTATCTGATTGCTTTAATTTTTCCTATCAATAATTAGATGAAATCATAAAATAACGATTCAGGGCCAGGCGCAGTGGCTTATGCCTGTAATCCCAGCACTTTGGGAGGCAAGTAGATCGGTTGAGGTCAAGAGTTTGAGACTAGTCTGGCCAACATGGCGAAACCCTGTCTCTATTAAAAATACAAAAATTAGCTTGGCACGGTGGCACATGCCTGTAGTCCCAGCTACTCAGGAGGCTGAGGCAGGAGAATTGCTTGAACCCTGGAGACGGAAGTTGCAGTGAGCTGAGATCATGCCACTGCACTCCAGCCTGGGTGACAGAGAGACTGTCTCAAAAAATATATATAAATAATTTTTTTAAAAAAAGATTCAAACAGAAGAGAAAAAAATGAGAAGGCATTATCTTGCAGAGTGAGTTTTAGGAACCCATTTGAAACTTTTATTCATTAATGTAAAGTGAAACTAGTCACCATCATAGTGTGACTTTTATATACCAGAAGTCAGTTATTCAGGTATATCCATGAATTGTGCAAATAATTAAGTACAATGAGAGTTAAGCTTAAGTTGGATGAATAGGGTTAAGTTTGATGAATATGATCAAGAAATGAGAAGGAAGAGAGATTCTGCAAACAAGTGATAACAACACTGGAACATATAATCCAACCTACATAGGGAAGAAAGTAAGGGTGGTTCGGAGATGGATGAATATTAAAACTGTGTTAGAATCAATGAATTGGAGGCACCAATAGAGTCAAAGAACTGTAGGTGTGGGATATACTAAAGTACTTAAGCTAATATACTACAAAATAAGCTAGATACTTGTCAAAGGTATTTTTGAAAATGGGGGGAGGGGCTGGCTAGAGTGTGGGTGGAGAAAATAATCCTTGGAATTTAGGAAGCCAAGAACACCGAGAAGCCAGGGTATTGACCGGATCATGTGCACAAAAGTTGAAATCTCTATAAACGGTGATTGAAATGAAGGTAAAAACGAAGACTATGATCCAGTTCCATTGAAGAAAAATGTCTAGGAGTCCAGGATGTAAGGAAAAAGAGTTTGGAACTAGTATTGGGCAATTAGGAATTCACTGAGTCCACCTCCAGGCTCTGAGGCATGTGGAGTGAGAAAGGAAAATAGCGCTCACTGAAGAAGCCTGTGGAGGGAGTGGGGTGATTCTTCCAGTAACAGGTTTAACTAACTTAGAGAAAGGAGGAAAACAAATAAAGAGGAAATTGTGGTTGAATATGGAGAATGTTGATCAAAGCGTATTCCAAAGTCACAGTAGAAAGGCATAGAAGGTTAAGAGTTTGGGCTAATTTAGGGGATATACAGATAGAAGCACGTGGGGATAGTTTGAGAACACTTTGGAAAGCTTGGACTTTTGGTTGTGACTGAGATAAAAAGGAATATGCAAAAGGATAATTTATTCCTTGTATATTTATGGAAGGTAAGTAATTAGTTTAAATTATGGCCTGCATATTCTTTTCAATGGAAAGAATGGGGCCACTGGGAAACTGTTCCTGTCATTGTTTCAAACTGTGTATCAGCCTGGGATTTGATACAGGGAGTTAACAAGGGATGGGTATCTTTAGAAGCTAGAAAAGCTATGACAATCTGGGGAAGGGATTATCAAAGAGCAAGCAGAAGGCAAGAAGACTTCTGGGGCTTCTGGACCCTTAGGATCATGAGTAACTTCTGGAGTCCTTTAGGTCAGCTCGTTTCTTTTACGTGGAAACCACTGTCTCACTGAAATATTGTCTTTTTGAATGTACTATTTTGTGTTAGCGACTTATTTTTAAAATTAAGACGAAATTTGGAGGGTCAAATTTTTTTTGCCATACCTTAAAACAATTATCCATACCTTAGAAGAGGTTTTTTTTTTTTATATAAACAGAATGGAGGTTATCAGAGAGTGGGAGGGTTTTTTATTACTTTATTTTTCAAATTACTGTCCAATTACTGTACAGTAAATTTGATTATTTGTTTCTGTTGGTGTACACTCCTATGGATTTTAATAAATGGATAGATTTGTGCACCCCCACTATAATCAGGATAGACAGTTCTGTCAACCCCAAAACTATCTCATCCTGTCCCTTTACAGTGATACCCTCCTCCTTGCCCCTAATCTCTGGCAAACACTGATCTGTTCTCTGTCCCAGTAGTTTTGATTTTTGAGAATGCCATATAAGTAGAGTCCTATAGTTTGTAACTTTTTGATACTGACTTCTTTCACTCTGCATAATGTCTTTGAAGTTCATGCAAGTTGTTTCATGTATCAATTGTTCATTATGTTATATTGCTTTATAGCATTTCATTGTACACATATACTAGGTTACCAATTCACCCACTGAAGGACGTTTGTTGTTTACAAGTTTTGGCATTAGTAATTAGAGCTGCTATAAGCCTTCATAGATGGGTAGTTTAAATATTAGTTTTCATTTCACTCCAGTATATACTAATGATGGGATTTCTGAGTCACACAGTGAATGTATGTTTAACTACGAAAGAAATTGCCAAACTGTTTCCAGAGTGGCTATTTCATTTTGCATTCTAACCAACAACGAGTGAGAATTCTTATTGTTCTCCATCTTCACGAACTTATGGTTAGATCATTTTGGGGGGAGGTAGCTTATCATAGCTCTGCATTTCCCCAGTGGCTAATGAAGCTTAACATCATTTTATGTGCTTCTCAGTGGAGATTTGGTGGAATAATTTTCCAGTATAAAAGGGAGATATGGGTGATACACAACAACAATGAAAATCTCAATATGAACAGCATAAGAATTATCACTCACCAGGGTTTAAAATAGTGAAGATCTGGGAGCTTGATTAGAAGCCAGAGAGAAGAGAGTGAAGGACACCTCAATATAATTAGTGAACGTCACTTTTAAAATATAAATCTAATTTTTCTTGACTCTTCTCAGCCTTTATTTAAAAGAGTTATATGTTGTTTTACATACCTTTAGCTTACTTGCCAATAAATAAAACAGTAAATTTATGAATGTCCTTTCTTACATTTTATATTTTATTCCCTAATAGTATTATTTCTACTATTGGTAAGTCTCATACTATTGAGTGGCAGAAATAATATGATAATCTAATTAATATTTTACTACCAGTAATAGAAATTGTGTTTTCTTTTCCAAATCTCTGACTTCTGGGACAAAAATAGAGATAATCTGAGAAAAGTTGAGAGTAACTTTAGAATGAAGAGTTAGTCATAGAACCAGTACAACTTGCTGCAAACATTGTCAAATGTTTCTGACAGAATAGGCAGCCCTCTCTTTATTAAACATATGTTTGACATTATGGAAGAAATAAACTTCAGTGCTAGGAATCATATGCCTAGAATGAATCAAATGTTTTTCAGAATCTTAGAATTGTCATAGAACTCTGGTAACCAATAGTTTGCTGAAGTACTGTCCTTTGCACACAAAGACAATTGAATTTTCACTGATTTATCCATTATTTATATTGCTTATATCTGCGGTGCCATGCAATTATCGGTAGCCATCTGCAACACACCTTACTGAAGCATGAAGAGACATATGCAGCTGGTAAATAATACACACCCAACTGCATTATATAGAAATTTAACCAAATCAAAGCATTTTAAGACCTAGTCCTAAGGAAACACTTACTATGTGCTGGGAAATGTTCTAAGCAGAACAAGCTTTAATACATTTAATCTTTGCCAGAACTCTATCTTACTATTATTTTTATCATCCCTAGTTTACTAATGAAAAAAGGAAAGAATAAAGAAAGGAATGATAACAAGCTCAAATTAATTTATCCTGTAAATGGTATAGTCAAGATTTGAATACAGATAATTTCATACCGGTTTGAGTTTTTAAACCACTATGCTATTCTGCTTTCCCTGTACTCCATTATGTAATAACAGTCAATTTACCAGTTTTAACATATTGCAAATTTAAGTCATTCCAAGGCTTCCTGCGTCTCTTCAATCCACTAATTGGCATGTCTATTAATTTTTAAAATTAGATTAATTGAAAAAATGCAAAGTTTTACTCAGTCAATAAATGTTGGCTATTATTAGATTTTATTAAGAAATGTGTAGAATTCATTAAGAAAATATAAATAAGAAGTAAGCAGCAAGGAAAAACACGAGAACACAGATAAAATTAAAGCAGAAAAATGTGTAAGCATTTTTATTTCTGAATATGTAGTAATAATAAACTTCTAAACTTTTCTATTTCCTTTTTGTTCCTTACATAAAAGCAAATAAGCACTTGGGGAACCATTGCACTAACACTTTAGGAAAATTATTTACAAATGATATTTTACTTCAGAATGGACTCCTGATTATCTGTGCTTAGATTTTCCTCATTGCAAGGTTGGAAAAACAGCTGTGTTGAGTGGGAACACAGGTTTGAACTTGTTGGGTAAATTCTCATTTGGTTTTAAGTCTCTAAGTCAACATTATTTCTTATTTATACATTGAATCAAGAGATGACCAGATGTCAGTTTTACATTTTGTCCTCTGATGTGTGAACGTGGAAATAGTCACTGAAGATTGCAAAGTGGTTTATCCTATGTTCAAACATTGGTTACAGAGCCACAGCAATAGAATGATGGGAAAAGGCTCCTGTGTATTTGTTCTTTCTGGCAGTGAGTTTACTGCTTAATTTCCCGTCCATGTCTGCTGGTTATAAATATCCTTTAGAACAAATATGCACTATCTCAATACCTCAAATTATATGCCACATTCAAACTGGAGACTGGGCTGGTCTCAGTGGCTCACCCCCGTAATCCCAGCACTTTGGGAGACCGAGGCGGGTGGATCTCCTGAGATCAGCAGTTCGAGACCAGCCTGACAAATGTAGTGAAACTCCGTCTCTACTAAAAATACAAAATATTTAGCCAGGCATGGTGGTGGGTGCCTGTCGTAGTCGCAGATACTCAGGAGGCTGAGACAGGGGAATTTCTTGAGCCTGGGAGACGGAGGTTGCCGTGAGCCGACATCGCGACACTGCACTCCAGCCTGGGTGACCAAGCAAGACTCCATCTCAAAACAAAACAAAACAAAACAAAACACAAACTGGAGACCGGAGAGTTTCTTAAATAATATTTCTACTTGCTCTTAATAACAGCTGAGGGAAAATTAGTGAAGAAACCTTATTTTAAAAATCTAACTGGAGGTATCAATATCAAGTACAATCACTAAAAGAGTATTTATGACATTGAGATATTTAAGATCTAGTATTTTTTAAAGATCTCACTCTTTTCTTTCAAACACAATAGCGGAAATGTGGGAGCTCATGTGAGATATCTCCAAACAGGGACTTGAGATTTGATAGAGTCCGTTTTAATGTAGAAACAAAGTTCCAGTGTGCTAGATGAAATTATTATTTTTATGACCGTATCTAATAGAGAGGTACTTTCCAAACTATCTTTCAAAATAAAATATGTTTACTAAAATTCTGCATTCAAGTAAACCAGCAATTTCAAAAGAAAATTTAATCTGGAGCTTGGAAATTATAAAGAATTTGGAAGAAATATGTAATATAGCTATATGCTCGCAGGAAACAGTAGAGAAGATGTGTTTCTATTGAACAAAATAAGCAAAAAATCCTCTTTCTACACAATAAAATATTCGCAACCAGCAGAACATGTGATTCTCATGTAAAGGTGGTAGAGGTTGAATTTCCTTTTCCCTATTTTTGTTTAGCAAAGTCATCCTTTGGCCGATGTTACATAAAAGCAGCTATCATGCATGCTGTCTTGTTCTCTTCTTCCTTTTAGAGTCCTCATGTCCCCTCTCAGAATCCCCAGATCCTGGCATGCTATGACTACTTTTTGGTCACTCACAAAAGTTGGACATTATTTTGTGCTCTATTATTTCCACAAAATATTAAAACAACCAGCTCTTTATGATATTATCAGCAAATCATTTCCTGCAAGATCTCATTACTCACTAATGTATCTTGTTTTACTGTGGAGTCTCACTTAGGATATGAAAAGAAGCACTTTTACACATTTCTAAATCACTACTCTAAACCAAGCACCAATACATTTCCCTTTACCATTTTGATGATAACTTTAGCAAATTTCATAAATTTACCAAATAATAATTAGTGGCTCTCTTTGTGGAAATAAATAAAATCTACTTAAATCAGAACAAGCAAAGGCTTTGTGTTAGTCAGTTAGTGCTGCTATAACAAAATTGCAGAAACTGGGTGGCATATCAACCACAGAGATTATGTCTTCTAGATCTGGTGACAGGATGTCCATGACCATGGTGCCAGCATGATCAAGTTCTGGTGACAGCCCTCTTCAGGGTGAAGATTACCGACTTCTCGTTGTATCCTCACACAACAGAAAAGGCACAAGGTAACTCTCTGTCTTTTTCTAATATGGGCACTAAACCCATTCATGAGAGCTTCACCCTCATGACCCAATTACTTTTCAAAGGCCCCACCTCCAAATTCTATTATACCGGGGATTAGGTTTCAACATAAGAATTTGGGGAGGGGCGCAAACATTTTATCTATAATACGCTTAAAATATAGAACTTGCTATAGCAACATAGACAGCTACTATCACTTCTTTTGTTTGATAGAGATTCAAATGCAGGTAGGAAAGTGATAAAACTCAATAGTAAAAATAAAATGATAGCTATAATTATGCCCTGATTGGAGACTGCAGGTGAAATAACTGGAGGAGGGGTCATCATATGTGACTGGTTAGGGAAACACATTTGACTTTCTTTGTTTGGTTATAAAATGGAAGTAGGGCAAAAATTAGGAAACCTGTTAGTTACTGATCAAGCCCTGGTCATTTGGGACTGATTGCTACAGGAGTTGCTGTTGGCTTCTAGGACTGGTTGCTGCAGATGGTGGTTTGACTTTTTGGATTGGCTGTTGAAGGTAGTGCAGTGGTTTCCTGGACTGGCTGTTGCAGATTTCAGGTGAGAGTTTCCTTTTGGTATATAAATTGTCCATTGTCCATTTATGTATTCAGTCTTTTACTATGTCCAGAGCATTGTAAAAGGAGCTTGAGGAAAACAGAAATGATTAATCCTGAACTCAATTACAAATCAGAAGAGTGAGGAAAACTTCAAAAGGTAAGTTACATTTGAACAAAACCTTGAAAGAGGTAGCAACATGAGCAAAAATAGCACAGACAGACAATGACGCGTGTGTATTATAGGAAGCAGAGATAGAGGTGAAAATTGAAAGCATAGGAATGCAGATGGGATTCACAGCAGAGAAAAGAGAAAAATATAAAACAGTAGAGAATAAAATATGTCTTAGTCTGAGTTTTCACCCAAATAGCAGAGGTTAAGACAAAGCCTTGCATATAGGCAATTTATTTTAAATAGCAGAGGTTAAGACAAAGCCTTGCATATAGGCAATTTATTTTGGAAGGCAAATTTTAGAAAAGAGCAGAGGGACACCAGTTAGAATGTAACAGAGAAAAGGAGGAAATGAATTCAAGGGCATAGTTTTCAGAATGATCAACCCTGTGAAACACTGAGGCTCGTGTCTATCAGTCTCTTCTGTGGAGCCATGTAGAATTTTTCTTCTAAAGGTCATACCATGCACAATTATCCTCTGATATGCCAGAAGATGAGAACATTTGTCTACCAACTTCTGTTGGTCAAAGTATGCCCCACGAAGGTATTAACTCCCTTTCACTTCCAAGTTACACATGCGTACACACATTTTGCTGGTTAGGTTTCTGTAGGTCTCCTTTTTAGAGGTATCAGGGAAGTGTGGGGACAGAAAGCAAGAGGTATTTGGTTCAGCTGAAGCAAAATACTAATAGGTTACAACTGCATTAAACCAATTGCCAAAGCAGTAGCTACAGTAAAAGGTGTGCTGAGAAGATACTTGATGTGATTACAATTTTCTTAAATTCATTGAGGCTTGTTTGTGGCCTTTAACATGGTCTATCTTAGAGAATGTTCCATATGCTGATGAAAATAATGCATAATCTTCAGTTTTGGTCAGAATGTTCTGTAAATATCTGTTAGTCCTTTTGTTCTAGGGTATAGTTTACGGGCATTTTGTTGTTGTTGTTGTTGACTTTCTGTCTTGAATGACCTGTCTCATGCTATCACTGGAAGTCCCACACTGTTATTGTGTTGCTGCCTATCTCATTTCTTAGGTCTAGTAGTAATTGTTTTATGAATTTGGGAGCTCTAGTGTTAGGTACATATATATTTAAGACAGTGATGTTTTCCTGTTGTACTAATCCTGTTATCATTATATAATGTCCTTCTTTAACTTTTTTTATTGTTGTTGCTTTAAAGTCTGGTTTATCTTATATAAGAATAACTACTCCTGCTTGCTTTTGCTTTCCATTTGCATGGAATATCTTTTTCTACCCCTTTCCCTTAAGTTTATGTGAGTATTTATGTGTTTGACAAGTCTCTTGAACACAGCAGATACTGTGATGGTGTGTTTCATTCATTCTGCCATTCTGTGCCTATTAAGTGGAACATTTAGGCCATTTACATTCAACATTAGTATTGATATGTGAGGTACTGCTCTATTCATCATCTTAGATGTTGCCTAAATATCTTTTTTTTTAATTGTGTTATTGTTTTATAGGCCCTGTGAAATTTATGCTCTAAAGAGGTTTCTATTTTGGTGTGTTTTGAAGTTTTGTTTCAAGATTTAGAACTCTGTTTAGCATTTCTTGAATTTGGTAGGGGCAAATTATCTCAGCATTTGTTTGTTTGAAAAAGACTTTATCTCTCTATCATTTATGAAGCTTAGTTTTGATGGACACAAAATTCTTGGCTGACAATTATTTTGTTTAAGGAGACTAAGATAGGACCCTAATTCCTTTTGACTTGTAAGGTTTCTGCTGAGAAATCTGCTGCTAATCCGATATGTATTTCTTTATAGGTTTCCAGATGCTTTTTTTCTCACCACTCTTAAGATTCTTTCCTTTGTCTTGACTTTAGATAACCTGATGACTATGTGCCGGGTGATGATCTTTTTGTGATAAATTTTCCAGGAAGTTTTTGAGCTACTTGTATTTAGATGTCTAAATCTCTAGCAAGGCCAGTGAATTTTTCCTCAATTATTTCTTTTTCATACCACAGTGGAATAAACTGAAAATCAATTTCAAAAGGAACTCTCAAAACTACACAAATACATGGAAATTAAATAATCTGTTCTTGAATGATCTTGGGGTTAACAATGAGATCAGGATGAAAATTAAAACTTCTTTGAACTGAATAATAATAGTTACACAACTTATCAAAACCTCTGGCATACAGCAAAAGTGTTGCTAAAAGGAAAGTTCATAGCATTAAATGCTTACATCAAAAAGTGTGAAAGAGCACAAATAGACAACCTAATTTCACATCTCAAGGAACTAGAGAAACAAGAACAAACCAAATACCAATCCAGCATAAGAAAAGAATTAAATTAAAGAGCAGAATTAAATAAAACTGAAACAAAAAAATGCCAAAAATAAATGAAACAGGAAGCTGGTTCTGCCGGGCACAGTGTCTCATACCTATCATCCCAGCACTTTGAGAGGCTGAGGCAGGCTGATCACCTGAGGTCGGGAATTCGAGACCCTCCTGAGCAACATGGAGAAACCCCGTCTCTACTAAAAATACAAAATTAGCTGGGCATGGTGATGCGCGTCTGTAATCCCAGCAACTTGGGAGACTGATGCAGGAGAATCGCTTGAACCCAGGAGATGGAGGTTGCAGTGAGCCAAGATCATGCCATTGCACTCCAGCCTGGGCAACAAGAGCAAAACTCCATCAAGAAAGAAAAGAAAGAGAAAAGAAAGAAAGAAAGAAAGAAAGAAAGAAAGAAAGAAAGAAAGAGGGAGGGAAAGAAAGAGAGAGAGAGGAAGGAAGGAAGGAAGGAAGGAAGGAAGGAAGGAAGGAAGGAAGGAAGGAAGGAAGGAAGGAGGGAGGGAAGGAGGGAAGGAAGGAAGGAAGGGAGGGAAGGAGGGAAGGAAGGAAGGAAGGGAGGAAGGAAGGAAGGAGGGAGGGAGAGAGGGTGGGAGGAAGGAAGGAAGGAAGGAAGGAAAGAAAGGAAGGCAGGCAAGCTGGTTATTTGAAAAGATAAACAAATGTGATATACCATTAGCGAGATTAACCATGAAAAAAAGAGAGAAGATCCAAATAAGCTCAATTATTAATAGAAATGAAGTGGGAGATATTATAACTGATAACATAGAAATACAAAAGATCATTCAAGGCTACAATGAACAGGTTTATGCACACAAACTATAAATCTGGATGAGATGGATAAATTTCTGAAACTACATAACTCTCCTAGATTAAATAAGGAAGAAACTCTGAATAGACCAATAACAAGCAGCAAAATTGAAACAGTCATGGAATACTATGCAGCCATAAAAAAGGATGAGTTTGTGTCCTTTGTAGGAACATGGATGCAGCTGGAAACCATCATTCTTAACAAACTATCACAAGAACAGAAAACCAAACGCCGCATGTTCTCACTCATAGGTGGGAACTGAACAATGAGATCACTTGGACTCGGGAAGGGGAACATCACACACCGGGGCCTATAATGGGGAGGGGGGAGAGGGGAGGGGTGAGGGATGGCATTGGGAGTTATACCTGATGTAAATGACGAGTTGATGGGTGCTGACGAGTTGATGGGTGCAGCACACCAACATGGCACAAGTATACATATGTAACAAACCTGCACGTTGTGCACATGTACCCTAGAACTTAAAGTATAATAATAACAAAAAATAAAAAAGGAAAAAAAAAAAATTGACAGCCGGGCACCATGGCTTACAGCTGTAATCTCAGCACTTTGAGAGGCTGAGGTGGGTGCATCATCTGAAGTCAGGAGTTCGAGACCAACCCCTCCAACATGGTGAAACCCCGTCTCAACTAAGAATACAAAAATTAACTGAGCATGATGGTGGGTTCCTGTAATCCCAGCTATTCAGGAGGCTGAGGCAGGAGAACCGCTTGAACACAGGAAGCAGAGGTTGCAGTGAGCCAAGATCTTGCCACTGCACTCCAACCTGGGCAACAAGAGTGAAACTCTGTCTCCAAAAAAAAAAAAAAAATTGCCAACAAAAAAATTCCAGAAACAGATGGATTGACAGCTGAATTCTATCAGGCATTTAAAGAAGAATTGCCTACTTAAACAATTCTTAAAGATAGAGAAAGAGGGAATCCTCCCTAAATCGTTGTATGAAGCCATTATCACCCAAATACCAAAACCAGGAAAGGACATAACAAAAACAAAACAAAACAAAAAAGACTACAGACTAATATCTCTGATGAAAATAGACACAAAAATCCTCAACAAAATACTAGGTAACCAAATCCAATAGCATATCAAAAAGATCAAGTAGGTTTCATACGAGGGATTCAGGGATGGTTTAACATATGCAAGTAAATAAATGTGATACATCACATAAAAATAATTAAAAACAAAAATTATACTATCATCTCAATAGATGCAGAAAAAGCATTTGATGAAATCAGCGTTCCTTTAAGATAAAAACCCTCAGTGAAACTGGCATAACAGGGACATACCTCAAAGTAATAAAAGCCATCAATGACAAACTCATAGCCAATATCATACTGAGTGGAGAAAAGTTGAAAGCATTCCCTTGAAAACTAGAACAAGACAAGGATGACGACTTTTATGACTTCTATTCAACAGGAGTGGTGAAAAGTGAAGAAGTACAAGGTCTCGGTAAATATAGAGTAATCATCTAGAGACTGAGCCATGTTTCCAAGCTTCTGTATCCAAGAATATATTTGTTTACAAGGAGAGATTTTAGCAGCCTTCAATGCCAATCTCCTGCTCTTCCTTATTAGCATTATAGAAATATTTCTGAACTAAAATTCTCATAATTAGAGTTTACCCCTACATCCTCTGTGCAGGGACTGGCGGGGGGAGTTTGGTTATTATATATCTGTGGGCAATTCGTATGCTTGTTTTGGGAAATGTCTACTCTGGTCATTTGCCCATGTTTTAATTGAATTATTTATTTTTGCTATTGAGTTGTTTGAGTTCCTTTTATATTTTGGATATTATCCCCTCATAAGATGCATAGTTTGCAAATATTTTCTCACATTTCATAGGGTGTCTCTTCACTTTGTTGATTGTTTCCTTTGCTGTGAAGAAGCTTATAAATATGATATAATCCCATTTGTCTGTTTTTGTTTCTGTTGCCTGTGCTTTTGGGGTCATATTCAAAATGTTATTTTTCAGACCAATATCATGGAGCTTCTCCCCTGGAAGACATATAAAAGGCCAACAGATATATGAGAAAATGATCAATATCACTAATCATGAGGGAAATGCAAATTGAAACCACAGTGAGATATCACTTCACACCAGTTGGAATAGCTATTATCAAAAAGACAAAAGATAAGTGTTGGAGAGAATATGGAGAAAAGGAAAACCTTGCACTATGTTAGTGGAAATGTAAATTAGTATAGCTATTATGGAAAACAGCATGAGGGTATTAAAAAAAATTAAAAATAGAATCATTGTGTCATCCAGCAATCCTAAAGGGAATAAAATCAGTATGTTGAAGAGACAGAAAACATGGCTGCACTCCCATGTTTCTTTGCAGTAGTATTTATAATACCCAAGGTATGGAATCAACCTAAGTGTCCATCAATAAATGAATGCATAAGGAAAATGTGGTATACAAGCATAAAAAAATATTATTTAGCCATAAAAAGAAGAAAATGCTGTCACTCTTGACAACATGGATGAACCTAGAGGACATTATGATAAATGAAATAAATCAGGCACAGAAAGACAACCGTTACATTACCTTACTCCCATGTGGATCGAATAAATTGGTCTCAGAGAAAGAGAGAGTATAATGGTGGTTACTACGGATTGGGGTGATTGTGGGGGTGAGGGTAGGGAAAATACTGGCCAAAGGATACCAAATTTCAGTTAGATAGAGGGAGTAAGTTCAAGAGATCTATTGTATGACATGGCAACTATAGTTAATCGTATTTTGTATTCATGAAAAATGCTGAGAATGGATATAAAGTGTTCTCACAAAGACATGATATCCACATGAGAAAATGTGCATCTTAGTTACTAGAGTTAGTCATTCCACAATGCATATATGCTTCAAAACAATGTGTTGTACACAGCAAATAAATACAATTTTATTGATTAAAATATAATCCTAAAAAAATATGTAAAAATTAAAAAATAGTTTTATTACACATTGGTCCCTTGTTATCCATGCAGGATTGGTTCTAGGACCCCTGGGGCTACCAAAATATACAAGTATAGTATAATACTTGCATATAATCTATGTATATTCTCCCATATAGTTTAAATCATCTCCAGATTACATACAATACCTAATACAATGCCTACACATTACTTATTTTATGTAGATTCAATGTAGTACTTGATGTGCAACAAATTCACATTTTGTTTTTTGGAAACTTGTGGATTTTTTTCCTGTATATTTTCAATCTGTAGTTCTTGATTTCAAGAATGCAGAACCCACAGACACAGAGAATTGACTGTATGTATATTTTTTTAATGATCTGCTATCAATTTTAAATTTCAACTTTGCTTTAAGTAAATAAAAAATTATACTTCACATTATGTAATTCAAATGGTAAATCAAGCATGTGTGTGCGTGTGTGTGTGTGTATTAGCATTTCAACATGTGGAACATAACAGAACATATGTTAGTGGCATATTTTACTGAAGCAAACTGAGATCTAAATTGATTCATGTTCATAACATTATAATAAATGCTAACCACCTAGTTTAAATTATTTAATATAATCCTTCATATTTTATATGGAGAATGTAAAAAAGTGAAATACATACTTTTTGACAGCGTGTGGCAATTTGAATAAAGCATGATGTTTATTTTACAAAGCAATGTTTCTGAATGTATTATCCTCAGAGTCCCACAGTTCTGCATTTGTCTCATGACCTGCTGGTTTGAGTGGGAGGACAAGGCTCTGGGATTCCTAACCCAGTGTCAGATGGATAAGCTGCCTATCTCAGATATTTTGAAATGTCTGCAATAAATTGTCACAAAATATGAATATATCTACCAAATTCAATCAACTCTATTGAAGACGATCAATGAAACAGGTAACATAACATATCTTACTGTCAAAACATTAGTAATATGACCATATCCAGAGCATAGAATATTTTTCCCAACTATGTAGTACAGTAGTTCTAGTCTCAACAGTGTTTGTCAGAAGAATATTACACGTGTGTGGGACAAATGTGTTAGTGTTAATGTTCATACTTGTAGAGTAAGAGAAAGTTGACCAATAGAAATGACAATAAACAACCGTTTTCAAATTGCTAGTTTTATGTACTAACCTGCTATGTTTCATATTTGCCTGCTCATAAGAACCATTTGGTAAGCTTATTAAACATATTGATGTCCAGGCTGCTCCCCTATAGATGCTGATGTAGTAGGTCTGTGAAAGCTTCCAGGATCTCATGAACATGCAAGTTTGGGAAATGCAACTCTAACCAACATGGCTAATAGTGACTTTGACATCTGACTGTGTCCATATGCTTTGATCTATGGGAAATGTGAACAGCTTGGAAAATTATGTAGTAAGTCCCCTTTTTTCATTTGACTTCTCATAGAACCTTTTATTTCTTCCACTGATGACCTAAGAATTATAGGATGGTGGCCGTGACCCTGTTTCCTTTGATAAAGACCATTTACATGTCTGCAAGTTAAAACATCGAACCACCACATTTATAGACAGAATTTCATCATAAAGATCATTAAAAGATACAAAGGAAACTAAAAAACCAGTCTGTATCAGGCAGAGAATATGCTGTGAAAACATAGAGAATACTTTTTACATGTCTTTGGACTACAGAGCCCCTAATAAGAATTAAATAAACCAAACTTCTGTAAGAGCACTTATTTTTCTGATGGTTCGCATCAAAACAAAACAAGACAGTAACAGCAAAATAACATGAAACAAAAAGAAAAATTAAAAAAAAATTTGCTATTTTCACATAAGTTAAACATGACTTTGGATATATTAAAGATGACTTTTTTCTTTTTATTGAAGATCCAAATCAGCAGTGGAAAATACACGATAAGAAAACAGCACGTTTTTGTGAGACATACTTTTTGCATCAGCCCAAACAACACCTGGAGATAAACAGGTGGTCTATATATGCACTGCAAGATGAGAAACTCTGCTTTCTAGCACTTAGATGATAGAGGCACCCATTGCCTCTGCTTGCTGTTGGTTTTGTAGCTCATCCACCCATAAATACATTTTTGAGTTCCTAGTGAATGCATAGCACATATTAATTGGTAGAGTATTAAAAGATATAAGAGTTAGGTGCCTTGAATAACATCTTTTTCATTATGAACCACACACTTTTTTTTTTCCAGGAAATTTAAAATGTGAGTGTGCTATTCCCTCCAATTATTATAAATTTGTTTGTCTTTTCCTTTCTTTCCCCATGTGTTACACTTAAGTTTTGTGTCCTTACTTTGTCATTTGTAATAGAATGCATAGATTTTAATATTTGATTAAACAATCTGAGATCATTGTCATGAGTGCAGTAATTGCATCTGTACTTCAATATGAATATCTTATTATATTAGGAATTTTACAGATAAGTAAGGAAAAGCAACATTGTTTTTGAATTTGATGATCTATAAACCATTTACAGAAGACATTTTTTCCCCATAGAATAATTTGTAAATGTGTTGTTAGCTCTAAGCCTTTAGCATCAATACCCTAAACCCTATATAAAGAGAAACAATTGTATATGGTAAAAGAAGAAGGCATAGTTACTAGCCTGAGTTTAATAGAAGCTGTAGCATCAATGAGAATATTGATGGAATCAATGAATAATAACCTTATTGTGTCTCCAGCCACAATAATGTTCATTAAGAAAGATTTAAAGCATTTATAATTCTTTGAATATATGCTTTGACATTTTGCATGCAAACAGAAATTCTCTTTTAAAATGATGTTGAAGTCTTCATATATGCTAGGATTGTAATATATTAGATGACACTAGTGTAGAATTTGTTTCTTGACATTCTAGAGAAGAAGCAAACCATAACGATTAATAGCTTAGATACTGCATGTAGGCAAATTTAGCTTATATTCCAGATTTGTCACTGTCTTAATCCATTTTGTGCTACTATAAAAGAACACTGCAGACTGAGTATAATGAACTGAAATTTATTTGGCTCACTGTTCTGGCTGCTGAGAAGTCCAAGATCAAGAGGCTGCATCTTGTGAGGGTCTTTGCTGAATCATAACATGGAAGAAGGCTTCATTTTGCAAGAAGATATGAACAACATAACGCAAAAGAGAGGGCAAGATGGGGCCAGACTCAATTTTAGAACAAACTCACTCTTTTTTTTTTTTTTATTATACTTTAAGTTCTAGGGTACATGTGCATAACGTGCAGGTTTGTTACATATGTATACTTGTGCCATGTTGGTGTGCTGCACCCATCAACTCGTCAGTACCCATCAGCTCGTCATTTACATCAGGTATAACTCCCAATGCAATCCCTCCCCTCTTCCCCCTCCCCGTGATAGGCCCCAGTGTGTGATGTTCCCCTTCCCGAGTCCAAGTGATCTCATTGTTCAGTTCCCACCTATGAGTGAGAACATGCGGTATTTGGTTTTCTGTTCTTGTGATAGTTTGCTGAGAATGATGGTTTCCGGCTGCATCCATGTCCCTACAAAGGACTCAAACTCATCCTTTTTTATGGCTGCATAGTATTCCATGGTGTATATGTGCCACATATTCTTAATCCAGTCTGTCACTGATGGACATTTGGGTTGATTCCAAGTCTTTGCTATTGTGAATAGTGCCACAATAAACATGTGTGTGCATGTATCTTTATAGCAGCATGATTTGTAATCCTTTGGGTATATACCCAGTAATGGGATGGCTGGGTCATATGGTACTTCTAGTTCTAGATCCTTGAGGAATCGCCATACTGTTTTCCATAATAGTTGAACTAGTTTACAATCCCACCAACAGTGTAAAAGTGTTCCTATTTCTCCACATCCTCTCCAGCACCTGTTGTTTCCTGACTTTTTAATGATTGCCATTCTAACTGGTGTGAGATGGTATCTCATTGTGGTTTTGATTTGCATTTCTCTGATAGCCAGTTTTTTCATGTGTCTGTTGGCTGTATGAATGTCTTCTTTTGAGAAATGTCTGTTCATATCCTTTGCCCACTTCTTGTGATAATGACATTGATCCATTTGTGAAGGCTCTGCCCTCGTCACCTGATCACCTTTCAAAGGTCCCATCTCTGTTGTGGTGGGGATTGAATTTCAATTCACCACTGTTGTGGTGGGGATTGAATTTCCAGCACATGAAGTTGTGGAGACACATTCAAACCACAGCATTACAACCCTATCCCCTAAAATTCAAGCCCTCCTTACATGCAAAATGCATCCATTCCAGTCCAATAGCCTCAGAAGTCTGAACTCATTTCAGCATCAACTCTAAAGTCCAGGGTCTTAACCAAATCGGGTATCAGTGAGACTCAAGACATAATTCATCCTGACGCAAATGCCCCTTCAGCTGTGAGTCTATGAAATCAAAAGAAGTTACTTGCGGCCAGGCATGGTGGCTCATGCCTGCAATCCCAGCACTTTGGGAGGCCAAGATGGGAGGATCATCTGAGGTCGGGAGTTCGAGACCAGCCTGACCAACATAGAGAAACCCCGTCTCTACTAAAAATAAAAAATTAGTCAGGCGTGGTGGCGCATGACTGTAATCCCAGTTACTTGGGAGGCTGAGGCAGGAGAATTGCTTGAACCTGAGAGACGGAGGTTGCAGTGAGCTGTGATCATGCCATTGCACTCCAGCCTGGGCAACAAAAGCAAAACTCTGTTAATAAATAAATAAATAAATAAGAAGGTACTTGCTTCCAAAATACAATGTTGCAACAGGCGTAGGATAGATATTCTCATTCCAAAAGGGTTAAATTGGCAAGAAGGAATAACAGGCCCCAAGAAAGTCCAAAACCCAACAGGGCAGACGACATTAAAACTTCAGAGTCCAGAATAATCTCTCATTCCATGTGCCACCTCGTAGACACATTGGAAGGGGTGTTGGGTCCTCAAGTCTTCAGGCTGCATTGCCCATATAGCCTGCTGGGAGCAGCCCCATGCAGCAACTCTCACAAGTTGGAGTCTTTTTCCTGCAGCTCTCCCAGGTTGGTGTTGCATACTGGTAACTCTATAGTTCTAAGGTTGTGGGGGTGGTTCCACTTTCATGGCTCCACTAGACATTGTCCCAGTGGAGACTCTTTGCAGTGGCTTTGGTTCCATGACTTTGCGCTAGAGGAGTTTTTTGCAGTAGCTTTAGCCATGCAGAGCAGTGACGTGAGATACACCTGGACAGCTGCTGAGGGGTACTGGGCTGAACTTTGGGGAGCACGCTCTAGCCACTTCTCTATATTCCTGAGTACAAAGGTAGACTAAATTTTCCACCCTCCATTGTGGTTAGATGTGGCCCAGTGACTGAGTTCTGGCCTGAAGAACATAGACGGAAGTAATATAAGCCACTTCCAAACATAGTCCACAAATCTGTAATTTCTCCATTCCCTTATCTGACAGCTGGATTTTGATGCTCTTGGTGATCTTGAGAGTTAAGGATTGAAGCTGGCAGGGCCTGGATCTCTGAATATCTGCATGAAGCAGAGTGCTTACCTCTATTTCCCACATCCCTTTTGCTTTCTACTCTTAATCCATTTGATTTGGGGCAAATAACCTCTTTAAGATTTAGTTTTCTCATTTGCAAGATGGAGAATATGGAAGTATATATTCAGTGGACTTTTTTTGTGCAATGTAATTCAAATAGCAGATGTAAAACACAGCACCTGTCACATAGCAGGCATTTAAATGAATGAATGATGCAAGTATTAAGCAGAGGGCTATGCTTATAGTAGGAATCAATGTTAATATTCTACTTTTTTATAAAATACGTGATGGGATGTCTCCCTCAATTAAAGATAAAATAAAGGATTTAAGAAAAGACAGGAAAGTGCAAAATACCTGCTCTGTAGAGCATGCTGAGGAATCAATAAATGATGAAGAATATAATTAATCAGCATGAAACAATTACTCTGGCCAGTGCTCTGATTATTCCTCCAAATTACCCTGCAGACTTGACTGGTAATATAGAGCTGAAGGTGGGAACACAGTCAAGGTTGGAAATTTCTAAAGGGTTGAAGAAATTTGAAATTAAAATCAAAGTTACCTTTTAAGCAAACATCTTTCTTCTTTCCCCACCTATGAAAAAGTATGTTTACTGCCTGTTAGGTGAAAGGCTAATGCTAGACACTGAGAATACTTTCTAATTGCTCTTCCTAGTTCTTTAATTCAGCAACTTTGATTTTCAAAAGGTTTTCCTTTATTATTTCTTTATTCATTTATTTATTTATTTTTTGAGATGGAGTCTCTCTCTGTCGCCCAGGCTGGAGTGCAGTGGCCGGATCTCAGCTCACTGCAAGCTCCACCTCCCGGGTTCACGCCATTCTGCTGCCTCAGCCTCCCGAGTAGCTGGGACTACCGGCGGGCGCCCACCACCACGCCCGGCTAATTTTTTGTAGTTTTAGTAGAGACGAGGTTTCACCGTGTTAACCAGGATGGTCTCAATCTCCTGATCTCATGATCCGCGGGCATCGGCCTCCCAAATTGCTGGGATTACAGGCGTGAGCCACCGCGCCCCACCCAAAGCTTTTAGTTTTTGAAAATCAAAATGGAAACTTCATATAGTCCAAAATCAAAAGAGAAACATGCTTGTGTTTATTGTAGGAATTATTGTAAACGGAGAATCTCTTTCCTTGTGTGATATTTTGTGTGCGAATAGAACTAGATATATGTGCTTTTCAAATTGCATGGATACTATACCCCATTTTGTTTTCAAACTTAAATTTCCCAATTATTTGCCTCAAACCACTATTATGATTAGAAGTAAGTTTTTATGTTAGCATATTTATGGTAAACACTTGGAAGGAAACATGTAATAAATAGTATTCTAAATTATAGATAAGCAAACTTTGTAAGGGGAATTTTAATCATCCTCTTATGAGACAAGAATGTAGTTAAAATATTAAACAATTTCTTAGTCTGCTTTCCTCGTTGAAAAAATGTTAAGAGTATCTTGCAGAATGGCTCCATCTGCTGACAGTTTGCAGTGCCCTGAATTCATCTTGAATTAAACATTTTATATTTGCCCTTTTCAAATGGCTTAAATGGAAGATAAATTGAACTGGGTTCTGACATATTTGACAAGTGTGTAATTTTAAATAACTTGTGGATGATTTTTTTTTTTTTTTTTTTGCAACTGGAGTCCATGCCTTCTGAGTTATGTTCTGTATCTACATTTTAGAGGAGAAAATGCTCACTATTAGAGTTGAGCTTTAGAATATAGCCAATGTTTGATATCTGATACATAGATAAAATGCAGTTGAAAGAAAGCATTTGAAATGTTTGCATTATGGAACATTTGAAGACAGGGAAAAAAATATTTAGAAAGGCAATGAATCCCCTGCAATGTGGGCCTTGAAGGTGACAATTACAATATTGGTGGGTTCCTGGAACCACTGATTTTAGTTGTCAATTAGCCTCAAAGCACTAAATACTAAACCAGTAAACTCCTAATCCAAATGAGTTGGTGACAGGGGTTAGGGTGTCTGAAGTAACCATAAATAACAAAGAAAAAGGTGAGACCTGGTGGAAGAACCTAAAACAGCTTAAGGGCAATGAGCCTTAAAGAAAAGGATTTCTTCAACCCCAAATTTCCACAGGACCTAGCTCAAATTTCAAATAAGTGTAGGAAAGTCCTGTTAATTCATTAGTTCCTTATTCTTCTAGGTGAGGCTGATCACCATTAAAAGATACAGGGATAATCTCAGCCACATCAGTACTGTGCAAATGATTTTACACAATGGTTTTATACCTCTCCTGAGGTGCTTGTCAGTGTTTTGTGGAAAAATAGGCAACCTCTCATCTGTGGTGTTTGATTCATAGCCCTTAGTTTTTGTTTGTTTGTTTCTGATAAAACTTCAGGACTCAACTTTCTCCCATTGCACCTCAGGACCATTATTGTCAAGATGCAAAATAATGGCTCAGGATGGCGAGGAGATGATGTATGACTGCGACTGGCATTGAAGTGGGCTGAGAGGAAAGCATTTCATCCTTGTAGTGTAAAATAACGAAGGACGAGGAGGCCTATAAAAATGCTCTGGAAAGATGATGTTGCCACCTTAGAAAATTGACATCTTGTTATCTCCTCATAGCCTTCTCAATTTCCTCTTAATATCTGAGTACTCTTGGTATAGTTTGTTTCCATCTGTCTGTCCATCTCTGGTCGACCCCCGCCTAAACCCCTGCCAATCCAGCCCCCTGCCACTGTGTGTAAGTGTCCATGGCTTTTCAGGGGGATGTGTGCATTTTTCCTTGCTAAGAACTGGGTTGTAAACTGGAAAGATGATTATGAAAGGACAATTCTTACAATACCCCCCCAAAAAAAATTTCTAAAAGGAAGACAAGAAGAGGAAGAAGAAAGATTCTAAGACTCCTGAACAGTGAAGAGATGAGGGATGACAGTATTCTGCATGTTGGTACAGCCCCATAGTAGAGTAGGCTAAAGGCAAAGGGAAGGACTAGGCTGGAGAATTCAATCCCCACCCCACACCCTGCCATGCTTCCCTTTGTCACCCACAGACCACTAGCTCCCATCAGCTTCACTGCTCTGGTCAAATCTCCTGTCTCCTTGTTTATGGGAAAAACTCAGATAAAAGAATGAGAGAAGGAATCCATGTATTTTAATTTTTTCAGAAAGATATTTAGAACACTTCCCTCTTAACTGATCCTTTGTTTTTATATCTTAAAGGTGTGGTACAAACCTGATTTTAGTGTGAAAGATGATTTTCATTCCCTCTTTTTCTTAACAACAGAGTGAGCTATAAAGTTTTAAACCTGCAGAGACCTAAACCTTTATCTTCTCAATCTTATATAAGATATGAATATTCAGAATTTATATGATTAACAATGAGAATTTGTCTTGCTGTGAACCTTCTGGGTTTTTAAGTTGTTTATTTTTCCTTACGACAGGATAATAATGTTTTTTGAGACTGTGGACATGCAGGACATATGCAAATTTCCTTTCTGTAAAATGTGGGTGTATATTTAATAGCCAACCCCATTCCCCCAACCAAACGTATCAATCTTAGGATACAGACTTGATGAATTAAAGTATTAGATTGATCTCTTTATGGAGAAGACAGTATCATTTTCTGAGGTTTTATATTACTGCTGTGACTATGATGATGAGAAGTATGTTTTGGGACTTTTAGGATGTGGGGTTTATTTTTCACAGTCATAGACATACTAAATACTGCTTGACCACTTTCATGAAAAATCAGAGTTTCATTAGGTAAAATAATAAATGCCAATTGCTTGAAAATTTGTAAAGAAAAAATATCCATAAATCAGAACATGGCTTACTAAAATGTTAGTAGACACGCTGAAATAAATAACATTTTATTGGCCACAATGAAAACAAAAATCAATAAGAAATTTACAGTTTTTTAAATAGCATGTCATGGCTGGGCATGGTGGCTTATGCCTGTAATTCTAGCACTTTAGGAGGCCGAGGTAGACAGATCATTTGAGCCCTAGAATTCAAGACTAACCTGAGCAACATAGAGAAACCTCATCTCTATAAAATTTAAAAATAAAGAAATAAAATAAAAAGACATATCTTGAGTGAACATTGAGTTAACATTGAAAACGCAGGCAGTTACCTCATTACAAATATTATAAATTTTAAAAGACTTAATAATACTTCTAACAATGCCCACTTCTTTATAGACATGTCAGTGCTGAAAGCACATTTCCAGTTCTACTAAAGTATGCATGCATATAAGTAGGTAAATAATATTTTAAGGAGAAATATGACATGCCATTACATTGATTTTTTTTCTATCAGTTTTTCAATGATTTATTGTTATTTAAAATGTTTCATTGACTCACATTAGATATTCTTTTTCTAAAAATACTTTTGAAAGTTGCCTTATATTTTCACTAAAGTTTATTGCATTGTTTAAAAATATATGTTTAATTACACAGAAACAGAGAACGTCTCCTCCACAACCCATTTCTTATCTTTATTTATATATCCAAATATTTTCTATGGATAAGCAAGTATACACTCAAAACAAATACACACACACTATACATACATACATATACATAAATCTATGTCCTTGGCCCCTTATGGGAGAATATCAGTATGATGAATCTCTAGTGGAATTATTATAGCTCAGTGTATGTGCATTAGTAATGATTATTGCCATGCAATGGCCCTCCCCAAAATATATATACTCCCACTAACAGTGTTTGAGAGTGTTTGTTTTCTCACATCTTACCAAAACTGGGCATTGTAACATCAAACACCTTAATCTTTACTAATCTCAGTGATGACCATAGCATCATGATTACTACATATCACTAACTTCCTTTTTTTCAAAAAAAATAAAGCCGTGAAAAATGTCTTAAATAAATATTTTCTAATTGTAATCATGTTTAGTTTATTTGATAGGCTTCAACACTAAGTAGCTGTAACAAAACAGAGGTCCAGCTGCTCACCACTTGCAGAGTCCAGTGACAAGAGTGAGGTATGGTGGAAAGTAAGTGACTTTATTAGCCAAAACTAGTAATGGGGAAGTGGCCAGATTCCCATCCAAAGTATTCACTTCCAATTTCTGGTGAGAAGGCAAGATTTTAAAAAAACGGGGACTTGATATTAGAGCCATGCTGGAGTTGTTCTGGGTACAAAGTGTGTATTTTTTGTTTCAGTGGCTATCTTGGGTTTCAGTCCACCTTGAGTGCAGGCTTGCATCACCTCTACAGTGGTTGGGATGTTGACTAGCTACCTTGAGGTTATATCTGGAATTTTGCATCTGGGTCTCCAGGCTTGGTCTGTCTATCTCAAGATTAGTCCCCTAAAGTTCCAAGTAAACACATAATTAGATACTGACATACAGTTAGGTAAATGTGAAGGGAGTATACAATGGGAAAGTGAAGGACATGGTTTCTGTTTTAACGTTAAGGAGAAAAGGCTTCTGCAGTTTGCTTCAAGGTTACATCTTGAGACTAGGGAGAAAAGAGAAAAAGAAAAAAAAATTTAAAAAATGCATTTTGAAGTCAAGCTGCTCAGTTACATAGCCATTTGCCCAAAACTAGCTATGACAGATTGATAAGGAATAGAATCTTATTGTTTCTTTTGTATCTCGTGTGCAAAATAACAATAGTAGTAATAGTAATTATAATAATAAAATATTTAAACAAAACAATAATTAAAATTCTAGCATAATCATTCTAAGTGTTAATATTCATTTCCGAATTATATCACTCAGTAGATACCTGTTTTATTTTAAAATAATATAAAAGCTAATTGAAGTTGGGCACCATAAAAACAGCAAAGCACTAGCTGTTTATCAAAGTTAAACATGTGGTAATTAAATGTTTTAATAACACATGTCTTAATGACATAGTCTCACCCTGTGCTTATAAATGTGTTTTTCTGCCAGACTCTTCCATTTACTGAAAGAAAACAGTTTCTGATGCATTTTAATAAGAAGCATGCTTACAAAAAAACACTGTAGTTTTATTTTTAGTATCAAAAATACTTTTCAAATTTTAAGGTTAATTATAGCAAGCTAGCATGCGGAAAACATTTTTCCTCACAGGAACCTCAGTGAATTAGTCAAAAGTGTTCAAAAGATCAGTCATATTTTCTGAAGATGTTATTTTTAGATAAATAACTTTCTTTTTTTTTTTTTTTTTTTAATGAGACAGAGTCTTGCTCTGTTGTCCAGGCTAGAGTGCAGTGGTGCAGTCTCGGCTCACTGCAAGCTCTGCCTCCCGGGTTCACGCCATTCTCCTGCCTCAGCCTCCTGAGTAGCTGGGACTATAGGCGCCCGCCACCTCGCCTGGCCAAATTTTCTTATTTTTTTGTATTTTTAGTAGAGACGGGGTTTCACCGTGTTAGCCAGGATGGTCTCAATCTCCTGACCCCGTGATCCACCTGCCTTGGCTTGCCAAAGTGCTGGGATTACAGGCGTGAGCCACCACTCCGGGTGATAAATAACCTTCAATAAAGTTTATAAAACCCAGCTGTCTTCAGAAAGTTAAAGCTTACTACTTCTTCATGCATATCTAGTACCAAAATAGAGAGAAGACATTTTAGATAAAGATAGTTGCAATTAGAATTTGATCAGGAAGACATACTTAGAGTGATGAGCTATTTTGTATTGGAAAGAGTACAACATGATTCCTTTGTCTCTCATTGGTGTAATTCAGAAATTAGGACAATTTTTTAGGAGTTTCTTAATGAAACTATCCTCAGAAAGTTGAATTGTCATTAATCAATTGATAAATGGACACGATTCCAATCAATTCTTACATGATCTCAAGGAGCACCACTTAATTAACTAACTTTTGATTTAATATTTGTTCAATGATTTTTTTTTTCAGTGTTAGATACTCCATTAATCAATGAAAATTAAATGGCTAGTATAATAGACATAGTCTATAGTCCTAATTTATAGGGAGATTACAGTATCATCAAGTAAAAAAACAAATTTATGTAAAGAAAATTACAAACTGCTCGTTAAAACTGAAATGGATTTTAAGATTTAGAAAAGTTAGATAAAACAAAGTTGTATGTACTGACGGCAGTGGTGGCCCATCTGGAGCAGCCACTGCCATGATGCTGGATGTAGTCAGGGAGGTGCGACCAGGGCTGCATGCTCCATGGAGACAGTGGGAGCTGGGAACAGGCAGGAGCCCTGCCCCTTTCTGAGTAAGAGGGACGTGTGCCGCACCCTCCTGGGCACGGCTGCAGCTGCACAGACACAGCTGCGAGCCTAGGCATCCCTGCGCTCTCTGTGGGGGGTCTGGGAAGCACCACCCCCAAAACTTCTGCAGGCTCGGGAATGCCTGCTTCCACTGCCTGACGTCTCCCCACTCCCAGTGCCCACTCCAATTTCAGAGCAAAGTTGTGGCTAAGTCTGGGTGCTGTCACGACCTGGCTGGGTGTGAGTGCTCTTGTAACTGTGCTGACACACCAGCCTCCTCCAGACTTTGGGCACTAAGGAGCACAGAAGGGAGGCTGGGAGGGGGCTGAAGGCAGCTTGGCATGGACCTGCAGATGCCCCTTGGCACAAACAGTTTAGGCCCTGTGGGTGCCGTGGACAGCAGGTTGATGGTGGCAGGAGGCAGACAGGCTCCTGTATGGAAAGGAGGGGGTCTTTGATGAAACCCCACCTAAAAGCCAGGGATGGCCTGAAGCCTGGGGACTAGACTGCCAGTTCCACGGACCAGAGTGAGAGAACTTATGGTGCTTTTCCTGGGCCCGCCCATGGTCACCCATGGACCCATCAGCATGTACTTCCTCCCCTCTGAAGCCCATTAAAACCCCAGACTCACTCAGACTCAGGCAGATGACATGACCAGCCAGCAGATAGGAGCTACCCACTCTGGGCCCCCTTTTCACTGAAGGCTGCAAAGATGCAGGGATGACCTGCCTGCAGATAGGAGCTGAGAGCTTCACTCATTGGAATGATCTGCAGGCGGAAAGGAACTGTCCACTTAAGGTCTCCTGAGAGCTGTACTGTTGCTCAATAAAGCAGCTCTTCGCCTTGCTCCCCCTCCATTTGTCTGCATACCTCATTTTTCCTGGATGTGGGACAAGAACTTGGAAACTGCCTAATGGTGGGACTGAAAGAACTGTAACAAAAACAGTGCTGAAACACCCCCCTCGCTTGTCTTGTTGTGGATGATGAGAAAGAGAAAAGGAGAGAAGAGCTACAGCTCTTTGGGGATCTCAGACCTAGGAGCTCCCTGAATCAAGGCTGTGACACTCTCTTTGGGGCTCTGCAGTTCCTAGCATCTCCAAGCTCCCAGGTGCCAGCATGCCAACGTGTTCCCTGGTGCCAGCAGCAGAAGCTGCTTGACATCAGCACCCCACTCCACTGGTGCTAATTTACTGTATTAGTCCATTTTCATGCTGCTGATAAAGACATACCTGACACTGGGAAGAAAAATAGGTTTAATGGACTCACAGTTCCATGTGCCGGGGGAGGTGGAAGGCAAAAGGCACTTCTTACATGGTGGTGGCAAGAGAGTATGAGAGAGAAGCAAGAGCGGAAACCCCTTATAAAACTATCAGCTCGGCCAGGCGCGGTGGCTCAAGCCTGTAATCCCAGCACTTTGGGAGGCCAAGACGGGTGGATCACGAGGTCAGGAGATCGAGACCATCATGGCTAACACAGTGAAACCCTGTCTCCACTAAAAAATACAAAAAACTAGCCAGGTGAGGTGGCAGGCGCCTGTAGTCCCAGGTACTCGGGAGGCTGAGGCAGGAGAATGGCGTGAACCCGGGAGGCGGAGCTTGCAGTGAGCCGAGATCGCACCACTGCGCTCCAGCCTGGGCAACGGAGCGAGACTCCGACTCAAAAAAAAAAAAAAAAGAAAGAAAACTATCAGCTCTCATGAGACTTATTCGCTACCATGAGAACAGTATGGGGGAAACTACCCCCATGATTCAATTATCTCCCACTGGGTCCCTCCCACAAAATGTGGGAATTATGGGAGCTATAATTAAAATGAGATTTGGGTGGGAACACAGAGTCAAACCATATCAGATATCAAGGTATTTAACTTCAACAGCTATTGTCCTTTACTAACATTTATTACTGAATTGTTTTACTATTTCTTATATTCACCCTTTCTGATTACTTTATCATTTTATCTGAAATCAAAGTTCTTATTAAATTGCACAAACAATGAAAATTTCAAGTTTGATATGTGTACCTTGATTTATTTGTAAACAACTTTGGTTGCCCGTGAGACATTTAAGACAAAATATATGCCAAGAAACTAACGTGTTTATGTATCTAAAATTATGTGCAGTGATTAAAAACAAAACATGTTAAGTATATTGATAGCCAGGCTAAACAAAGATAAAGAATTATGCATCATTGTCTTTTATTTTGAACATGATTCCTTTGATTCTGGACATATGGAACTAAATTAAACAATTTGCTCTGGGAACTCCTCCCAACAGGTTTGTGTATAACGTGTGTAGTCTCAGGTTTGTATCTGAGACAGAAATCTACATAATCTGCTATTTTAGTGATATTTCATTTTTCCCCTTCAGCCTCACTTATTGGTGGTGCATGTTAATATAGTTTATCCATTTAAAAAGATGGGGCTACAATACCCTTGTCATCAAGCATTCATAAAATAATGTATCATTAAAAAATGGAAAACATTGGTCTCATCCTAAGGGAAATAAACCTATTCATTTTGGGATGCTGACATTAAAATTAAAGGTGTAAATATTAAATACAGGAAGGGTTGGTCATAGACTCAAGCTGCTTTAACTCTTTTGTCAACTTTAGATGGTTATTAATAGTGATTCACTTTGGACTGCATTATAGGAAGATCTAAAGAGTCCCAGTGAAAATTACTTTGTTTTTCTGTTGTAAGTTTCCACAGAATTTCAACTCATAAAAATGCTTGTATTTTGTCTGGAATCCATAAAAAAATTGGACTGTCTTTGGTAAATTACTACTGAGTAAAAGAAATCACAATTGAACCATATGTTAAAGTGAGAACATGTATTTATGTATATTTTTTAAATACTCAAAATTGAACAATGGTAAAAGAAAGGTTTTATCAAATGAGACTTTTTTTCAGAATATTGTTTTTAAATCACATAAAATGTCTATTGCTTTCAATTTAAACACAAGAAACAAGTAAATGAAGGCTGAAAATGTAATTAGTGCTTCAGGAAATTTTTCAAAATACAGATTTTGATATTGTATAAATATAAATATTTATAATTATTTTTGTTATTTTATTATCTTACAACATTAGGTTGTTTTTTGTTGAGATAAACATTTTAACATAAGAATATAATATCTAAGATAATTGAATAGATAAAACATTTTAAATTTCATATTGATCAAAATAAGAAGGGAAATGTCACATCATCACATATAATCTTCTCAATCAAGGTCTTTTTTTTTAGACAAGTCTCTCTGTGTCACCAGGCTGGAGTGCAGTGGTACAATCTAGGCTCACTGCAACCTCTGCCTCCCGGGTTCAAGTGATTCTCCTGCCTCAGCCTCCCGAGTAGCTGGGACTACAAATGCACGCCATCATGCCCAGCTCATTTTTATATTTTTAGTAGAGACAGGGCTTCACCATGTTGGCCAGGATGATCTCAATGTCTTGACCTTATGAGCCACCCCCATCAGCCTTCCAAAGTGCTGCGATTACAGGCATGAGCCACCGCACCCAGCGAAGGCCTTAATATATCAGATCAGCTGAGGTGAAGGGGAGTAGGAGCTCTAAATAAGTATGTCTTTGCTTCTCTTCTTTTAAGGAAGACTCCTCTGAGATTAATTTATTATTATTATTAATCAATCAACAGTGTTTGCTTTCTTTTTAGAGAAATTACACAAGATAATAAATCCAAATGTGAAGCTTGAGAAATTGGGTTTGTATTGTACAAACCTTTTGAAAATTCCATAAAGTAGCATGAGATATTGTTCTATTCAGTTTCCAGCTGTTGAGCCCACCAAAAGCTTGTTTGGAGATTGTCTCCATAATTTTATTTGAACACAAGGAATACTTTTGTCTTTTGAGAGGTGTTGGGGGATTTTGTTTACATGGGCCACATCTCATGTACACAGATTCCTCATGCTAAGCGCAATAAAGATACTCTGCCTCTGAAATGTAGATTGGACATGTCAAATCCCTTGTGTGTATACATGTACATGCATATATAACCAAACAAGATGGTTAATGTATGACATATAAAATGTTAATAAATTGTTTGAGTGCTAGGAGAAAAACATTCAAATAGAAACTACATTAAGTAATTCAAAATTGGATCCCTTTCTTAAGCAGGGCTTGGGAATAGATTTCAAATCAGGAGCCCAAATGCCAATAATCACAAAATTGAGATGATCATGAATGTAAAGTTTTAGTTCTATAAAGAAGCTTTTCGGCACTCACTAGGCAAGTCTATAAATTAAAGGACATTCACGTTAGAAGATAGATGTATCCTCTAATATTTTTTAATAAATCTAGTTGCATGTTATTAAAATGGAGTGCTATTATCTAACAGTATTAGACCACAAACAAAACTATTAGCACAAAGAAGAAGGGCATAAACCTCAAGAAAATATTACTAATACAAAGCCTGATGATATATTAGAAGATAACTTTATTCTTTTTTTTTTTTTTTTTCTGAGACGGAGTCTCGCTCTGTCGCCCAGGCTGGAGTGCTGTGGCCGGATCTCGGCTCACTGCAAGCTCCGCCTCCCGGGTTCACGCCATTCTCCTGCCTCAGCCTCCCAGGTAGCTGGGACTACAGGCGCCGCCACCACGCCCGGCTAGTGTTTTGTAGTTTTTAGTAGAGACGGGGTTTCACCGTGTTAGCCAGGATGGTCTCGATCTCCTGACCTTGTGATCCGCCCGTCTCGGCCTCCCAAAGTGCTGGGATTACAGGCTTGAGCCACCGCGCCCGGCCAAGATAACTTTATTCTAAGAATACTTGTGCTGGTTAAAATAAATATTTTGTATTAGATTTTTTTTTCCTTTATTTCTTTTCCTTATTTGTCTATTCTTTTTTTCATCTTCTTCCTTCCTTCCTTCCTAGCTTCCTTTCTTCCTTCCTTCTTTCCTCCCTCCCTCTCTTCCTTCACTCTTTCTTTCCCTCCTTCCTTTCTTTCCTTCTGTCCTCTCTTTTTTTTCTTTTTTTCTTTGTATATTCTTTTAAAACACAATTTGATGAAGTGAAAGACAAATTAATGACCAGTTATCACAATGGTCAACCACCCTGGCAACATCTCACGGTTCACTTTGCACAAGCCATATACTGTTACCCTGGAAAACAAAGAAAGGAAACCACAATAGTAGTGAAACGTTCAATTACTTCATTGCATGTATTTTATATCATTCCTGGTTTAACTAATATTATAAAAAGTAATTTTTAAACACGTCTGCTTGTTTTTCTTTTACTAACAAAAACCAAAGATTAAATACAATAAAAATCAGGACAAATATAAACAGGTATAACATTGTGTAAAGGTTTTTATTGTGCCTTCTTACATGCAATTTTCTTGGTAGATAAATGAAAGCCACAATATGTTGGCAACTACATGGCATTTTAAACTTTATTTGGTTTGAATCTTGTGAAAGTCATGTTGAAAATGTCACATGCACATCAGCATTCAATATATTCAATGATGACTAAAAGCACACATTTTACAAAGATATAGAAGAATTGCTACATTTAAAGGTGGAAAGTTGTTATCTTACTGTATTTAGAAATGTATACTGTTTGAACTTATCCTTAATGTTAATCTTATTTCTGGAGGTTATGAGTCCCAAATGATATAGAAATGCTGACTCAGAACTGAGTCAACCATAGCGAAAAGGACCTTCTGAAAGATGTCATTAGCCTGAGGGTGAATGAGGGATCTGTAGTTGAAAAACAGAACTAGAAAATTCAGGTGATATTTCAAAGATTCAGCTTTAGTCTAGAGAACTGCATCACACTCTTCCATGTTTCTTGGATTTTTGATAAAAGTCATTTAGATAAAGAAGTAAAGTCATCAATCCAAGTCCTTTGTCCCATATTGTTTGCAAAGTGGTGCTTTATGCTTTCCTTCTCTCTCTTTCAAAATAAGTTTCCTAGATATGGCGTAATTTTTCTAGTTTATAGGTAAGAAGAGTGAAGCACAACAAAAGATATAAAATCTACCTGAGGAAGTGGTGGAATTAGACTCTGAACCCGAATACATATGATTTTAGAGACTAATTCTTTAATATCAAGCATTATAGTATAATGGTTAAGAGTGCCAATGTTCAAGTCAAATCAACTGAAGCTTGAGTAGTGTGAGTGTGACCTATAAAACTGTGGGACCTTGGAGGCTGATTTTCTCACCTATAAAATGTATATAACAGTGGTGTCTATTCATAGCATTGTCATGATGAAATGAGCTAATATATATAAATCAGAGTAGTGCTTAGAATTGTAAGAAGCCCTATATAAGCCTTGGCTCTTGGTATCACTCCATTGTTTGCTGTTGGAATTAGACTGTACATTTAGATAGAGTTATGTTAAAGTGTCTGCATAATAGGTATGGACACTTAACTTTTCAGGATTATCTGATGCAATACGATAATGCATCACACTAAATTACCAACATAATGAAAATAGAATATAGACTTAGTATTTCACATAATCTTACAAACTTTTGTAAAGCAGTATTGATTCATTCTCCTATGGGAGGTCAGCACACAAAGTGAAAAGAAAAATATATGAGGGTAGAAAGTATTATCTCTATGTTTTAAACCTGTTAAAACAACACTTTATTATCCTTATCTTTCTGTTGCTGCAAAATAATTGTTACCCCCTTCCCATGCCTGGGGAGGATGGCAGAGAAAAGCAGAAGAGAAAGAAACCTTGAAATATAAATTAATGTGTCTAATATTATACTTCTTTTATTTTCTTTCCATTTTAGGCATGGTTAAATAAACAAATTATTTGTGCTGTAGGTTCTTGTTAAGTAAATCTTTGTGTCAAATGCAGGAGCACAGCTTCATTTGACATTGCTCCAGTCAAAATATTTTTATTTTTGTCCCCAATAAACACAAGTCCAATGCTGTTGCCATTGTCCTTTTCTACTTTGTCCTCAAAGTAAAAAACAGTGAGGCAAACATCAGCAGATAGAGTCAGAATTCAGCTGTCACCTCTTAGAGAAAACCTTTACCTATGTTTTATCTTTCTGCCAGGGACATAGAACAATGTAATGAAATGTGACTGAAAAAGCTTTCAGATGTAAGATCAGTAAATGAAATGATGCATTTATGTGATGAAAGTAAATTTCCTTCTAATAGAGCTATTTTTAAAGTTCAAAGAGATCCTTTCCATGTTAAGATGTGTTCAAGTCTCACAAAAATTTGAAAACATTATGATACAACTTTATTTTAAATAAGGACTCAAATATATTTATTGTGGCTTATTATTTCTGTATTAAATATTGTGATGAGCTGAACTGCATCTCCCCAAAATTTCGTATGTTGAAGCCCTAACCCCTAGAACCTCAGAATATGACTGTCTTTGGAGACAGGACCTTTAAAAATGAAGGTAATTAAGTCAAAATGAGGTCATTAGGGTGGATCTTAATCTAACATTACTGATATACTTATAAGAAGAGGATATTAGGACACATGGAGAGGCATCAGGGTCAGGCAAGCCATGCAGAGAGGCCTTACAGGAAACCAATCCTGCCTGCATCCTTATCCTGCACTTCCAATCTCCAGAAGTCTGAGAAAATAAATTGCTGTTGTTTAAGCTACCCTTTCTGAGGTACTTTGTGTTGGCAGCTCTACCAAACTAATAAAGATTTGATGCAATATTGTGTCAAATGACATCTATATAAATTAGTACATAGAGAAATTTGGGAATTACATTTTTCTTAAATATTATTTAAAATGTTATTTATCTTCTTGGTTTTATTTGATAACATGCCTTAATATTCATAACTATTATAGACAATAGTGTTTTGAAATAAGCATGAATGTGTTATTTTGGTAATTGTATTTGCTTAATGTCATCAAATCTCAAAAAGCATCATATATGCAATTAAATTTGTAATTCGCAATGACTATGATGAAAGGAAGTCAAGATCATATATTACAATAAAACCTCCTACTTCGCTTTAATCTTACTCACCAGATTAACCAACACTCTCAATGGCCTCTGTGAAAGAATCTACACGTCTCACTTCTTGTTGGCTACACACTTGTTTGCAAGCATTTTTCTGCATTGAGATGGCTACACATGGTAGTATTGATGCTAACCATATCGATCCAGTTTTACTTATTACTGCAAGTATACATTACAATTATGATGTAAAACTATGAAATTCAAATGTGAAAAGAAAGATGGTGCTTTGTTTCCATTAAAATTAAGCTGACTGTTTTGAGAAGCCTTCATATTGAAAATGGCCTTACAAATTATCATCAGGCTGGGCGCGGTGGCTCACGCCTGTAATCCCAGCACTTTGGGAGGCTGAGGCAGGTGGATCATGAGGTCAGGAGTTTGAGACCAGCCTGGCCAACATGATGAAACCCCGTCTGTACTAAAAATACAAAAATTAGCTGGGCGTGGTGGCACGCGCCTGTAATCCCAGCTACTCAGGAGGCTGAGTCAGGAGAATCACTTGAACCTGGGAGGTGGAGGTTGCAGTGAGCCAAGATCACCCCACTGCACTCCTGCCTAGCCTAGGCGACAGAGGGAGACTCCGTCTCAAAAATAAAAATAAAAAATAAAATAAGGTGTTTGTGAGAAATTTGAAAAGTACTGAATAAAATAATCACAAAAATCTGGAAAGACTACAGTAAGATTATTTGGTAACTTTTTGGCATTAAAAAATTAAAATAGGAGGCTGGGCACGGTGGCTCACGCCTGTAATCCCAGCACTTTGGGAGGCCGAGGCAGGCAGATCATGAGGTCAGGAGATCAAGACCATCCTGGCTAACACGGTGAAACCCCGTCTTTACTAAAAACATAAAAAATTAGCCAGGCATGATCACACGTGCCTGTAGTCCCAGCTATTAGGGAGGCTGAGGCAGGAGAATCACTTGAACCCCGGAGACGGAGCTTGCAGTGAGCCGAGATCGTGCCACTGCACTCCATCCTGGGCAACAGAGCAAGACTCTGTCTCAAAAAAAAAAAAAAAACAATTGTAATAGGAAATCATAGAGCTTTGGGAATATATTTTATACAATACCAATGAAGTAGAAATTCAATGAAATTTTGTTTTTTTCATACTGTTGTATACTGAGAAATAATAAAAGTGAAATATTGCTCATGGCCAGTGTTGACTGTCCTGGGAATTTTTTTTTTTTTTTT
>NW_012116611.1:1619080-1646343 GCF_000951035.1 Colobus angolensis palliatus
CTGCATATTTATATTTTTATATGATCATCCACTTAAAACAAATTTTTCCATTAACCAAGAAAGAACGGTCCTGATGGTGTAAGATATGAGGACCTTGGCAGGTTTTAAATTGGCAGGTCAGTCTTGAAGAAACATAAAAATGTTCATAATAGAAAAAATTTTTTAAAAATCCGATTATATATAAGCCCAAAAAGAAAATATTTGAGAAGTTATTAACTGAAAATATTTTTGCTTAAATGAGAATGTTTAATTAAACTTTTTATGTTTTTTCTCTAACATACTTTCGGTAAGTTAAATAACAATGTAAAAACAATAAGCAATCTCTGTCACAAAACAGGCATCTAGTAAATTCAAATTGAAGTTGGAAATATAGAAGTTTATTAGTATTCAACTCAGAAAATTTTGCTATTTTTTACTAGTAATGCTATGTGCTTTATATGGGATTTTGCTTATTTGTTTTCATTACCTAATTTATGGGTAGTCTAAGAGAACTCAGTGGAAATGACTTCATTTCAGGCATTATGGAGGCAAAACAATAAAAAAAGGGAAATTAAAGAAAGACAGCAGTCCTTATTTATTTATTTTTTTTTTTTTGAAAAAAGGAGATTTTCAGTAACCAAAGATATGCATAAATAAATCACACTCTATGTTCTCAGGAAAGCTGATGTCCATGCTAATGCATGAGTTTATATTTAATCTATTGTAGGTTTATCTGACTGGTAATATGTACAATCTTTCTCTTTCTCTCACTCTCCCTCGCTCACTCTTCCTCTCTCACTTTAACATTACTATTTCCAACTTAGAAAGTTTACATGGTAGGAAAATTTAAATTCTTCCATACAATAAAGAATATAAAATAACACTGGTCTTTGCCACATTTCTTCTGATTTATAAAAATGCCCATCATTTTCAAAATAAAAGAAAGTTAAAAGGGAGTTTTGTCAATGAGTCTGGGCCACATCATAGAGAACATTGGATACATTTGCATTAATACTTTTTCTTTTCAGATAAAATTTAGAGTTCATACATGTATTAAGTAAATAAGACTGAATTTTACAAAATAAAGAGAAAAAGATTTTCTTGCTTTTGTTGCACTGACTGTACATAATTCTTGAGGCTCTGGTGTCCAAACTTTATAATATCTCCAAACACTCTGTCTCAAAAATCTGCTTAATACTATATTTCTAATGGCAAGAATGAATCTAAGTATGCAGATGTAATTTCTGAATCAAGAGAAACATTTTAAAGCAGGATAGTTTTATTCATGTGGGAAAACCATTCAGATTAGAAAATGCTGCACAAGGCCAAGCGTGGTGGCTCATCACTCCTGTAATCCCAGCACTTTGGGAGGCCGAGGCAGGGGAATCACCTGAGGTCAGAAGTTCGAGACCAGCCTGGCCAACATGGTGAAACCCTGTCTTTATGAAAGATACAAAAATTATCTGGGTGTGGTGGCAGTCACCTGTAATCCCAGCTACTCGGGAGGCTGAGGCAGGAGAATCTCTTGAACCTGGGAGGTGGAGGTTGATGTGAGCCAAGATCTCACCATTGCACTCCAACCTGGGGGACAAGAGTGAGACTTCGTCTCAAAAAAACAAAAAAAAAGAAAAGACAAAAAGAAAATGCTGCAAAAAATTATTTATTTTATTTTGAATCAAATATATTTTAAATGTTTTCTTTCTGACTAGAATAACACTCAAAAAATTTAAAAACTATTTGTATTAAAATTATATTGCTGAATAATGTCACATGAACATCTGAAAGGCTGCTTCTATTCTTAAAGGGATAGCCTATTGTCATAGCTTACATTTATAAAGGCATGGTGTCTATTATGATATCAACTTAAAATGCTTAAAAATATAAACTTAGGATTATCATTTAAAAAAAAGTTGATGGCTAGGTGCGGTGGCTCACGCCTGTAATCCCAGCACTTTGGGAGGCCGAGGCAGGTGGACCACAAGGTCAGGAGATTGAGACCATCCTGGCTAACATGGTGAATCCCCGTCTCTACTAAAAAAATACAAAAAATTAGCCAGGTGTGGTGGCGGGCGCCTGTAGTCCCAGCTACTCAGGAGGCTTAGGCAGGAGAATGACATGAACCCAGGAGGCAGACCTTGTAGTGAGCCAAGATGCGCCACTGCACTCCAGCCTGGGCAACAGAGCAAGACTCTGTCTCAAAAAAAAAAAAAAAAAAAAGTTGACATGCCTCTTAAAACAGACTACTAATCCCACAAAATAATACATTTTTTTTTCTAATTTATGCTTATGGTGCAATTTCATTTCTTACAAAGAACACTGGTTTTCCACATGAATTGCAGATATTCATTTCTACTTAAAAAAAGAGTAATACCATCATAGAAAAAACATTCTGTCTTGTTCACAAATGTTCATAAGATATTTGTTGAGAATTTTCCCAACTCCTCCAGTATATATTAAAATCAATTATTAACCCATAGTTACAAGCCTTAGCAAAAAATATTACTGATTATTAAAAGCTAATCTATGAGGATGCAAAGGCATAAGAATGATACAATGGACTGTGGGGACTTGGGGGGAAGAGTAGGAGGGGGGCGAGGGATAAAAGACTACAAATATGGTGCAGTGTATACTTCTCAGGTAATGGGTGCACCAAAATCTCACAGATCACCACTAAAGAACTTACTCGTGTAACCAAATACTACCTGTACCTCACTGATTTATAGAAAAATAAAATTAAATAAAAAAGCAAACTGACTTCATAAATATATACACCTACTTGGTGCCCACAAAAACTAAACACTAAAAAAAATCTGATTTAAAAACTAACTTTATATTATTATGCTTTTTATCTAGTTGAAAAACGTTTTCATCATGAATTACATGTGAATTAGGAGAATTGCATGCCATTTACACTAAATAATATGAAAATGAATTACAATTGTTCTGGCCCTGGAGAAGTGAAGTTACTGAAAAACGTAACTTGAGAAAATTTAAATAAATCCCACTTGGAAGTCTGATTTAAAGTAACATTTTATAAAACGTGTATTATGAATTGTATTTCATTTTCAATATAGCCGTTGTGGGATTGTTGATGGCTGTTCTGAAACCTCAGTTCTTGTCTTTTTATTTCAAAATAATTTAAATAAGAGACACATAGCAAAGGAGATGCAGCATAGAGCAATTTATTGCAAAAGAGAAAGCGTATCCTGAAAGCTAGGTACAGAATAGGCAGTGCAGCCTGAAAAAGGATTCAGGGTGGTCTGCTACTAAAGATGAGACAGCAAAGACGGGCACTAAGGAGACTCCTTTTATTGGGACAGTTTCCTGGTTATTTATATGGGGGCAGCAAGAGGTGTGGCCAGTAAGTAAGCATGTTCTGGGTGGTCCCAGATGCTAATGAGACAGATTTAAATTTTAATCTTAAATCTTCACCCAAGAGTGTGTTTTATACTATTATAATGAGAAAAGCATCAGTCTCAGGACAAGTAAAAATCAAAATGCTCTCTAAAGGGGAAATTCTCTACTAGAGCTAGCTTTTCTTGAATGAGCTGGACTACAATGTGAATGCTGAGTTTTATTGTGTTGATGATGTGGTCAACATGGTTGTTGGGTCCTGAGGACGTAGTGACTTCCTTGACTACCTGTCCAGCCTCAGGATGAAGTGTTAAGTCTGCACAAATAATTTATTGCCATTATCATCAAATAGCATTTATACAACAGAGTGATGTGTGTGTGTGTTAAATGACGTGTAACTAAATTATGAAATGTATTTATTGTTCAAAATGCACATTCTCAAAATTGTCAGTGAATTGTGGCCTGTAATAATTGTAAGAATTTGATCAAATGTGTTAAGATAAAGTGACAAGTTAATTAAATATATTTGGGGTAAGGAACTTCAGACAAGATACTCTAATAAAGAAGAAAGTATTTAATACAGCCATGTATCAATAGTCATTTGAAGTTTTAGAATTGTAACTCCATTACATTTGCAGTTTTCTGTTTGTTTGTTTTTTGAGATGGAGTCTTGCTCTGTCGCCCAGGCTGGAGTGCAGTGGCATGACCTTGGCTCACTGCAACCTCCCCCTCCTGGGTTCAAGGGATTCTCCTGCCTCAGCCCCCGGAGTAGCTGGGACTACAGGTGCATGCCACCACACTCGTCTAATTTTTTGTATTTTTAGTGGATATTGGGTTTCACGGTGTTAGCCAGGATGGTCTAGATCTCCTAACCTCATGATCCACCCACCTCAGCCTCCCAAAGTGCTGGGATTACAGGCGTGAGCCACTGCGCCCAGCCTAAATTTGCAGTTTTAAGTTTAAAACTTTTCACAATATTCTCTCTAAATGAATAAAATAACATTTTTAAATGAATAAGCAGTGTGTTTCACATGTCTGATTTTTTAGATGGTAGGTTTATTGCTTCAGTAGAAAACTGTAAATAGACATCTAGTTTACTAGTCTATGCCACAATATTTGTGATGTAATTTACACTGTAATTGAAAACTTGCTTTGAGCGAATGTAATGAATTAGCTTCTCAGAATTGTTTGCAACTGTTTATCCTTGCTCTGAGTTTCAGAACTTTGTACTCAGCTCAGAATTGAAATTTATGCCCCTCCCAAATGCCAAATTTTGTTTGACTCCTTTTTAGTGCCCCTTTAAAGAAATGATGGAAAATCATTTGGTGAGTAAATAAAGTGTATTTTAGAAACTTAGGATTGACAGCATGGATACACAATGGATATTTTAGGTAATATGTGTTCTTTTCATTATTATAAAACAATCTTTTATTCATTTATGCTTATGTGCTGTTATTATTTTCCTGATTTTAATGTACTTGAACATAATTCATTCAAAGTAGAGGCCTTTTTACTTTTCATTATTTATCACATTGTAATTTGTAATTTTCTGATCCTCCAAATGTAGGGGGACAAGATTATCATATGCATGTCTGTATATGATGGTTCAAAAAACTTGATTTCAAATTTAAGAAAAAACTACCATTTAGCTAAAATCCAATGTAGAGGAAGAAATACAAAGATGTTTTTATCTGCTGAAGCTAAAAATGTATCAAAACAATTCATAAGTACAAGTAAGTCTATGCCTTGTCAAATCTACTCATTGAGATGTTCATTCTGTAGAATTGTGTTAATAGAATGAACACTGTCTACAATTGTAGAATTCTATTAATACGATCTTATGACTATAACTGATTTTGTCCAATTAGAATTCAACATTTCTTACTGCCATTTAAAAATATATTAATCTAGATAGTGGCCTATTTTATTTTATTTTTTTCAAAAAACCAGCTCCTGGATTTATTGATATTTTGAATGGTTTTTCATGTTTCAATTTCCTTCAGTTCAGCCTTGATTTTTGTTATTTCTCAGCTTTTGCTAGTTTTGGAGTTGATTTGTTCCTGCTTCTCTAATTCCTTCAGTTGAAAAGCGAAGTTGTTAATTTGATATCTTTCTAACTTTTTGATGTGTGCATTTAGTACAATAAATTTCCCTTTTAACACTACCTTAGTTGAGTCCCAGAATTTCTGGTATGTTTATGTTTGTTCTCATTATTTTCAAAGAACTTCTTGCTTTCTCCCCTAATTTCATTATTTACTCAAAAGTCATTCAGAAGCTTGTTGTTTAATTTCCATGTAATTGCATGGTTTTGGGTGATTTTCATAGTCTTGACTTCTATTTTGATTGTGCTCTGCTCCAAGAGTATGTTTGGTATGATTTAGTTTTTCTTACATTTTTTGAGGATTGTTTTCATGTCTAATTATGTGGCTAATGTTAGAGTATGTGCCATGTGACAATGAGAAGAATGTATATCCTGTTGTTTTGGGGTGAAGAGTCCTGTAAAGGTTATCAGAGCCATTTGGTACAATGATGAGGTTAGGTCCTGAATATCTTTGTTAATTTTCTGCCTCAATGATCTGCCTAATACTGTTAGAGGAGTGTTGAAGTCTCCCACTATTATTATTTAGGAGTCCTTTGTAGGTTTCTAAGAACTTGCTTTATAAATCTGGGTTCTCCTGTGTTGGATGTATATACATTTTGGATATTTAGGACTTCTTGTTGAATTGAACCCTTTATCATTATGTAATACCCTTTGTCTTTTTTGATCTTTGTTGGCTTGAAATCTGCTTTGTCTGAAATTAGGATTGCAAGCCCTTCTTTTTTCTGCTTTCCATTTACTTGGCAGATTTTCCTCCACCCCTTATTTTGAGCCTATGAGTGTCATTACTTGTGAGATGGGTCTCTTGAAGATAGCATACCATTGTTGTTGATATTGTTGTTGTTGTTTTAATTCAGCTTGCCACTCTGTGCCTTTTAAGTGGGGCATTTAGCCTGTTTACATTCTATATTAGTATTGATATGTGAGGATTTGATCCTGTCATTGTGCTGTTAGCTGGCTATTATGTTGGCTTGTGTGGTTGCTTTCCAGTGAAACTGGTCTGTGTGTTTAAGCGTGTTTTTGTATTAGCTGGTAGTGGTCTCTCCTTTCTATATTTAGTGCTCCTTTGAAGATGTCTTGTAAGGAACATCTGGTGGTAATGAAGTTTCTCAACATTTGCTTATCTGAAAAGGAACTTATTTCTCCTTCATTTAGGAAGCTTAGTTTGGCTGGATATAAAATTCTTGTTTGAAGATGTTTTTCTTTAAAAACTCTCAATAAACTAGGTATTAAAGGAACATACCTCAAAATAATATGTTTTATCTATGACAAACCCACAGCCAACATTATACTGAATGGGCAAAAGCTGGAAGCATTCTCCTTGAAAGCAGACACAAGCCAAGCATGTCCTTCCTTACCACTTCTATTCATCATAGTATTGGAAGTCCTAGCCAGAGCAATCAGGCAAGAGAAAAAAATAAAGGGCATCCAAATAGGAAGAGAGGAAGTCAAACTGTCTGTTTACAAATTACATGATTTTATATCTTAAAAAGCCCATAATCTTGGCCCAAAATTTCCTCCAGCTGATAAACATCTTCAGCAAAGTCTCAGGATACAAAATCTATGAACAAAAATCACTAGCATTTCTATGCACGCAAAATAGCCAAACCAAGAGCCAAATCAGAAAGGCAATCCCATTCACAGTTGCCACAGAAGAATAAAATACCTAGGGATACAGCTAACCAAGGAGTTGAAAGATCTCTACAATCATAATGATAAAATGCTGCTCAAAGTAATCAGGGAAGATATAAACAAATGGAAAAATATCCCATGCTCACTGTTAGAAAGAATCAATATCATCAAAATGGGCATACTGCCCAAAGCAATTCACAGTTTTTATGCTATCGCTATCAACCTACCAATGATATTCTTCACAGAACTAAAAAAAAAAAAAAAAAACTAGAAAAAACTATTTTAAAATTCATATGGAACCAAAAAAGAGCCCAAATGGCCAAGGCAATCCCATGCAAAAAGAATAAAGCTGGAGGCATCACGTTACCCAACTTCACACTATACTACAAGGCTACAGTAACCAAAACAGCATAGTACCGGTACAAAAACAGGCACACAGATCAATTAAACAGAATAGGGAGCCGAGAAATAAGACCACACATTTACAGTCATCTCATCTTAGACAAAGTTGGCACACACACAAAAAAAGCAAGGAGGAAAAGACTCCCTATTCAATAAATGATGCTGGGATGACTGGCTAGCCATATGCAGAACATTGAAGCTTGACCCCTTCCTTACACCATACACAAAAATCAACTCAAGATAAATTAAAGTCTTGGATGTAAAACTCAACCCTATAAAAACCCTGGAAGATGATCTAGGCAATACCATCCTGGACATAAGAATGGGAAAAGATTTCAAGACAAAGACATGAAAAATGATTGCAAAAAGAAGAAAAAGTTAACAAGTGGATCTAATTAAATTAAGAGTTTCTGCACAGCCAAAGAAACTATCAACAGAATAAAAAACCTACAGAATGGGAGAAAATATGCAAACTATGCATCTGACAAAAGTGTAATGTCCAGCATCTATAAAGAACTCAGACAAATTTACAAGAGAAAAACAAGCAACCAGATTAAAAAGTAGACAAAGGACATGAACAGACACTTCTCAAAACAGACATACATGCAGCCAACAAGCATATGAAAAAAAAAATCAATATCACTGATCATTAGGGAAATGCAAATCAAAACCACAGTGAGATACCATCTTATACCAGTCAGGATGGCTACTATTAAAAAGTCAAAAAATAGCACATGCTGGTGAGGTTGCGGAGAAAAGGGAGCACTTATTCATATTGGTGGGAGTGTAAATTAGTTCAACCAGTATGGCAATTTGTCAGAGAGCTAAAAGCAGAACTACCATAAGACCCAACAATCCCATTACTGGGTATACACCCAGAGGAGGATTAAGCATTCTACCATAAAGACACATGCATGCAAATGTTCATTGCAGCACTATACGCAATAGCAAAGATATGGAATGAACCTAAATGCCCATCAATGACAGATTGAATAAAGAAAATGTGGTATTAATACACCATGGAATAATATGCAGCCATGAAAATAATGAGATCTCTCTTTTGGAGTAACATGGATGGAGTTGGAGCCTATTATCCTTAGCAAACTAACATAGGAATGGAAAACCAAATACCACATGTTCTTACTTATAAGTGGGAGGTTTTAAGTGGTAAGAACTTAGGAACACAGGGAAGGAAACAGCAGACACTGCTGTCTACTTGGGTGAGGAGGGTGGGAGGTGGGAGAGGAGCAGAAAAGATAGCTATTGGGTACTGGGTTTAATACCTGGGTGATGAAATAATATGTACAGCATACCCCCATGGCATGTGTTTGCCTGTGTAATAAACCTTCACATGTACCCTTAAATCTAAAAGTTAAAAAAAATAATTTAAAAATGAAAATAAAAATATTTATTATGAATATCTTCTTTATCCTTGACTTTCCTAACAGTCAATCAAAATTGTGCATCCCTGTAAGCATCTCTTATGAGCTTCTCAGATTCAGAATCATTCATAATGAGTAAGTCAAACAATTATCTAACATATTAATAGTTGAACTTGCTTTCTATACTCATTATCTAAAGACTTGATTACTGTGTTAAGTATATAAAATTGGACATTACAAATTAGAAACCATCAGAAAATAGTCAGAGGAAGAACTGCTGATGCATAAAAAATGAGTGATGAGTAAAAGTGAATGACTTCTGGATGTTGTTAACATCATGCAGAAATAATAACTTATATCTCATGTTTGCCATGGATTATAGTAAGAAAATGTTCCAATGACATGAAGGATGATGTGCACCTGTATATCTAGTTGGAATTATAATTATGTCCATGTGTACTCTTCTGTATGTACAATCTCTTTAAATTAAAGGACTAACCAAGAAATATCCATGGGAAAGGAAGAGGTAATAATCAGAAATAAATTAAATGAGAGTTACAAGTGTGTAAATTTCAAATTGTGTCATAAAACCAAAATTTTAGCTTTTATTATTGTTACTTATCATTTATTAAATATTCAGAAAAATGTGAGCTGGGCTGATTTGTTGACCAAGCTACTCCAAAGGCTGGAAAATATTTTTTGGGGGAGTCAGGCAATATGTAATTATGCTTTGACTAGGTTTATGTGTTACTCAAGAAGTTGGGGTGGTCGCTTTCATTGAGAGTTTCTTCATTTTGAGTTTTATTTCTTTAAAAACTAATATTGACAGAACTGTAGCAATAATGAATATGGATACATTTTAAAATGTAGACTATGCAAATCATGAATATTTATTTCCTGAAATCCCTGAAAACATTAAAAAACGGAAAAATATTTTGAGAGTAAAGGTCAAAATGCGTTATGTACATTATGAATAATAAATAGCCCTTCAAGACTTGGCACAAACCTGCCTCTTTAACTTCATTTAATTGTTCAATTTAATGAACTCCTACTGTGGTATGGAAACTTTTCTAGGTGCCTGAAATACATCAGTGAGGAAGTAGACATTTGTTTTTGCCTTCATAGAATTGACATTCTGATAGGGGAGAAATGTAATTTCTTCTTACTTCTTTGCTTGCCCTGTCAAACTAGTTGCAGCTCCCAGAACATGCCATGTTTCTACTTCCATGCCTTTTTACATACTAACCTATCTGACTCTAATTCATTCCTCCACATCATTATCTAAATGGAGAATTTTTGTTTATCTTTTAAAACTTCGATCAAATATCAACTTTTCTATATTGCTGTTACTGATGCTGACACCTAACAGAGCTGATCACCCACTCTTCTATGCAACTTGTATTAGAGCAACTTTAAGATTGTATAACATTTATTTGTGTAAATGTATGTTTTTCTCGATAAGCAGAGTTTCTTGAGAACAATCATTTACAATGTTAGTTTTCTCTGAATCTCCAGTACCTAGTATAATAACTAGTATATAGAAAGTGAAAATAAGCTTTGAATAAATAAATGACAAAAAAATTACAGATAAGGAGCATCAGTTAAAAACGGCTTCATCCCTATCATTTTATCATAAAATGACCTGTTACATAAACAAAAAATGAAATGAAGCACCCTTTCCATAATTGGCCTAGAGAAAGTTCACAGTCTGAAGTACAACTGCAGTATATCTCAAACATTCCCTGAATTCATAGATGTGTAACTGGAATAGCACAGAAGCAATTCGAAGGAGAAGTTGACTAATTTGTCATTCTTCCTGGAATCCAGATATGGCTTTCTTTAAAATTTCAAAAATCCTCTAATATCTCCTCATCAAAGAGGTATTCCCTGACCATCTGTATTAGCCTGCTCTTTCATTGATATAAAGAAATATCTAAGACTGTTTAATTTATACAAATGAGAGGTTTCACTGGCTCATGTTTCTGCAGGCTGTGCCCGAAGCATGGTGCCAGTATCTGTGTGATTTCTGTGGAGCCCTCAATGAGCTTTTATTCATGGTGGAAGGCAAAGCAGGAGCAGGCACTTTATATGGCAAAAGCAGGAGAAACACAGAGCAGGGGGGAGGTGCCACACACTTAAACAAACAGATCTCATGAGTACTCTCTATTGCAAAAACAGAAGCAAGCCATGAGGGATCTGCACTCATGACCCAAACACCTCCCACTTGGACCCACCTCAAACATTGAAGATCATATTTCAACATGAGACTTGAGTGGGGACAAAGATATAAATGATATCATTCCGCCCCTGGCCCGCCAAAATCTCATGCCCTTCTCACATTACAAAAATACAATGTATCTTCCCAACAGTCCCCCAAACTTTTAATTCATTCGAATGTGAACTAAAAATTCCAAAGTCCAAACTCTCATCTGAAGTAAAGCAAGTCCCTTCCACCTATGAGCCTATAAAATCAAAAACAAGTTATTGACTTCCAACATACAACGGGTGTATAGGCATCAGGTAAATACCTCCATTCCAAAAAAGGGAAATCAGCAGAAAGAAAGCGGCTACAGGCCCCACGCAAGTTTAAAACCCAGCAGGGCAGTCGTTAAATATTAAAGCTCCAAAATAATCTCCTTTGGCTCCATGTCCCATATCCAGGGCACACTACTGCAAGGGGTAGCCTCCTAAAACCTTGGGTAGCTACAACCCTGTGGCTTTGAAGGGTTCAGTCCTTAATATTGCTCTCACAGGGTACTGAGTGCCTACTTTTCCAGGAGCAAGATGCAAATAGCCAGTGATTCTATCATTCTGGGGTTTGAAGGATGATGGCTCCCTTCTCACAGCTCCACTAGGCAGTGCCCCATTTGGAACTCTGTGTGGGGGCCCCAGTCCCACATTTCCCCTCTGCACTGCCCTAGTAGAGGTTTTCCGTGAGCAGGCTTCTGCCTGGGCACCCAGACTTTCTCATACATCCTCTGAAATCTAGGCAGAGGCTGCCAAGCCTCCTTCACTCTTGCACTCCGTGCACCTGCAGGCTTAAAATCACATGTGATATGGTTAGGCTTTATGTGCCCACCCAAATATCACCTTGAATTAAAATCCCCATAATCCCCACATGTCACGGAAGAAACCAGGTGGAGGTAATTGAATCACGGGGGCGGTTCCTTCATGCTGTTCTCGTGATAGTGAGTGAGTTCTCACGAGATCCGATTATTTTATAAGTGTTCGGTTGTTCCTCCTGCATTCATTCTCCCTCCTGCCACCTTGTGAAGAAGATGCCTTTCTTCTCCTTCACCTTCCACCATGATTGTAAGTTTCCTGAGGCTTATGTGTGCTTTCAGAGGTCTAGGGCTCTGTTCAGGTTTCTTGGTTGCAAACTGCTTCATAAGTATTGTTCTTTTGGTTTTATATTTAGAATTTCCTTAAGCATCTCTCATACAGCTGATCTGTTGATAACACATTTCTACAGCAATTGCTTGTCTAGAATAGACTTTATTTCTCTTTCATTTATGAAGCTTAGTTTGGCAGGAAGTGAAATTCTTGGCTGGCATTTCTTTACGAATGTTAAATATGGGATCCCAATCTCTTCTGGCTTGTAAGGTTTCTGCTGAGAAGTCAATTGTTAATCTAATCAGTTTCCCTTTGTAGATAATATAAACCCTTTCTCTAGCTACCTTTAGGATTTTTTTATTTCACATTGATTTTGGATAGTCTGATGACTATGTTCTTTGGGGATGGTCATCTTGTATAGTATCTCATAGGAGTTCTCTGAATTTCTTGTATCTGCCTGTGGACCTCTCTATCAAGATTGGAGGTCTACATTTTGCATGAATTATATCTTCAAATATATTTTCCAAGTTGCTTACTGTTTCTTCTCTCTCTAGAATGCCAATAAGTCATACATTTGATTGCTTTACATAATCTCATAATTCTCAAAGTCTTTGTTCATTTTTAATTCTTTTTTTTTTTTAATTGTTTTCTGAATGGCTTGATTTGAAGGACTGGTCTTAGAGCTCTGAAATTCTTTTTTCTTCTTGGTCAAGTCTGTTGTTAAGTCTTCCAACTGTATTTTGAAATTTCTATAATAAATTTTTCAACTACAGAAGTTCTGCTTAGTTCTTTCTCAACACAGCTATGCCGTCTTTCAAATACTGTTTTCTTTGTCTTGGATTTCAAAGTTCTCTTGGATCTCATTGAGTTGTTTTTTTTTTTTTTTTTTTTTTTTTGCCATCTGTATTCTGCTGTCTATATCTATAATTTCAGACATTTCATTCTGGTTAAGGAGTTAGTATGATCCTTTGGAGGTGACAAAGACTGACTTTTTGTGTTTCCAGTGCTCTTGCACTGGCTCCTCTTTATCTGAGGGAGCTGATACTTCTTTATAAAATTTGATATCATTTAGATGGGTCTATTTGACTTTTCATTGTTTTTCCTTGATGGCATCACTGTGGTATATGTTCTATATAATTGACTGGCTTCATTACTGGGTGCTTTCATATGTCAAGGGCTCTGTACAGGCTCCTTGGTTGCAGATTGCTTCATAAGGTGACTCTCTCAGACATTGCTTAGTGTAGCAATGTATTCTCCTTTGGAGCTATGATTTGGCCTGCAGACCAGCAGATAGTGCTTAAGAGTTAGGGCCAGCAGAAGCTCTTATTCTGTGTTTACTCACTTTCAGTGGAGGGAGAGGTAACAGAGAAGTGCTCTTCTTCTGTGTACTAGTCTTTGGTGGGGAAGGAGCCACGGGAGGAACCCAATTAGCACATCTTTCAGCCCATGCTCCCTGAGGCTCTGTAGGAAGAGCCACTGACATGTCTGTAGCAGTGTTCTGGGCAGAAGGGGTGGAGGGCCAGAGATGACCCCGTCTATAAATCCAATCCAAGGCTGTAATGTTTCCTAATTCAGCAGTTGGCACCACACCCATATTTCCTTTTATTCAAGGGGGTCTTTGGTGAGCTGCACTCTCTGTTGTTTGAGAGGTGGTCCATGCCAAAGGTTAAGTCTACAGGGGAGGGGGGACCACCTACGATCTTCTTCTCTGAACTGTTGGGATGCTCTTTCTTTACTGACCAAGGGAACAGCCTGGGGCACCTAGCAATGGCCAATGCAGACATTTCCTAGGTTGTAAAGCTGTCCCTGATTGGAAGTCATGCCATCCAGGAGAAATATCGTCTCTGCAGCTCTCCTCCTGCACCAGTCCTGGGATGGGAGAAAGCCTAATTCCAGCTGTTACTGCTGGGATGCTCTCCATAGTTACCAATCTATTCTGGCTGCAGGGGCCCTTCTGCTGTAGAGCAGCACTCCAATCTCTAGCCTAAATGTCTCCAGTGGCTGCTACTGCCACGTTGCTAAACAGCAACTGGTGTTTTGTGATCACAGATTTGAAATGACATCCTCCTTTCAGTCCCAGGTCTAGGAAAATGCCTGCACTTATTTCTGGTGGCTTTTCTCTCTCTGTCTCTTATCATCTCCCCAATCTAGCTCTCAGGCTTGAGAGAAACAGGGCACTCTTCGTTGGCCTGAGTTGTACGAATCATTAGCAAAAACGTGAGACACAGAGGAAGATTGGCTTCCCCTTTCAAGTACTGGGGCTTTGACTCACTTTATCAGCTGAACCCTGTCACAATGGTTGGTTACCCACCTTCTCTTTTCTGGGGTCTGGAGATTTTTTTGCTATTCTGGTAGATTCTTATTTTCTTTCTTGAATTAAAGCTCACAGTGTTTACCTTTACATACAATTTTGCTATTTCCAAATGTCTGAGAGGCATGCTGAAAGCCTCTAATCTACTATGTTGGGGAAAAAAGTAATTTATAAACAACACAAATTTATTGTTCATAATTCTGAAGACTGCGAAATCCAAGATCAAGGTGCCAGGAGATCCAGTGTTTTTTAAGGGCCTGTTCCTTATACATGGCAACTTCTATGTGTCATCATATGGCAAAACAATTGAACAAGCTATCTCAGGCCTCTTTTACAAGGGACTAATGTTATTCATGAAGGTGGAGCCTTCATGAACTAAAATGTCCCACCTCTTAATACCACGACATTAAAGATTAGGTTTCAACATATGAATTTTGAAGGGGAACATACATTCATACCATAGCACCATCTAAAGATTTTCACCCTGATGGCTGAGTCCCTTAACTCTCTATTTTTTTGTCTTTGTTTTGCCCCCCTCAACGTTACTTCTATTCATGCTGTTTCTTAACAACCATTTAAACATTTCAAGCCTACTAGGATGAATCCGTTGACTCTCCTTGCTGCTTTCCTCCATTCTCTTTTCAATTAATCTGGTGCTTTATTAGCTTCTATAAGACCCGTGGGGGAAGCTGAGACAGAAAATTTGATAAGACTTTTCACACTAGATTGTTCAGTTTTTCAGCAGCAAGATTCCATGGGATATTCATGCAAAAGAGGCCCTCTTAACCACAGCATTGACCATTACCTGGGTAATGGTCATATTTAATAAGTGAATATTCCAGACATCACAAAGCCAGTCTCTCATGGCTGAATCATAAGTGCACCTAATTCTTTATCTTGGGTGTTCCACTTGGCATTGTAGGAAGAATCAGACAATCCTCATCCTATGATCTGAATGCTTGAGTACATCTAAAATTCATATGTTAAAACCTAACCCTCAATGTGGTGGTATTAAGAGGTAGTAACTTTGGAGGTGATTGGGTAATGAGGGTTCTACCTTCATAAATGACATGAATGCCCTTATAAAGAGTCCTGAGGGAGCTCGTTCATCCCATCTGCCATGTGAAAACACATAGAAGGCACCATCTATAAAGAATAGTCTCTCATAAGACACCAAATCTGCTTGTGCCTTGATCTTGAATTTCCCAGCCTCTGGACTGTGATGAATGAGTTTGTGTTGTTTATAAATTATCTAGGCTGAGGTACTTTGTCATAGCAGCTCAAACTGACTAAGGCATCCCTTTTTCAGGATAAATAGACTTCAAAGTGGCTTTTATGCAGTTCACCAGGCTGGCTGTTCCCAAAGGAATAACTTGTTGCATGTCTGGATCAGGTACAGATGCTTCTCAGGTAAGAGTGCAGTAATTTTCCAATAAACCCATTGTAGGTAGAAAATACTATAAGTTGTAAATGAATTTATCATAGATATCCTACAGTATATTATAGCATAGTCTAGCCTAGCTTAAATGTGCTCAGAACACCTACATTAGCCTACAGCTGGGCAAAAATAATCTAACACAAAGACTGTTTTATACTGAAGTACTGAATATATCATGTGGTTTATTGAAAACTGTAATGAAAGTGTACAGAATGTTTCTGTGAGGACTTGAAGTGTGATTTTTCAATGAATTTGTATTATTTTTGCACCACGTAAGTCAAACTATTATAAGCTGGGGACTCCCTGTTTAGCCATCTGTGATTATTCCATGATGAGTTTTAGGTCCTATATCAACCCAAATATGCTACTGGACTCTGCAGCGTTCAGAACCAGACACTGACTCTAAGCTACTCACTTTCACAATCCAATTAACAAAGATTGTATAGGGAGCTAATTATACTGATTTACATGAGACAATTTCTTCACACTATATTCCTTGGTTACAGTAGTTTCTCATTTTTTTTCCTCCTCCCACATGGACTATCTTTTTGTTAAGCAGAGGTTTTACAGGTACATTATGTTGTCCCTGCATTTTTTTTTTTTCCCTTTGGAGAAGCTTTGAAGCTAGTGGTCAAAGCTCAGAAAAACAAAAATTTTAGCTTGGCCGAGCATCTAAGCCCAACCCAGCACTCTCTTCATTTCATTTTAGCTAATAATTATAACAATAACCAAGGGATGATGTATTTTTGTGAGTTACATTTTTTATGGCTTCAGTGAACCAACTCACCAGGAGTTGGATCCATCTTTATTGTTTTTTTCGGAGAGAGAGATTTGCTCTTCTTGCCTAGGCTGCAGTGCAATGGTGCGACTTCAGCTCACTGCAATCTCTGCCTCCCAGGTTCAAACGATTCTCCTGCCTCAGCCTCCCAAGTAGCTGGTATTACAGGTGCACGCCACCATGCCCAGCAAATTTTTGTATTTGTAGTAGAGACTGCGTTTCACCATGTTGGCCAGGCTGGTCTTGAACTCCTGACTTAACATGATCCACCTGCCTCAAGCTCCCAAAGTGCTGAGATTATAGGCATGAGCCACCATGCCTGGCTGATCCATCTTTGAATTCTATAAGGCATTTTTAACTTTAGGAACTGATTTCAGCACAATTATCATTTCATACTATGGATGTACACTTCGCCACGAAGGAATTAAAGCTTTCTCATATCTTGCCTTTTTATCTTTTTTTTTATTTTTCCAAACCAAATGTTTCTGTGATCCAGAGCCTTTACAGTTAAACCTACATTTCTGATAACAATTTTAAGCTTCTTTCTGACACTACTTCTGACAGCAAATGTGTGTGGAATTTTCTCACCAATTTTTCAACACTCCGACACTCACTAGGGGTTCAAAAATTTAACTAAATTCTGACACCAACTGTTCATAGTTATCACAGACCCCACAGGCTAAGAGCTCAGTCCAACATGACTTCCCACATTTTAGATGCCAGTCACAAGGTCTAGGGACCACCCATATTGACCAGCTATAAAATCAGGGGTTCCCACAACCTCCTTCTCAGGATTGATAATGGAATGACTCATAGAATGCAGGAAAACACTTTACTTATTTTCACCAGTTTAGCATAAAGGATACAGCTCAAAAACAACCACATGTAAGATAGGCATAGGGTAAAGTATGAGAGGAGAGAGTGGCATAGAACTGCCATACTTTCTCCAGGTGCATCATCTTCCTAACATATCAATGTGTTTACTAACACAAAAGCTCCTTGTATATATATTTTGAAAATAAAATAGCAATATTATAGAAAATAGGAATAGTGTGCTTGACAAATACATTAAGTATTCACCCAGTCAAAGCAAAGTAGAACTTCAAAAAATATTTGGATAATTTAAAGCAAATAGGAAAAGAGAAGCACATTTTGTTTCAATTATCTGCATGTTTCATATAAATACATGAAACATGTAAATGTTTACAGCATCTATCTATCTATCTACATCTGCACTTGTATTTAGCTAATTAACAGGTTTTAAGTTCTACATCTTGATTTTCTTATAGAAACATAAATAGTAATTTTCTATAAAAGTGTATTTCATGGTATTTTGACATCAATATTAAAAGTGAACAGAATTTTTTTTTATTCCTAAACTGCTCAGCATAAAAAAATGAACAAGAGAAGTATGGAAGTTTATTCTTGATGCCAGAAACTTCAGAAACAAACTATAAATATATTTTTGTTGATTAACTTTAAATTTAAAAATTAAACTTTTAACAAAGACATTTTGTTTATTTTAAAATTATTCAGGGAATTGCTATGTTGAATAGTGTGTTATTAAAACAGAAATCACAAAATGATAGCAAATACTGCTCTGTTGAGTGAATTTAACGTAGTAATTATTTAAAGCTATTAACTATAAATCAATTTTCCTGGACTTGCCATCTATAGAATGTTGCCAAATCAACCCTTAGTCATTAATAAAATGTGTTTCAGTTTGCTTGTTTATTTACAAATGTGTATTTTAATTTTTATTGTAACACCAAAAATTCCTACGTGGTTAGCCCTGAAGATTATTAGTCTGAAATTCCCAACAGGTGGAATTAATATTAATTATCAGTAGGATTCTCTAAATTCATCTTTGTACAAAAACATATTGGACTAAAAAGCTAAGATATCAGGCCCCTAATTTCAAATTGGTAAATAATGGAGAGTATTTGATCATCATTTCTAATAGAATTAATACTAATTAACAACAACAATGGTTGTTTAATTGGAATAGTAATTCTGTTTAATTGAGGTGGCTGCTAGTGATCAAAAGGTACTCAAAAAGAAATATCTAGGTTTAAAAAATAAGTACACTTTTTTTCCCCGATAAAGCCTTCTCTGAAACTACTCCTTAGATTCATAAAGCGTTTAAACCCACCCATCTGCCCCTTTTGGTATAATGGAATACAGCTTCAAAGCCCATTAATTGGCATCTTTTTCAACTTTTTAATGATTGTTCTTTTTTAGTGAGGCTGCTGAAGAGACCATCTCTGGAAAACTATGATTCTACCAACATAAAAAGTTTCCCTCCCTCCCTTCCTTCCTTCCTTCCTTCCTTAATTTCTCTTTCTTTCTTTCTTTCTTTTCTTTCTTTTTTCTTTCCTTCCTTCCTTCCTTCCTTCCTTCCCTCCTTCCTTCCCTCCTTTCCTCCTTTCTTCTTTCTTTTTTTGTGTCAGGATCTGGAAGCTAATACAAACCAGCACAAAAAACTCTTAAAGCAGCACTTACAAATGTTAACTGGCCTGAAAGTATCAAGCAAGAAAATAACAGGAACAGGAATAAAACAATGAAAGATCAGTACAAAGACATATAAAGCCCAGTGCTTGATTATGAAGTAAAGACTAAACGTGGAACAATGATTCAGGAAAACAAAAGTCATTATGGTGTGTGGGTGTGTGGGAAGATTCAATGAAAGCATATTTTAGAGAATTTAGATTAAAAGTAGAGAATGGATTGGAGTAGAGAGAGAGTGGGGTGAAGGAGATAGTGAGAATGCTGATTAAGTAGACTAGGCCAGAGATAGTGAAAGTCTGAATAAACTAGAGCCCTCTCCAAAGCAACAAAAATACTAAGATGTGAGGTGATGAGGACCTGTATGGCACTGGTTATCTGAAACACTTTCAGACATCAGAGCCTGGATTTAAGAAACAATTATTGTCTGAAATTTCTGAGATTTTTGCCAGTCATATATAGGCTCTAAGACTGCCCATCAGAGTTATTCCTTAACTCAGGACTAAAATTTCCATAATGAGGATGTAATCTTAAAATAAAATACATATCTTAAACACTCTGGTTTGTAGTCACTCAATCCCTGGCCTTTATTAGCAGTGCTTCTTTTTTCTCTTCCCTACAGCTACCTCCATATAAACATTAAGGGGTTACAATTCCACACTCTTTGATTACAGTTCAGGTTTCTACTCTGGACTACAAAAGCAAAAATTCCACAATGACCTTAGTCATCAAAATCACCAGGAATATTTTATACTGTCTTTTGACTTTGATAAATCCTACTCATTAAAAAGTAATTTTAAGATAAAATAATTGGAAGTTAACTATTAATTTGAAAAATGTTGAATGGAGAAAGGGAAATTGTGACTTTTCACGTTGATTTTGCAATTTGGTACTAAATTCCTGGCATCTTATACAAAGTTTACATTTAAAAACGAAACACAAAGATTCCAGTAGCAGTTTATGGAGACCATATGAAGAAGGTTTTACAATGTTCTTACAATGTAGAATTTCAATGATCAATTTGAGTACAATTCTATTTGTAGCCCAGTATGAGACTATTCAATTGCTATTACAATGTCAACAGAATCTTAGAGCTATTGCACGATGATATTGTAATGTGAGTATATAAATTCGGGCAAAATAGTTTTACAAGTAAAATTACAGCTACGTAATTGTTGTATTACCACTATTTGAAAGTATTTTATAATGGTAAAATAATTTCATTGGAATTTTGCAGAGGTTATTTGTACTGAAAGACTAAATGAAATGCTGTCAAGATGAGTTATTCTGCCAGGAAGAAATTAAACAAAAGGAACATACATTCAAACACCATTGTGCTGAAGGCATAAACCTACCAAGGCAAGGAAATTTACAGATTTGTACTACAACAATATAGTAATGCCCTCTTGTCACTAAGCAGTATTCACCAAATAGTTTCTCTCTCACAATGTACTGTATAAGTAAGTAATGTTACATTAGGGGGAAAGTGGTTATTACAATGGTAACTAAACAGAAACATGAATATAAATATTTTTGGCACCACTTAAAAAGAGTAAGTTCTAATACAACACTGGACAAAATTATATTTATTCACTCTCTTAAGATTCTTTTATGAAATTACATAATGTAAAAGCAATAAAGTAGCTCCTTGAACTTGAGGTTGTATATTAACTTGGACTGTCCAAATGTTTGTGGATTTATTTGTTAACTGTATGTACTTTTTGAAAATCAGCAAGAAGATATACATTTTAACCAAGCTAACAAGATTCATATTAATGTAGGTAAAGAAGGAAATTTATTCAAATGAAAGGTAAAGGAAAAAATAGCTTTCTAATTCTCAATAATTAGACTATCCTTCATCCAGGTTAGCTTATTTAGAATTTTCTCAGGCAATGACAACCATACCTAAAGTTGCTTCACCTCCTCTACATTGCTATTAGAAGAATCAATGTTTTGAAGAGGAAAAACATGTCCTACTTTGCAATCAATCATGAGGATAAATTTTATTTTTCTAAATTTATCACAAAAACTATGGAAACTATCTATCTATCTATCTGTCTAGTCCAGTTCATTAACAAGAAATGAGTTAACATCATAGAATAATATGCATTTAAATTTGATCAAAGGTCAGGCAAAATTTCTTTCAGTAAAAAAACCAAAGTGAAGAAGAATTGAAATTGTCATTTGTTCTATAATTTTCTAAAAGCTGTTTTATTTTCCTACAAAAGTTCAGTCTAGGTTTCAGCATATTTTTCATGTTTACATTGTGCTTCAACAATATTTTATTTGGAAAGGTATGGCTGATTTTCCACATTTTTTTTCCTTGAATGTGAAAGAAAATATGTTGTCTCTTTACAGAAATCAAATACTTGATAAAAATTCTGTCACCTCGAGAATGACATTAAACAATTTTTTTTCTGTTTCCTAAGATGAAGGCCTATATAAGGGCAAAAAGAAGATTGTGTTAATTTCTCTTAATTTCGCTGAAAGATATATTTTATTTTTTTCTGCTACACACTTTCAAACTTCATGATCTGATGTGTGAAAATAAGCAGACCCCTGAGTCTGGCACTAAGGAAGAAATGAGAAGAAACTCTAGGAAGAAAACAATATGCTTTAATAAAATTTTTCTGTCCTTGAATTTTCTAATGATAGAGTTATTAAAATGTTCTATTCTTGCATCTTTACACTATTTTTTTTTTTTTTTTTGAGGCAGAGTCTCACTCTGTCGCCCAGGCTGGAGTGCAGTGGCGCGATTTGGGCTCACTGCAAGCTCCGCCTCCCGAGTTCACACCATTCTCCTGCCTCAGCCTCCTGAGTAGCTGGGATTACAGGCACATGCCACCACGCCCGGCTAATTTTTTTGTATTTTTAGTAGAGACAGGGTTTCACCGTGTTAGCCAGGATGGTCTGGATCTCCTGACCTCGTGATCTGCCCACCTCGGCCTCCCAAAGTGCTGGGATTACAGGTGTGAGCCACCGCACCCGGCCTACACTGTTTAATTGAGATATAATTGACATATAAAAAGCTGAAGATATTTAACATATACAACTTTACAAGTGATATTTATACTCTTATGCTTCTATGTTGATGTTTGACATCTTTTCATTTAAACTCAAAGAACTCCTCTCAGCATTTCTTGTAGGGTAGGTCTAGTGTTGATAATTTCCTTTAAGTTTTGTTGTTTGGGAAAGTTTTTGTCTCCCATTTATTTTTAAAGAAGAGTTTTGCCAGGTATTCTTGGGTGGCCGTTTTTTGTCTTCTGTTTTTCTTTTAGTACTTTGACTCTTTCATCCTACTCTCTACTGGCCTGCACTGTCTCTGCTGATAAATCCCCTGATATTTTGTATGGCTTCCCTTGTATGTGGCAAGTTGCTTTTCTCTTGCTGCTTTCAAATTCTTATTGTCTTTGACTTTTGGCAATGCTATTATAATGTGTCTTGGTGCACACTACTTTAGATTCAAACAATTTGAGGGCTTTTTGACTTCATAAATCTGGATGTCCGTTTCACTCCCAAGATTTGGAAAATGTTCATCCATTATTTCTTTAAATAAGCTTTCTACTTCTTTTTTTCCCTCTTCTTCTACTGGGACTCTTATAATGTATATATTAGCTAACTTGATGGTGTCCCATATGTCCCATAAGCTTTCTTCACTCTTTCTCATACTTTTTGTTGTTGTTATTTCTTAAACTGAATAATTTCCAATAATCTGTTATCAAGTTTACTGATTCTTTCTTCTTCTTGATCAAGTTTACTTTTGAAACTGGAGCTGGATAATGGGCTGCTTCTGGGGTCCCCAGTTGGGTCAATGATTGGCAGGCCTATTACTGGGAACGCAGACAGGCATGGCTCCCCACAGGTCCCTGGCAGGTGTGATTACCTTTAGAACCATGATCAAGTGGGGCTGGAGGTGGGTCATGCAACTGCTTCCGGGTCCATGGTTTGCAGGCCTATTGCCAAATGTAAAGATGGATATGACTCCTCCTAGGTCCCTGGGTGGACACAGTTTGCTCCAGGACCATGGTTGAGTGGGGCTAGAGCTGGATTACAGGGCTGCTTCTTCGTCCTCAGTCTGATCCACAGTAAATGAGTCTGTTACCAGGGTCATGGTTGGGTATGGTTTCTGTTTAGTTGGTAGGCAGGTGAGGCTGTTGGCAGGGCTGTGGATAAGTAGGGCTGGAACTGAGTCTACAGGGAGATGAGGTTGCTTCTTGGTTTGCAACTCGGTCTGTAATTAGCCAGTTTGCTACTGGGGGGCACTCGCTTCCCTTCGCAAAGCAGCTTTTCTTAGTCTTGGACTCCACTAGAGTGTCTCAACCTACTACTGAAGCGGCATCATTGTCTGGGGTAAATACCTGAGGTTCATTGTCTTGCACCAAGAAGATTAAGGACATAGAGACACACAAGGAATGAGTTTAGGAGTGGAGGTTTAATAGGCAAAAAAAAAAAAAAAAAAAAAGAGAGAGAGAGAGATAGAGAAAAGAGAACAGCTCTCTCTCTTGTGAGAGAGAGGAGTGCCCAAATGGGAACTCGGTCCTGTGGCAGAGAGCACAGGACTTTATAGACAGGTTTGAGGAGATGATGTCTGATTTATATAGGGCCAACAGATTGGTTGGACAGGGTGTGATGTTTACATTTCACTCCAGGAAGTGGGGCCACCCCACTCTAATCTTATTATGCAAATGGGCTTTCAACTTGACTGGCGCCATGTTGTCTGCTCCTTACTGTACCCATAGGTGGCAAAGAGAAGGGAACATGGAGCCACCATTTTGAAGAGGCCTAGTCCCAGGTAGCCTTTTCCTATTGGCATAACTGCCAACATTCACACATTCAAGCTTCCAGCTTGCTTGTCTATGTCTGCAGCTCAATTTTACAGTCCACTCTTTGTTAGAAAAGAAAATTACTTGGGGGCTGCTTTTTATTAAAAGGAAAACCTTACTAAGGACTCCCATATCCTCACTATGTGCCTAAATTATTACTTCTTAACTCCGTATATCCACACTACCTATATCCACAGCTTTCACAAAAAAATTGTTTTTTCCATGAATGTTTGCTGAACTGGTTTCTGTATGGGGGCAAAGGCTGAGGATCTCCTTTTTCACTGACATGTTGATATCACTCTCCAGTCCTTGCATTTTTCATTTTATTAGCTAACAATTATTTAATACTAAAAAATATAACTGACAAGGCCACTTAATGTCGCATACATTCCATATAATCTAATAAAAGAAGAATATTTAATACTTTTTCATATATACTAATTGTAATGCTATCACCTACCTGTCTTATAAATATACTACTTTTGAAATCAATGAATTTGAATGGTATGGATGGTCCCCAACTTACAGTGCTTCGACTTCTGATTTTTTAACTTTACAATGGTGCAAAGCCATTGCAATTTCATGTAGTTCAAATTTTGAATTTTAGTCTTTTTCTTGGCTAGTTGTATGTGATATATGAGATATTCAATGCTTTATTATAAAATGGGATTATTGTTAGATGACTTTACCCAGTTGTAGGCTAATCTAAGTTTTATGAGCACATTTAAGGTAAGCTAGGGTAAGCTGTGATATTCAGTAGGTTAGGTGTATTAAATGCATTTTTGATTTATTTATGGTATTTTTAACTTACTATGGGTTTATTGGGGTGTGACACCATCATAAGTTGAGGAGCATCTCTATATTCATGATTCATTTGAGGATGAAGTCTATATTTAGGAACTAGTGAAAAACATAATTCTTAGAAAGATGCAGAAATGTTTTCTAAAGACTGGAGAATATGCTCAATTATGCAATTACATAAATTTACAGTTTGACTAACACTTTCTCAAATATGCAAATGGTGCAGAATCAAATTTAATATTATTCTATAACTTTTCTTTTGGTTTGGACTGTTGCAATTTTGGAAGGAAGCCGATTATTTGGGAGCTATTTGGTACTTTGTGTCTAGGTATGGGTGTGGAGTGAGGTAATTTTCAATAGAATTGCTGCAAAATACAGAATATGATATTCAACATTACACTGAATTATGTTACAAAATGTCAGGTTTTCTGAGGGAAAATAAATGCCTCCATATAGCAAAGTATAAATATTTAGGCATATACCAGGTACCCCAAAATGAGGGATTGCACTAGCTGATTAAATAATAGTATGAGAAAATATAAACTTGCTGGTAGCACACCTTCACTAAACATGCACCTAGAAGTTGCATAGCACAACGGTGTTCAGAGTTTTTAGTGAATACAAGATAGGGAACACACAGTATGCTCCATGTTATCACAGACGTTATGTATGAACCATAGGGAAATAAAAGGTTGGAATAAAATATTTTGGATGGGAAGAAGACTGGATAATGAGAGAGAGGGGGAGAGAATATTCAAACATTTTACCTCACCCTAAGCCCGACATACAAACATCAAAGATTATAGAGAATCTGAGAAAATCAGTGCTGGTCCACTGCTTTCCTAGTCAAAAACTGAGGAGATATTTAGCTTTTCAGAAAAGTCCTATATTAAGAAGGGTGCTACCTACAACATAATGTTACAGTAGTAGACTGGAATGGCGATATCAAGTAACTAATTCAAAGTGACTGAGTCCTACACACCTGAAAAAAGTACAGAGAAAGTAACCGAAAGGTCCCAATGACTCAGCTCAAGCCTTACTTCTTCTATGAATCATTTTATGTGTCTCAGACCCTCAACAATGTCTTTATTCCCTTTAATAACTACGGCAACCTGAATCTGCTTTTACGCATTTGCTTCTGCTTTTCCAAAAATTCACACAATTCGTTGCCTATGTTAGTACTGTATACCCAGCTAGAGTAAAACCTCCTTAATGAAGTAACTGTCTTATACCTTTCATCCCCATACTTGGAAATGAAATAGATATTCCATAGTTTATTGATTTGTTTTCTCTTTATACATTAACTTTTCAGTGCCCTTGACTTTGATAAAAGGTATTTCTATGTCTTCACATTTTAATACAATGACAGGGGCATTAATAATTACAATATTTATTCACATAATAATTCATCAACATCTGGTAATTTTTTAGAGCAAAATGTTTACATTTATATTGAAATATACACCAAAACAGAATGAGTTCTACTAGTCAGTGAAACTTTGCCAAAGCAAAATCACAAACATCCACTGGGGAAGTCCAGGCAGCTAGCAGCAGTGATCTTCAAGCATGAACACCAAGGAGAAGCCTGGGTGTACTTCAAAAAACCTCCTTGTAAGAGGCCCCAACTCACTTCTCCCACATTTACCCACGTGGAGTTAGGAGCTTGGACATGCTCCTCATTTTCATAATTTTTAGTTTCTTCTTCACTGCCATGAAAATAAAATTGGCAATGCTCATGCACCACAGCACAGACAATATTTCAGGCTTTAGCAAATAACTGTAAACAGTGACTCAAAGAATAAAATAAAATTAAATTGAATATATATATTTTTTTAACAATGAGACAAAATTCCTAAGAGCAGGGCACGAGATACTCAAGATTTGTTTTGTTAGATTAAGGTTTCTGATGAAAGATTCTGGTTTAGGCAGGTGCCCTCAATAGTCCAAGTAAACTCAGGTTGATAGCCAGATCACTGTCTATGGCAATCTAGAATACATGGACAGGAAGACAACCTACCCTAGATCACCTTTGGCAGTCCATCTTCAACCTGCCACATTTGAGAAACAACCACAGACATCTTTATAATTCCATCACTGGCTGTCATCTAGTGTAGCAGGAATGTGGGTGAAGGAATAAAAACTTGCTAGGAGAGGAAGGGAATAGTATCTCTGCTAGCTACCTGGAAAGTGGACTCCTTAATCACAATGACGACTAGGACATTTCACTTGGGCAGTGCATTAAATTTATAGATTTTTTAAAAAAGTAAAAAGACCGGCCGGGCGCGGTGGCTCAAGCCTGTAATCCCAGCACTTTGGGAGGCCGAGACGGTGGATCACGAGGTCAGGAGATCCAGACCATCCTGGCTAACACGGTGAAACCCCGTCTCTACTAAAAATACAAAAACTAGCCGGGCGAGGTGGCGGGCG
>NW_012116611.1:1646448-1673213 GCF_000951035.1 Colobus angolensis palliatus
AAAAAAAAAGTAAAAAGACCTAGTAGTAAGTTTTGTCACTGAAGCAAATTGGGATGTCAATCAAGGAAAAAATAAATTTAACTATTTTTTGCTTAAAGTAGTGCAAAGAAATCTGGCAAAAAAATGAAAGTGAACTCAATATCTGCACATGAGAGTAACTTGGTAGAATTTTTTTTTAAAAGACTAGTAGTTCAAATACTGTTGCTTGAATGGCTCTGGTAGATATAAAATGTAGTAACATCTGAGGTTTATACACATGAGCAAAGGAGCTGCGGGCCAGCTCACAAAGGGATATTTGATCTTCAGTCAAGAGAAAAGCTAAAAACGGATGCCACGGGAGTAACCTAATGTATTTATTTGTACTGTACTCCCACCTCCTGACAAATAGAAAAATACCTGGATAGAAATCTGTCTCTTTTTTTTTGTTACTTTTTTTGTATTTAAATTTTTTTTTTTTGTATTTTTGTATTTTTATTTTTTTCCTGAGTTATTGGGGTACAGGTGGTATTTGGCTTCATAAATAAGTTCTTTAGCAGTGATTTGTGATGTCTGGGTTGTACCTAGCACCTCAGCAGTATATACTGTGGTACCATCTTACTCCTGCAAGAAAACTGTCTTTGCCACACAAAACTCTGGCTTAATTCAGATTCCCCAGCTAAGGAAAAATCTCTTGTAAAAAAGTCAGTAACCTGGGCTTCTAAAAATAAAAAGGAAATTTTTAATATAGTAAACGTTTACTAAACACCATGTGCATTTTCTGTTCATAAAGACATGATACATGCAAAAAGTATATTTGTTATAAAAGACAGAATAAAACCAAAAAAAATTCTAGAAAGAGACTTCACAAGAAAAAAAAAATGAGCCCAGGTTCTGTCTCTCCCAATCAGAAGTCGATCTTAGCATAAATCAGTGACCTCTCCTCCAACACACAAAAGCACTGCAATTTGCCTATCAAGTAGAGCATAAAGAATACGTTACTGAATCTGAACATTAAGCACAATCACTGCAGGACAGATTCTGATGAGTTACTTCAATATCCACCTGGTCCAGTTCAAAATATCTGTAGATCCATTTTGTACATATTCCATAGCTATACTGAATAAACTATCTATTATTCCATTATTTTTTAAATGGCAGTTCTTATAACTCGAGCAAACATTAAGATTATAAAGAGTTCTCTTGAAATAAATTTTCAGATAAAGTACGTTAATGAGACTACTTAGAAGTGAAACAAACTTAGTCGTTTTTTACTGTAATGATGGGCTACAGATAGAGTGTGTATGCTGAAGAGCAGCTTCACTTGTTTCTCCATGGGAAAAGGTCCAAAATTTTGGATGATAATTTAAAAATGAAACCAATCAAAAAAATTCAATATAAAACTTAAGATATTATAAAATATTATAAAACTTGAGATATTATAAAACTTGAAATAATGTCAGGTGCTATGGAATGGGAAACAGAGATCTGATTCTTTTCCCCAAAAAGGAAACTGTAACAGGTTTTAAGAGAAAAACAAAACAAACAAGAACTCTGAATATGACGAGCAATACACAGACTCTAAAGCAGAGAAAACCACACAAGAATGAGTTTTATAGCAGTACTATCAGGAGAGTAACTGGCTGGAGTCTATACTTCCAGCAATAGAGCATCTACGTCAAAAATGTGTTAAAAGTCTGTAATATCAATAGGGACCATAAAAAGAAAATATAATAATAATGAAAAAGAGGGGATGAGGGAAAAAACGGAGGAAAGGCCACATGCACAGGTCTGTTATAGACATGATATTCAGAAGCATAAAAATAATACCCTCCGAAGAGTCCCCTTACTGTGGCAAAACCTGTTTTTCACTGCTAAGAATGGGAAAGATTAAGAAAACAGGACAAATTCACTTGTAAGTATCGCATCTTCCATATTTGAATGACAAGCATGTTCAATCTGATGCTACACGTTAAGAAAATATTCAGGATACATATGAAGAAAGAAACATAAAAGCAAAAGGCTAAATTATCAACAATAAAAAGTAGAAAAAGCATGTTTTAAAGCCAAGTAGGTGTAATTCTGATAACTATTATATATGACGTAATCCACCGAAAGAAGGGCCAGGAAAATAATGTTTATATTATTCAGTATTTAGGCTTTATGTTGTCCTCGGAAAACAGTAATAATTCAATGCGTGTGTTAGACATATGACTAAAAGGCCAGCTTCTGGTTTCAGATGAATTTAAACAACAGTCTTCCTTGGCTAATTTTTCTCCTCGGTCAAACAAACGTTCTATGTACAGGACCAGTTTAAATCCCTCCTCTCCTTCAAACACTAGAAATGAAAGGGAATCCAACTGCACCACGGAGTCTCTTTGTCTTTACAGTCCAAAACAAATCTCTTGTGCTGAGACATCCATCTGGCATCTCCTTGAATATCTTCTGCTGCATGTGGAATAGCTGCTGGGTTTGAGTTTCCTTGGTTCATTCTACATTGAAGTAGAGGGTCCACGGAGGCCCCAAGCAGCGGAAGCATCAGCGGGTGGTGAGTCTGTCTCTCACTGGGTCCCGCCGTCCACTGTAGTGCGTCCCTTCTCCAGTCCTAGCAGCAGCAGCAGCGCCAACACCTGGCAATTTTTCATAGGCTTCTCAGTCTTATTGAGAATTAGTAAAAACCAACTAAAGTTACATATTAACTAACTTGATTAGAATGCTCCCACCACATGCAGAGTTAACTGACACTGACTGAATTTAAATGATTGTTATACCCTATGTCAAGATAGGCTATTATAAAGGATAGAGTTTACTTAACATTGATTTTGATAATGTGTTTATATAGATCAACAAAAAAGCAATAAGCATAATAAATATAAGAGATGCATATTAATTATAACTTATCCTAAGACCGTGTCACTAATATTTAAATATTTTGATAAAATATGTCAAAAGGTGTGAAATGTGTAGCCCGTCAAACATTGCTTAAAATAACATAGGCATCTTTTGATTTTGTTTGTTTAGATGTAGGCTTAAGAATGTTAGTAGAAATGAACGTAGGGGTCATGGGGTAAAAGATTTGTGTCTCAAAGTATTTGTAGATAGAAAAAATGTGATGTATTAAAATATATCCTAGATTCTCAGAAGTATAAGAAAATGTAGAGATCATTTAAGCCTAACTTTACATCAATTAAGAATGCTTTTCTGCTATAAAAACACAATTTTCCAGTAACAAGTATTATAACATGCGAAAGCAATTAATATAATTATTTTTGTATATCAGGCACATATTTGCTTACTATTTACTAATGTACCTTTCCAATGGGACCATTTATATAAGAGACCATTTAGAATAAATTCAATTTTATGCATATTTTTGAAATGCCTACTATATTCAAAACACTTCTAGACTGTGTAGGTGATATGGTTTGGATCTGTGTCCCCATCAAATCTCATGTTGAATTGTAATCCCCAGTGTTGGAGATGGGGCCTGGTGAGAAGTGATTTAATCATGGGGGCAGAGTTTTCATGCAGAAGCCACTAAGCTTCCTGTACAGCCTGCAAAACCCTGAATCAATTAAACTTCTTTTCTTTATAAATTACCCAGCCTCAGGCATTTCTATATAGCAATGCAGGAACAGATATGATATGGTTTGACTCTGTGTCCCCACTCAAATCTCATCTTGATTTGTAATACCCATATGCCAAGGGAGGGATCTATAATCCCCATGTGTCAAGGGAAGGAAGTGATTGGATCATGGGGGAAGTTTCCTCCGTGCTGTTCTTGTGATAGTGAGTGAGTTCTCATGAGATCTGATGGTTCTATAAGTGTTTGACAGTTCCTCCTTCACTCTTCTCTCTCCTGCTGCCTTGTGAAGAAGTTGCCTGCTTCCCCTTTGCCTTCTGCCATGATTTTATGCTTCCTGAGGCCTCCCCAGCCATGCAGAACTGTGAGTCAATTAATCCTCTTTCCTTTATAAATTACCCAGTCTCAAGTATTTTTTATAGCACTGTGAAAATGGACTCACACAAACTAATACGGAAAATCATTACCCAAATTAGGATATTGCTATAAAGATACCTGAAAATGTGGAAGCAACTTTGGAACTGGGTAACTGGCAGAGGTTGGAAGAGTTTCAAGGTCTCAGAAGAAGACAGGAAGATGAGGGCAGAGACTTTCATGGCAGCTCTTCCCATCACAGGCTTGCAGGCCTAGGAGGGAAGAATGGTTTTGTAGGTCAGGCGTAGGATCCCACAGCATTGCACGGCCTCAGGAGACTGCCCCCTGTATCCCAGGCACTCCAGCTCCAGCTGTGGCTCAAATAAGACCAGGTACAGCTCAGGCCACTGCTTCAGAGAGTGAAAACTGTAAGCCGTGATGGCTTCCATGTGGTGAAAAACCTGTGAGTTTACAGAGTGCAATTGTTGAGGCTTGGGAGCCTCTGCTTAGACTTCAGAGGATGTATGGAAAAGTCTACATGTCCAGGCAGAAACCTACTGCAGGGGCAGAACATTCACTAGGTCAGTGTGAAGAAGAAATGTGGGGTTGGAGCCCCCACACAGAGTCCCAACTGGGGCAGTGCGTAGTGGGGCTGTGAGAAAAGGACCACCATCCTTCAGACCCCAGAATGGTAGATCCATCAACAGCTTGCACCATGTGCCTGGAAAAGTCATAGGTATGCGATGCCAGCCCTTGAGAACAGCCACAGGGGCTGAATCCTGCGGCACCACAAGGGTGGAGTTGCCCAAGGTTTTGGGAGCCCTCCCTTCACACCAGTGTGTTCTGGATATGACACATGGAGTCAAGGAGATTATTTTGAAACTTATTGGGAACTCAAGTAAAAGTCATTTTTGTTATGTTTTAGCAAAGAGCCTGGCTGCATTGTATTGCTACCATAGGGATCTGTGGAACTTTAAACTTGAGAGTGATGTAATTTAGGGTATCTGGCAGAAGAAATTTCTAAGCAGCAAAGCATTCCAGATTTGGCCTGGCTGCTACTAACAACCTATGCTAATATGTGTGACCAATAAATGGCCAGAAACTAGAACTTATATTGAAAGGGGAAGCATAGCATAAGTGTTTTGAAAATTTTTAGCTTGGCCACATGGTAGAAAAGAAAAGCCCAGTGTCAGGAAAGCAATTGAAGCAGACTGCAGAAATTTGCATAACTAAAAGGAAGGCATGTGCTTATAGCCAATACTATGGGCAAAAGGCCTGGAACACATTTCAGAGACCTTTGTGGCAGCCCCAACCATCATAAGCCTGGAGGCCTAGGAAGACAGAATGGTTTTGCAGGCCATTCCTAGGGTCCTGCTTCCCTGCTTAGCCTTGGGACATGGCTCCCTGAAGGCCAGCTCCTCTGACTCCAGCCTAAGCTCAAAGGGACCCAGATACAGCTTGGGCTGCTACTTAAGAGGGTTCAAGCCATAAACCTTGGCAGCTTTCAAGTGGTGTTAAGTCTGCAGGTACACAGAGTGCAGGAGTCAAGACTTGTGAGCCTTTGACTAGATTTCAGAGGATATATGCAAGAGCCTAGATTTTTAAGCAGAAGTCTGCTACAGGGACAGAGCCATCATGGAGAACTAGGGCAGTTCAGAGGAGAAATGTGGGGTTGGGACTCTCCCCACACAGAGTCCCAACTGGGACATTGCCTAGTGGAGCTGTGAGAAGAAGGTCACCATCCTCCAGACCCTAGAATTGTAGATCCACTGACAACTTGCACCATGCACCTGGAAAAGCTGCAGGCACTCAACACCAGACCCTTAGAGCAGCTATGGGGGCTGACTCCTGCAAAGCCATAGGGGCAAAGAGGGGCAGAGCTGCCCAAGGCCATGAGAGTCCACTCCTTTCACAAGTGTGCCCTGGACGTGAGACATATAATCAAAGGAGATTATTTTGGAACTTTAAGATTTATGACTGCCTTGCTGAATTTTGGACTTGCATGTGGCCTGTAGTCCCTATGTTTGGTTCAGTTCTCCCTTTTGGAATGGGAATATTTACTCAATGCCTATACCCCCGTTTTATCTTGGGAGTAACTACATTGTTTTTTTTATTTTAAAGGGTCATAGGCAGAGGGACTAACCTTATCTCAGATGAGTAGTGATGTTCTGGATGTTGAGAAGGTTCACTGTCTTCTGTTGGGCCCAAACAGCTTGGTCTCATGGAACTTATTTCATTTCCCAGTAATATGTGTTTTGTTTTGTTTTTTTTTTTTATTCCAGTATTATTTTTTTCCACTGGGTTGGAACAGTTTAACCTTCAAGCCAGTAAGAGGCACCTACAATTTAAGAACTGGCTACAGCTGAAGCATTTACATATATGCAGCATCTCAGTGGTGAGCAAAAGTCTCAGTCCTGACAGAAGTAGCTGGAGGAGTTCCCAGTGAAATGCAGTGATGTCTTCACAGAGAGACGGGAGAGAATGGCCTCAGCTCCTCCAATAGCAGGACAGCAGTAGAATGTTCCAACTCCCCATTATGCCCCTGTCCCAGTGTTCCATATACTCAGATCAGACAAGCACCTCTATTCATCTTCAGGGATACTGTTGGATCATGTAGAGAGGGAGTGGGACTCCACCTCTCATGTAGGATTGATACTAGAGGGCACATCTCCCACGGGGATGCAGTCACCCTGAAGTGCCTCAGAAAGTCTATCTGCATGTACACCTGCACCAAACTCCTATAAGAGAAGCCCCAGCTGTGTCTACAGTCGTTGGAGAGGCGAGAGAAGTCCCCTTCTCCAAGTCACTTCATGAATAGCAGGGCTGCTTGACTGCTGTGGCAGAGCTGCAGTCTTCCCCCACTGAGCTCAGCACTGCACCAGTGGCCCTGCTGAGAGAAACTTCCCACAAGTAGGAAGTTCTGGGACACAGAAAACCTTACTGTCTGGTTTCTTTTGCCCACAGACTTCTTCTTTAGTGTCGTTAATTCCTTATTACCCTAAGAGAGGTGATCCCCGAAGGCCAGACTACTGTGAATCCTGTGACTCCTCTTTGTCTAGCTGCCCTATGGGGCTGCCACCATCCAGGCTGCTTCTGGGGAGTATCTGCAAGGGATCCAGTGATGTGAAGACACAAGGGTTGAAGGTCCCACAATGGGTGTGCACCCAGTATGGCACCACCTATTGCAGCTCAGGTCTAGGAGGAAAGGGAAGGGACATTGTGTAATCTCGTAACCTGGTGCAATGTTCTTGAGAAGTCCCCAGTTCATAGCCCATGCCATTACTTGGATTCATGACAGCAAAGAAGATCTCTTTGAGTTTGGATACCAGCAGTGTGCCACAAAGGCTAGCAATGCTGAATGCACTCCCACCTACCCTTTCTATGGAATACTCTCTCAGTGTTTGATCCCTGCCAGCTTCTTATTACTTTCGTTTGTATGTGTATCATAGATTCCTCCAGTGAAGTCTCTGATAGGCTTCAGTACTCTTCTCTTAACACTCCATCTGGGATATGACTATTCACCTCTAATTTTGGTTCATCCTTCTGAGGAGAATTGGTCACTGACATTTCTAGTCAACCATTTGGAGAAGCTTTCTGATGCCTCAGGGGAACTGATCTGTGGTACATGCAGTGGCTTCAGCTCCACTCTTAGCTCTAGAGGGGAGTAATATTGGGTGAAGCTGGACTGAGCTGACCTGTTCTCTAGTCTCTCAGTGGCAGGTGCAAACACCGGCTCTGATGGGAGTTGCAGGGAGGTGACATGAAATCTGTAAGATTTCCTTGGTTATAAATTGCCTTAGGGTAGTACCTTTCTCAACTGCCAGCTGTAGTATTACTGTACTGGGCATATGAATAAGCAGAAGTCCTCTTGGATAGCTGAGGTATTGTTGGCAATGATGTTAGCTGAGGTTATGCAAAAATTTTCTCCTTCCCAAGTGATGTGTTATTGTGTCTGCAAATGTGCTGGTTCACCAGTGACCAAGAGGTGGTACTTGCAGGAGAGATCTAGCTTGTAGTTGTATCTGTGGGATTTATGCTTGACCTATGTTTCCCAGAAGAAGAAGTGGGATGTCTCAGACAATAAGTGGAACCATAGACTTCCCACAAGTTCCTGTCCATGTTCTGCTGCCAAAGTGGGTGGAAAGGTAAATCTTGGTTGGGGCTGAGTAATGCTCTGGCTCTCTACATGTAAGTACAAGCAGCATCCCCAGTGAGGATTGGAGGGCTGTTCCCTGGCTGCTGGTGGAGTGTTTCAGGAAGTAGCAGAATTGCCTAGTCTGCACAGAGGAGTCTACATGGGTAGATAGGTGTAGTGGGTGACAGTGAGATCCATCCAGATCCCATACCCGGATAAAGCCAGTGTCACACTCACAGCCTCCTGCTGGCAGAAAGCTGCAACAGCTAGCTTGATCCCAGTCCATCTGCATGCAGAATGCACAACTGCCTCAGGCTGCAAGCCTTCCCACCTGAAACAGAAACTATGGCTTTAAGGCCATACCACCAGTTTGCTCGCCTGTGCAGCCAGAGTGTTTAGCTCTTGTGACTGTGGCAAGAGCACACATCCAGCTAGCCTCTCAGTTCAGATTTATTCCTGCTTGACATTCGATTATAATCTTACTTGGGAGCGTCTCCCAACCTATGACCACTGCCTGAGATGGCTGGCAGAATTCCACAAGGTGCCTTATATGTAACAATCAGGCATGATTTCCTTCTGTCCCAGCTGGGGTGTGGGAGTGCACACAAAGCATGTCCCGATGTCGCTCCTTCTCATATACCCCCCAACTGTTCACCAAATTAGCTCCAGCACTAGGTTGGGTTAAGGCAGTCTCCTGTGACTTGAATTGCCCAGCTCCCCAGTGGATGTGTGAATCATGGAGATAGCCTCCCTCTTTTATGCTCTGGAGACTCACAGTTTTCCATCTGATTCTTGGTACAGGTTGCTGCCCGTCCTTTTTTTTTTTTTTCAAAGTGTAAAAAGTCTCTTTCACATTTTCTGTGGAGTTTCTGTGTTATGTCTCAGATGAAACTTCACACTGTGAATCTCTATACACTATTTTGCTCTTCCCAAGCAGATGAGGCATGCTAACTAAGCTTTCAGGCCTCCGTCTTGGAAAAAATCCAAATGTTTAATTATTCTGTCATGTGATCAATCTATTCACTTTGTTCAGAGCTACTTCTAAATCCTTGAAGATTGACTCTCCTAGTAGTGAATACTGCCATTGACAATTTAATATCAGACTAATCATATAAGTCATACTTTAAAAGTTTATGCATCTAAAATAAAAAGAGGAAATCATAATATTATGCTGGGACAGTAGGCATAAAACTGAAGTTTTTCTCAGTGAACTTGAGGCTAAATTTACTCTATTTAAAATAAAGTAGATCTGACGATAGCATCTCTAGTATTTTCATTTCTCTCTCCCTTTTTCTGAGATTGCAATCCAAATGTACTGACATCATCAAAAACATACACTGAGCATATTTCCATTTCATTGTAGAAAATTAATATAATGGATGGACCATTAAGTCTCTTAAGTATGTTCCTAAAAATATGTGATATATGCCACTTTTTAGAGTTTTAATTGTCTTTTCCTAGGCATTAATTCACTTGATCCTTGCCATTAAACTGTGACACAGTTAAAGCATACTTGGTCTTTACTAAGGAGAACATACTGGTTCAGAGAGGTTATCAGTGTTCTCAAGGTCTCGTGTTTATTAAGTGATAGTATCAGAATTCAACCTAAAATCTTCTGTTTCCATGTCCAGTACATTTTATATCATTCTACCTTAAAGCATCTATTCGTATCTCTTATATTATGTCTTATATTCATTAATTCAATATTTAAGTCAACAATTTGATTAATATAAGGTACTGTTGCAATTAATATAAGGTACTGTTGCAATAACACTTACCAACATGTTAGCATATTAACGTTTTGTTCAGTTCCTCATTAATAAGGGGGAGGTCTCACACTCTTTTTAACAATTATATCTCACATGACCTGAGTGGGAATTCACTTATCACCAAGAGGATGACACCAAGTCATTCATCAGTGATCTGCCCCCATGATTTAATACCTCCCAGTAGGTCCCACTTCCGACATTGATATTTGAACATGAGATTTGGAGGGCACAAGCATCCAAACTATATCATTCTACCACTGGCCTCCCAAATCTCAAGTCCTTCTCACATTACAAAATACATCATCCCTTCCCAATACTCTCCCAAAGTCTTGACTCATTTCAGCATAAAGCCCATATTTTAACATGAGATTTGGAGGGGACAAACATCCAAACCATATTGCATTCTTGTGAAGAGCATTTTGAATATAAAGCACACTATAAAGATAAAAGGCATCCATTTGTCTCTGATGAATTATGTGTGATTATGTACTAATTTTCTATGAATATTAAGCATAATGCTGGAGACTGACTACATAAAGCCATTCTAGAATAGAAATTATATTATGAAAATAGGTGTACCTCAAATAACTAAAAACATTGTGGAAGTTTTGTAAAAATCTAGAAGGATTGTTTGAATGTTGTTTTATTTTTGTCTTTTAATTCTGGTTCCACTTTAAAGAAATTCAAACTATAAATCAGAGACTGCATTTTGGGTGTGATTAATACAAAAAAAAGATGATTCAGAGTTTATTTAGAGGACATTATGTGCAAAGATATCATTTCTACTTTAAAAGATTGGCATGAATAACTTGTATACTTAAAGTAAAATGTATGTACTTGTATGTATTTTTAAAAATAGAAATATGATTTAAAAACCATTAAAATTACTATTTTAGAGTTCACAATTATGGGGGTATTGCTGTATACACCAAGTTGCATAACCATCACTATTATCTAGTTCCATAACATTTCCCCACCACCCTGCCCCTCCTATGAAAATATCTTATGGCTGGGCACAGTGGCTCACGCCTGTAATCCCAGCACTTTGGGAGGCCGAGGAGGGTGAATCAAGAGGTCAAGAAATTGAGACCATCCTGGCCAACATGTGAAACCCTGTCTCTACTAAAAATACAAAACCATTAGCCGGGCGTGGTGATGGACGCCTGTAATCCCAGCTACTCGGGAGGCTGAGGCAGGAGAATCGCTTGAACCCGGGAGGCAGAGGTTGCAGTGAGCCGAGATCACACCATTACACTTCAGCCTGGGGGACAAGAGTGAGACTTCTCACAAAAAAAGAAAAGAAAAGAAAAGAAAAGAAAAGAAAAGAAAAAATATTCTATGTTAGCAGTCATTCCCCTTCACCCTCCAAGTTCTGGCAAACATCAATGTATTATCAGTGTCTATGAATTTGCCTGTTCAAGACATCTAATAAAATGGAATCATAAAATATGTATCTGTTTATGCCTGGCTTCATGTAATTAGAATATGTTTTTAATATTCACGGCATGGCATGAATTAGGATTTTTTATTACTTTTATGACTGGACGCTATTCCATTTTATGGATACAAAACATTTGTTTTCTGTTCATTAATGGGTAAGCTTTGAGGCTGTTTTCACTTTGGGCTATTATTAATAATGCCATTATGATCATTCATGTACAAGATTTAGTATAGATATACATTTTTAATTGGTTTGAATGTATATTTAGAACTGGAATTGGTGAGTCTTGTGGCAGTTCTATGTTTAACTCTTTGAGGAACATCCAAATTATTTTTGAAGTATCTACACTATTTTACTTTCTCACCAACAATGTGTGAGGATTTCAAATTTTCCACATTCTTAGCAAAACTTTTTATTATCCATTTATTAAACTTGTTATTACAGCCATCTTAGTTAGTAGACAGCATTACCTCATTATAGATTTGACTTGCATTTCTCTAGTGACTAATAGGTTTTAACACCTTTTCAAGTGGTTATTGGCCATTTGTATATCTTCCTTAAAGAAATGTCTATTCAGATACTTTATCCATTTTTAATTGACTTCTGTTTTTATTATTGAGTCTTAAGTTTCTTATATATTCTGAATACTAGGCACTTACGACACTTACCAAATATATATTTTACAAATAATTTTATCCATTATGCATGTTTCTTTTTAACTTTCTTGATCGACTCTTTCAAAGCAAAAATAAGCTTTTTAATTTTGATGCATTCCAACTTATCTATTTTGGTGGGGGGAGGGCATTTGTGCCTCAGGTGCCATATCTAAGAAACTATTGTATAGTCTGAAGTTATGTAGATTTACACCTATGTTTTATTCTAAGGGTTCTATAATTTTAGGTCATACATCTAGATATTTGATGATTTTTGAATTATTTTTATATCTAGTGTGGATTAGGATTCCTAATAATTCCTTTTGAATGTGGATACAATTGTCTCAGTAGTATTGGTTGACACAAATATTTTTCCCCATTAGTTTGCCTTGGAGACTGTTGAAAATAAATTGACCATAGTTGTATGGGTTTATTTTTGGACTGTCAATTATAATCTATTGTTATATGTCTATTTTTATGCAACTACTACACTGTTTTTATAGCTGTAGTTTTTTAGGAAGCTTCAAAATCAGGCAGTTTTAAAATTCCATCTTTGTCTCTCTACTTTTTAAAATCTCTGTTCTGTAGATTATTTTTATTTATTTTTAATTGGCAAATAAATTTGTACATATTTATCATGTACAACATAATGTTTCACAATACATATACATTTTTGAATAACTAGATTAAATTAACATATGCATTACCTCACATACGTATTCTTTGTGATAAGAACTCTTAAAATCTATTCACTTAGCAAGTTTTGAGAATGCAATATGTTGCTACTAACTATAGTAACCAAGTTGTCAATAAATATCTTGCACTTATTCCTCCTATCTAACTGAAACTTTGTTCTATTTGACCATTTTCCCAGCATCTGCCCCAGTCCACAGCCTATGGTAACCACCATTCCACTCTCCCCTTCTAGGAGTCCACCTTTTTTTGATTCCTTATATAAATGAGATCATACAGTATTTATCTTCCTGTTCCTGACTTATTTCACTTGGCATAAATTTCTCTAGGTTCATTCATGTTGTCACAAATGACAGAATATCCTTATCTTTTAAGGTGGAATGTATTCTACTGTGTATATATGCCACACTTCCTTTATATGTCTGTTGTTGGACACTTAGGTTGATTCTATATCAGCCATTGTGAGGAATGCTGAAATTAACATGAGAGTTCAGATACCTTTTCATATACTTATTTTATTTCTTTAGATATATACTGGTAAGTGTTGAATGTGCCCCGCAGAGTTCATGTGTTGGCGATTTCATCCCCAAAGCAACAGTGTTGAGAGGTGGGATCTTTAAGTGGTGACTAAGTGATGAGGGCTCTCCCTCATGGATGGATTAATATTGTTATTGTAAAAGTGGGTTACTTATCTTGAGAGTAGGTTTCTGATAAAAGGATGAATTCAATCTCCTTCTCTCTCTTATGTGCACACTCTCTCACCATGTAATGCTTTCCACCATGTTATGACACAGCAAGACGCTGCTCACCCAATGCAGCCCCTAGATCTTGAAATTCCCAACTTCTAAAACTATGAGATTAATAAATTTCTTTTTATTATAAATCACCCAGTTTTTGTTATAGCAACACAAAATGGAGTAAGACATATACATTGTAGTGGGAATCTGAATCTTATGGTACTTTGATTTTTAATTTTTTGAACAACTACCATACTGTTTTCCATATCAGCTTCACCATTTTACATTCCTACCAACAATGTGGGTTCCCACTCCTCCAGATCCTCACCAGCATTTGTTACCTTTCATCCTTTCGATTATAGCTGTTATAACATGTATGGGGTGTTAGTTCCTTGTGACTTAAATTTGCATTTCTCTGATAGTGACGTTGAGCGTTTTTTTCATATACTTATTGGCCATTTGTATGTCTTCTTTTCAGAAATACGTATTAAGATCATTTGCTCATTTTTAACAGAGTATTTTTTTTCTAATGAGTTGTTTAAATTTTCTATTTTGAATATTAACTTTTTTATCAGATATATGGTTTGCAAATATTTTCTCCCATTATGCAGTTTGTCCCTTCACTCTGTTGATTGTTTTCTCATTTGTTTGTTTGTTGTTTGTTGTTGCTGCTGTGCAGAAGCTTCGTAGTTGGATATAATTCCATTTGTCTGTTTTCAGTTTTGTTGCATGACCTTTTGGGAACATCTACAAAAAATCATTGCCCAGATCAATGTCATGGAACTTTTTCCCTATGCTTTCTCCTAGTAGTTTTACAGTTCCTTGTCCTATATTTAAGTGTTTAATACATTTTGAACTGCCTTTAATATATGATATCAGATGAGAGTCTAATTTCATTCTTCTGTAGGTGAATATTCAGTTATTCCAGCACTTTTTATTGAAGAGACTCTCTGTAGTGTATTCTTGGCACCTTTGTCAAAGGTCAATTGCATAAGTATATTTCTGGGTTCCTTTTCTGCCAGTACCATACTGTTTTGATTACTAGGACTTTAAAGTGTATTTTGAAGTAAGATAATATGGTGCCTCTAGATTAGATTTTTTGTTTAAATTGCTTTGGATATTCAGAATCTCTTGTGGTTCCATATAAACTGCAGGATTGTCATATTTTTTTCTGTGAAAAATGTCATTGCTATTTTGATACAGATTGCATTGGATCTGTAAATTACTTTGGGTAGTATAGTTATTTTAACAATATTTATTCTTCTGATACATAATCATATCTTTTCAATTATTTGGTTTTTTTTTCTTGAATTTCTCTCATCTGTATTTCATAGCTTTCAGTAACAGGCCTTTCATCTCCTTGATTAAATTTAAATTTGATGTATTTTATTTCTATTTTGTAACTAATGTAAATAGGATAAATTTCTTTTCAGATGTATTATTGTTATTGTATAAATACACTACTGATTATTGTATGATGGTTTTGTATCTTATAACTTTATTGAATTTGTTTATTAGTCTTAACAGTTTTGGGGAGGAGTCTTTAAGGTTTTCAATATATAAGATTATGTTGTCTACAAACAGGGACAATGTGTCTTTTTCCTTTCCAATTTGGATGTTTTGATATTTTTCTTTTGTTGAATTGCTCTGAATAGGATTCCCAGTACTTTGTTGAATAGAAGTGATGAGATTGGTCACTTTTGTTTTGTTCCTGATAAGAGGAAAAACTTTCAGCTTTTCACCAATGAATATGATGTTATCTTTGGGTTTGTCATATATGACCTTTTATGGGTTGAGGTGTATTTCTCCTATGTCTAATTTGCTAAGTGTTTTATGATAAAAGCATTTTGAATTTTGTCAAATGCCTTGTTTGCATCTATAGAAATATCTTTGGTGTTTGTCCTTTATTCTGTTAATGTGATGTATCACATTTGTTGATTTGCATAAGTTGAATCATTCTTGTATCTTAGGGTTAAATTCCACTTGATCATAATCTTTCTAATGTGCTGTTGCATTTGGTTGGCTAATATTTTGTTAAAGAGTTTTTCATCTATGTTCGTCGGGATATTGACTTGTAATTTTCTTTTCTTATAGTGTCATTGTCTAGTTTTGGTATCAGGATACTGCTGGCCTCATAAACTGAGTTTGAATGTATTGCCTTTTCTTTACTTTTTTTGGGAAGAGTTTGAGAATAATTGGCATTGTTAATAGCTCTTATTTAAATGTTTGGTAAAATTTAGCAGTGAAGCCATCAGATCCTGGGATTTTCTTTGATAGGAGACTTATTATAAGTGATTCACTCTTCTTACACATTGGTCTGTTTAATTTTCTACTTTATCATAATTCAGTCTTGGTAGGTTGTATGTTTATAAAAATGTATTTTTTTTTCTAGGCTATCCAACTTGTTAGCATGTAATTGTTCATAGTAGTCTCTTGTGATTCTTTGTATTTCTGTTGTATCCGTTGCAATTTCTTCTCTTTCATTTTTGATTCATGTATTTGAGTCCTCTCTTTTTTGTTCATCTAGCTAAAGGTTTGTTGATTTTGTTTATCTTTTAAGATATAATCCTTAGTTTTGTTGATCTTTTATATAGGTTTTCTGGTCTCTCTTTATTTTTTTTCCTGATCTTTATTATTTTCTTCCTTATACTAACTTTGGACTTACTCTGCTTTTGTTTTTCTAGTAACTTGAGGTGTATCATTACACTGTTTATTTTGATTTTGTTTGTCTTTTAAGATATAATCCTTAGTTTTGTTGATCTTTCATATAGGTTTTCCAGTCTCTATTTATTTTTGTCCTGATCTGTATTATTTCCTTCCTTATACTAACTTTGGACTTAGTCTGCTTTTGCTTTTCTAGTAACTTAAGGTGTATCATTACATTGTTTATTTAAGATTGTTCTTATATTTACATAGACAATAATTGCTATAATCTTTTAGATTATAAAAGCAATTCTTTTAGAACTGCTGTTGCTCCATATTATATGTTTTAGCACACTGTTTATATAGTTTGGAAGTTTGTCCCCTCCAAAGTTCATGTTGAAATGTCATCCACACTGTTGAATGTGGGGCCTAGTGGGAGGTGGTTGTGCCATGAGGGCAGGTCTGTCATAAATGGTTTTGTCCCCTGTCTGTAGCAATGAGTGTGTTCATATGAGAGCTGGTTGTTTAAAAGAACATAGCATCTCTCTTGCCTGCTCTCTCACCATGTGGCATGCCTTGTTCCCCTTTTCCATCTGCCATGAGTAAAACTTCCTAAGACCTCACTAGAAGCCAAGCAGATGTTGGTGCCATGCTTATACAGTCTGTAGAACCATGAGCCAAACAAACCTCTTTTCTTTATAAATTACCCAGCCTCAAGTATATCTTTGTAGCAGCGCAAGGCAGATTAATACAGTTGGGTTTTTATTTATATTTGTCTCATGATACTTTTAAATTTTTTCTTTTAATTTCTTGTTTTATTCATTGGTTGTTCAAGAGCATGTTGTTTATTTTCCATGTACTTATACATTTTTCTAAAATTTATTTTGTTAATATTTTCTAGTTTCATATTATTTTGGTTGGAAAAGATACTTGACATTATTTCAAAATTTTGAATTTGTTAAAACTTGTTTTGTGGGCTAACATATAATCTGTCTTAGAGAATGTTCTATCTGTGGTTGAGAAGAGTGTATATTCTGCTTCTGTAGAATGGATTGTTTTGTATATGTCTGGTAAGTTCATTTTGTCTAAAGTGTCATTTATAAGTCTGATGTATTCATCTTTCCATTGCTGAAAGTATTGAAATACTGTACTATTATTGATTTACAGTCTATATCTTGCTTCATTTCTTTTTAAAGTTGTTTTATGTATTTATGTGCTCAAATTTTGAGTGCATATATAATTGTTTTATTATTTGAAGAATTGGTCTCTTCATAATTATATAATAACCCTTTTGTATCATTTTACAGTTTTTGACTTAAAGTTTATTTTATCTTATATAAGCATAGCTATCACTGTTCTCTTTTTTCATTTACATGGACTATCTGTTTTCTCCTCTTCACTTTTAGTCTACGTATGTAATTACAGGTTAAGTGAGTTTCTTGTGTGCAGTACATGGTTGAGTCTTGCTTTTTTTTTGCTCACTCAGCTTCTCTATATCTTTTGATTAGAGAATTTAATTCATTTACATTCAGGGTAATTATTTCTTTTTTTTTTTTCACTGTTCAAGGTTTATTGGGGGTTTTAGTTGGTATAACACTTGGATAGTCATTTGTATTGTTTATATGTAGATCTTTTTATGTTATATGGTAATGTATACTACTGATATATATAGTTCACAAAATAAGATCCTTTGGAACAATTATGCACAAGACATACGATATTGGATTTATACACTGGATCCCAGGATGTGACTTACTGGGAAAAAATGTTGGACTAGGCATGTTCAGTAAAGGAGCCAGGAAATTATATAACACACAGTAAACATCCACCTGGCTCAAGGGGCAAATGCAGCATGTACAGAATTGGCAGTGGTGCGTCAGAACTATTTCACACTAACCAGATTAGGACTACACAAGATTAATACCATCTAGCATCAGGATATAGCTGTGGATTTCACAAACCATTCCTATTGCTAACTTCAGGAGTTAATGCTTTTCCCAGTCCATCTTAAAATATTACTGCTTTAATCACAGATCAGATAAAAAGGACAACATGCACAACCTCCAACTAGAATCCTGTTGTAGCCTAGACAGTGAAATGCTAAGACATCAGAAGTCTTTAAAATTGCAGCTCTTTTTGGATCCCCCAAAGTGTATCTGCACTCTTCTTCAAACGGGCCTCTTCCTCAGGAGTCAGAGTCACCTTCACAAAGGTCTGAGATTCCATTCTGTCCCAAAATGCAAAAACCACTAAGGAAGACATCATCCTTTATTCCATAGAGACCCTTAATCATGGTGGAAACTGGGTGCACTCGCCTAAGATTCTTCATTATACTCTGCCAAATCTGCTACAGAGAGTCCAATGGCCCAGGATGTGTAGCCTTTGAGTTTGATCACCTCATAAACACTCTCAACCACCTGCTTGTGAATCTCTTTCCACTGTTCCTTATCTTTATCAGTCCCTAAATCTGGGTGCAGAGTCTTCAGGGAGACACCAGCAACATTCATTCCACTCCATACAGGCACACTGGAATCTCCATGTTCCCCAAGGACCCACCCATGACAGCTTAATGGGTGAACTCCCAGTCTTTCCCCCATCAGGTAACGGAATCTGGCTGAATCCAGATTGCAACCACTTCCAATAACACGGTTTTTGGGAAAACCACTTATCTTCCAAGCCACGTAGGTCAAAATATCCACTGGATTTGAAACAATAAGCAACTTGCAGTTTGGGCTATATTTTACAACATTAGGAACGATGAATTTAAAGATGTTCACGTTACGCTGGACCAAATTAAGACGGCTTTCTCCCTCTTGTTGACGTGCCCCAGCCGTGATAATGACCAGCTTGGAGTTTGCAGTTACACTATAGTCTTTCCCAGAGACAATCTTTGGTGTTCTAAGGAAAAGGCTGCCATGTTGGAGATCCATCATCTCTCCCTTCAATTTGTCTTCGATGACATCAACAAGAGCAAGTTCATCTGCCAAGTCCTTCATTAAGATACTGATGGCACAGGCCATGCCAACAGCACCAACCCCAACAACTGTAATCTTATTCTGGGGAGTCTGTTCTTCCTTTAGACGATTATGAATCAGCTGATCCTTGAGAGTTGCCATTTTGGACTTGGAACCAAAAGGAATCGGGAATGCACGTCAGGCGGTCGTCCGGGACACGCGGCAATGAGATCTGGAATTGGCGGCAGCGGCTGCAGCACCCAGGGTAATTATTTCTAGGTAAGAACCTGCTACTGCCATTTCGTTAATTTTTTCTAGTTATTTTGTAGATCATTTGTTCCTTTTCTTCACTCTTACTGTCTTCCTTTGTGATTAAGTTATTATTTCTAGGACTATAATTTGATAGCTTAATTTTTACCTCTTGTTAGTTTACTATATGTTTCCTTTTGTGATTACCATGAGGTTTATATAAAAAATCTTATATTTATAACAGGCTTTTTCAAGCTAATGACAACTTACCTTTGGTTGCATAAAAATACTCTACATTTTTACTCTGCCATCCACGCATATTTTAAATTTTTGGTGTCACAGCTCGTGTCTTTTTATATTTTGTATTCCTTAACACATTGTGATAGCTATTATTATTTAATAGGTTTGAATCTTTTAACCTTCATGCTACTGTTATATATGATAACACTACCATTACATTATTAGGATATTCTGAATTAGACCATTTGCTTACTTTTACCAGAGCTTTATACTCTGATATGTTTTTGTGTTACTAATTAGCTTCCTTTTCTTTGAGCTTGAAGAATTTCTCGACACCTGTATCCACAGGAGCCCACCTAATATTTGAGGCCAGTTGTGCCTACCTAACACTAAAACAGGCCAACAGCCTGGGGCCTCAGGTTCTGACTTGGTGCTTGATTAGCCTGAACTCTGTATATGCAAGGGCCAACCTAAAGTCTGGGTCTGCAGCTGTTGGCCTGATAACGGCTGTGGGCATTAGTCGGGCATTGGGGCTGGTCTGGGGCCTCAGGCCAATAGGCTCAACCTAGCACTGGGGCAGGCTCAGAAAGCAAGTCTGCTGAGTAGACCCTGAGCCTGCTCTCTTGATGTAGTGTTCTCCCTTTTCTTTTAGGAATGGGACTTCCTGAGTGCCGAACTGTAGTGATAATTTTTGATCTTCCAGGTCTAACCACCCAGTGGAGCTACTGGGTTTCGGGCTGGTACTGGGGAGTGTCTACAAAGAGTCCTGTGATGTGATGCATCTTCAGGTCTTGCAGCCATGGATACCAGCACCTGCTCTGGTGGAGGAAGCAGGTGTATGAAGTGGACTCTGTGAGGGTCCTTGGTTGTGTTTTTGTTTAGTGCACTGGTTTTGTGTTGGTTGTCCTCCAACCAGGAGGTGACATTTTCAAGATCACATCAGCTGTTGTCCTATAGGGAGGATGCAAATTTGCCCTGGGGACATGGTCCTGACCTTTGGTTTGTAAATAATTTCACTTTGTGACAGGCCCAGGAACCCCAAATATCCTAGGGGCCTCACAAAGAGAGAAATTCACCCAATGTATACCGGTGTCTTCAGGTACAGATAAATCTTTGACTGGGCTTGAAGCTTTTACAAAGGTCTAAACTTAGATCCCTTGCGGAAAAGGTTCCAGCAGAGCCAACTGATACGAGAGACAGAGAGAGAGAGAAAGCTTACGTGGCAAATAATTATCCTTGCTGCACTTTACACAAGTCATCAAGTGAAGTAAAATAAGACTAAAAGTTGTTTTACAAATAACTTGGTACTACTATGATTTTATCCTTAATAAAACAGTGAAATTGAAGAAAGAAAAACTATGTTTCAAAATGAACAATAGTACACCTGTTATTAGATTCTTGCTTTATCTAGTGTTTATCAGCTTATTATTTTCTACAATTTAGACTAAATCCTAAAATTTTTCCTGGCGACAAGTCTCCAAAATAATGTTTTCAACATTTCTCCTCCTTTATTTTCCCTTTCCCCCATTTTTCCTAATTTGAAGTCACTAAAACTTAAGACGTTTTTTCTTACAGCCCTGCAAACTGAAGCTAGATAACATGAACTTCAGAAGAAAGTAACTGCAACCTATTTATATACATAATCCGTTTTCTTCTTTTTATTTCAATATATTTAAAGTATGAGTGGTTTTTGGTTACATGAATGAATTCTGTAGTGGTGAATTCTGAGATTTTAGTATGCCCATCATGTGAGCAGTGCACAATGTACTTAATAAGTAGTCTCTTATTTCTTACTCCTGTCCCCTGCCAGAGTCCCCAAAGCCCATTATATTACTCTATATGGCTTTCTGTTCTCACACATTAGCTCCCACTTATAGGTGAAAACATATGGTGTTTGATTTTCTATTCCTGAATAACTTCACTTAGAATAAGGACCTCCAGGTCCATTCAAGTTGCTGAAAAAGACATTATTTCATTTAATTTTATGACTGTGTAGTATTTCACAGTGTATATATACCACATGTTTTTTATTCACTCATTGGTCAATAGGCAGGTTGGTTTCACATCTTTGCAGTTGTGAACTGCAAACATATGTGTTCATGGGACTCTTTCATATAATGACTATTTTTTCTTTGGGTAGATACCCAGCAGTGGGATAGCTGGATCAAATAGTAGATCTACTTTTAGCTCTTTTAAGGAATTTCCATACTGTTTTTCGTAGAGGTTGTACTAATTCACACTATACACAGTAGTGTATAAGTGCTCCCTTTTTACCTCATCCATGTCAACATCTATTGTTTCTTGACTTTTTAATAATGGCCATTCTTGCTGAAGTAAGGTAGTATCATATTGTGATTTTATTTTGCATTTCCCTGATAATTAGTGATGTTGAAAATTTCTTCATATGTCTGTTGGCCATTTGTGTATCTTCTTTTGAGAAATGTCTATTCATATAATTTGCCTACTTTATAGGATTATTTGTTTGCTTTTTTTCTTGCCAATTTGCTTGAGATTCTTGTAGATTCTGGATACTAGTCTGTCATCGGAATCATGGTTTGCAAATATTTTCTCTCATTCTGTTTTTTGTCGGTCTACTCTGTTGATTATTCCTTTTGTTGTGCAGACACGTTTTAGTTTAATTAGGTCTCATTTATTCATTTTTGTTTTTGTTCCATTTGCATTTTGGGTCTTAGTCATAAATTCTTTGCCTAGGCCAATGTCCAGAAGATTTTCCGATGTTATTTTCTAGAATTTTTATGGCCTCATGTCTTAGTTGTAAGTTCTTTAGTTGATTTTTGTATAAGGTGAGAGATGGGGATCCAATTTCATACTTCTACATGCGGCTTGCCAATTTTTCCAGCACCATTTATTGAATAGGGTGTTCTGTTCCCAATATATGCTATTGTATGATTTGTCAAAGATCAGTTGGCTGTACATATTTGACCTCATTTCTGGGTTCTCTATTCTGTTCCATTAGTCTAAGTGCCTATTTCTATAGAACTACCATGCTTTTTTTTGTAACTACAGCCTTGCAGTGTAATTTAAAGTCTGGTAATGTGATGCCTTCAGATTTGTTCTTATTGCTTAGTATTGCTTTGGCCATTCTGGTTCTTTCTTGATTCCATGTGAATTTTAGGATTGTTTATTCTAGTTCTGAGAAAAATAATGATGGTATTTTAATGGGAATTGCACTGAAGCTGTAGATTGCTTTGAAACATATGGTTATTTTCACAATATTGATTCTTCCCATCCATGAGCGTGAGACATGTTTTCATTTGTTTGTGTCATTGATGATTTTCTTTAGCAGCATTTTATAGTTTTCTTTGTAGAGATCCTCCATCACATTGTTAAGTATATTTCTAGGTATTTAATTTTTTGCACCTGTTGTAAAAGGTATTGAATTCTTTATTTAATTCTCAGCTTGGTCATTGTTCGTGTGTGTGGTGTTACTAATTTGTGTACATTGATTTCATAACCCGAGGCTTTACTGAATTCATTGATCACATATAAGAATCTTTTGGAGGAATCTTTAGCATTTTCTAGGTGTATGATCATATCATCAGTGAACAGTGATAGTTTAACTTCCTCTGTTCCAGTTCGGATGCTCTTCATTTCTTTATCTTGCTTGATTGTTCTGGTTGGGACTTCCAGTGCTATGTTGAATATAAGTGATGAAAGTGGGCATCCTTGTCTTCTTCCATTTCTCAGGGGGAATGCTTTCAACTTTTCCCCATTCAGCATGATGTTGGCTGTAGGTGCGTCATATATAGCTTGTATTATTTTGAAGTAAGTCCCTTATATGCCTAGTTTTCTGAAGGTTTTTATCATAAAAAGATGCTGAATTTTATTGAGTGCTTTTTTTGTATTGAGATAATCATATGGCTTTTGTTTTCAATTCTGTTTATGCTATATAACACATTATTTACTTGCATGTGGTAAACTATCCTCAATCATTATCTATTATTTTTTTGATGTGCTATTGGAATGTTAGCTAGTCTTTTGTTGAGGATTTTGCATCTATGTTCACCAGGGATATTGATCTGTAGTTTTCTTTCTTTCTTATGTCCTTTTCTGGTTTTGCAATTAGAGTAACATTGGCTTCATAGAATGATTTAGGGAGGATTTTCTTTTTCTCAATCATTTGGAGTATTTTCAGTAAGATTGGTACAAATTTTTCTTTGAATGTCTGGAGAACCAACTGTGAATCTATTCCTGGGCTTTTCTTTTTTTGTTTCCAATTGTTTTATTACTCATTCTCTCTCGCTGCTTGTTACTGGTCTGTTCATGTTTTCGATTTCTTCTTGATTTAATCTAGGAGAGTTGTATATTTCCAGGGAATTTATCCATTTCCTGTAGTTGTTCTAGTTTGTGCACATAAAGGTGTTCATAGTAGTGTTTAATTATCTTTTATATGTCTGTGGTATTGGTTGTAGTGTCTCCAGTTTTATATCTAATTGAGTTTATTTGCATCGTCTCTCCTCTTTTCTTGGCTAATCTCATAATGGTCTATCAAGTTTGTTTATCTTTCAAAGAATAAGCTTTTCGTTTCCTTTATCTTTTCTATTTTTTTTTTCCATTTTATGTAGTTATTTTTCTCTATTTATTTTCTTCTGCTGGCTTTGGGTTTAGTTTGTTCCTGTTTCTCTGGTGCTTTAAGTGTGATATTAGGTTGTCAATTTGTTGTCTTTCAGACTTTATGATGTAGGTATTTAATGCTATAAACTTTCCTCTTAGCACTGCTTTAGCTGTATCCCAGATGTTTTTTATCACTTATGTCACTATTATCATTCATTTAAAATAGTTTTAAATTTTCATTTTGATTTTATTGTTAACTAATAATTATTCAGGAACAGATTATTTAATTTCCATGTATTTATATGGTTTTAAGGGCTCCTCTTGGAGTTGATTTATCATTTTGTTCCACTGTGGTTGTGAAGATACTTGATATAATTTTGATTTTCTTAAATTTAGTGAGACTTGTTTTGTAGTCTATTAATGATCTATTTTGGAGAATGTTTCATGTGATGATGAGATGAATGTATATCCTGCAGTTGTTCAGTAGATTGTAAACAGCTGTTAAAACTATTTTGGTCTAAAGTGTAGTTTAAGTACATTGTTTCTTGTTGACTTTCTGTCTCAATTATCTATCTCAGGCTGTCAGTGGAACATTGAAGTCTCGCACTATTAATGTTACTTTCTATCTTATTTCTTAGGTCTGGTACTAATTGTTTTCTAAATCATGGAGCTCCAGTATTAGGTGCACATAAATTTAGGATTAGTCTATTTCTTCTTGGGTTGATTCTTTTATCATTATATAATGATCTTCTTTGTCTTTCTTTTTTTTTACTGTTGTTACTTTAATGTCTGCTTTATATATGTGTATATATGTATATATGTGTATATATGTATATATGTGTATATATGTATATGTATGTATATATATGTGTGTATGTATATATATGTGTGTGTGTGTATATATATATAAAAATAGCTCCTCCTGCTCATTTTTTGTTTCCATTTGTGTGGAACATCTTTCTCCATCTTTACCTTAAGTTTATATGAATCCTTATGTGTTAGGTGAGTCTCTTAAAGACAGCTTATATTTGATTTATGATATTTTATCCATTCTGCCTTTCTGTATTTGTTTAGTGAAGCATTTAGGCCTTTTACATTCAACAGTAATATTGAGAAGTGAGGTACTATTCTCTTCATCATGTTGTTATATAGATACCCTGTTTTTTAAATTGTGTTATTGATTTATAGGCTCTGTGAGTTTTGTGCTTTCAAGACGTTCTATTTTGGTGCATATCGAGCTTTGTTTTGAGATGTAGAATTACTTTTAACATTTCTTGTAGTGCTGGTTTGGTACTGGCAAATTCCTTCAGCACTTGTTTCTCTGAAAATGACTTTATTTCTCCTTCATTTATGAAACTTTGTTTTACTGGATACAAAATTCTCGCCTGACAGTTATTCTTTTTAAGGAGGCTAAAGATAGGATCCCAATCCCTTCCAGCTTGTAAAGTTTCTGCTGAAAAAACTATTGCTAGTCTGATAGCTTTTCCTTTATAAGTTATCTGATGCTTCTGTCTCATAGACTTTTGACTTTTTTCCATCATGACTCTAGATAGCTTGATGACTATGTATCTTGGTGAAAATCTTCTTGCAATGAATTTCCCAGGAGTTTTTTGAGCTTTTTTGTATTTGAATAACTAAATCTCTAGCAAAGCCAGGAAAGTTTTCCTCAATTATTTACTCAAGTAAGTCTTCCACACTTTTAGCCTTCTCTTTTCCTGTAAGAATACCAATTATCCTTAGGTTTATTTTATATAATCTCATTTTAATAAGACTTTATTTATTTCTTTGGATTCTTATTTCTTTATCTTTGTACAATTGGGTTAATTCAAAATCCGTATCTTCAAGCTCTAGAATTCTTTGTTTTACTTGCTCTAGTCTATGATAAAACTTTCCATTGCATTTTGTAATTCCCTTTGTGTGTATTTCATTTCCAGAAGTTCTGATTTTTTTTTTTCTGGATGATATTTATCTCCCTAGAACATTTTTTCTTTCAAATCCTGAATGTTTTTTAATCTATTTATGTTGATTTTTTATCTTTTTCTGATATATATATGAATAGTGTAATAATCAACTTTCTGAATTCTTTATCTTGTATTTCCAAAATTTTATCTTGATTTGGATCCAGTTCTGCGAACCTAGTATAATCTTCAGGGTGTTATACAACCCTGTTTTGTCATATTACCAGTATTACTTTTATGGTTTCTTCTCATTTGGGTAGACTACTTCTTCTAACTGTTCTTGAACTTATTTTTGATTTGACTTTTTTTTTTAATTTTATTTTTTCTCCTTTAAGAATATTACTTTAGGGATGGGCACAGTAGCTCACGCCTGTAATCACAGCACTTTGGGAGGCTAAGGCGGGCAGATCACCAGAGGTCAGGAGTTCGAGACCAGCCTGTCCAACATGGTGAAACCCTATCTCTACTGAAAATACAAAAATTAGCTGGGCATGGTGGTGCGTTCCTGTAATCCCAGCTACTTGGGAGGCTGAGACAAGAGAACAGCTTGAGCCCGGAAGGTGGAGGTTGCAATGAACAGAGATTGCGCCATTGCACTCCAGCCTGGGCAACAGAGCAAGACTCTAAAAAAAAAAAAAAAAAAAAAAGACTGTTACTTTAATATTTATAGTTTGTTATAGCCTAATTTAGATATTGGTGCTTTTAGAGGTAAAGACTCTGTATGTGTTTCTTGGTTATTGAGAGTCTAATTTTGCCTCAGTATTTTATTTACTGAGTTGATTGTTCAGGCTTCAAAACAGTGAGG
>NW_012116611.1:1673538-1691298 GCF_000951035.1 Colobus angolensis palliatus
TACAAAATCCCCTATGACTCTGTACCTGTTTACCCCTGACTATAAAAATGCTGTCTGGAGCCCAGTTAAGGAACTTTCCCGCTCGTCTCATGACTAGTGAGGAAGTTCCAGGTTCGAACCTGTAATAAAGATCCTTGCCGCTTGGCTTTGACTCCGGACTCTGGTGGTCTTCTCTAAGGAATAAGCGGTCTAGGCATAACAGCAGGTGGGTAAATGCAATACACAGTGGTAGCCAAAGGTCCCAGCCTTGATAAAAGTGGCTGAGGGAGTTCTCAATTAGATGTAGTAAGGTATTATCAGGGGAAAGGGTGGGAGCCACCTCAGCTCCTCTGCCAGTTTAGCATGAAAGCTATCCACTTCCCAGATTTATTTCTTTCCCAGTATTCAGACAGGCCCTTGTTTTAATCTGAAGGAATATGGATGTTCCAACTAGAGAAGAATTGTGACCTTACCCCTCATGCAAACCTGAATTTACGGGGTGCCCCTCTTGTGGGGAAGTAGTAAAAGAGAAGTGTTCCAGAAAGGCTGTCAATAGGTGTACCCATGCTGAGCTCCTGTGGTAAAGCTCCAGTTGTGTCTGCAGTGGTGGACAATTCAGTAGCACAATTGTCTCTCCCTGCTGAAAGAAATTTCCCACCAGAGGACAGATATGGTACCCAAGGACTGCCATGCAGATAACTTTGTCCCATGGGGTGTTTCCTTGATGTGGTGCTCATCCACTTCCGCCAAGAGTAGGAGTTCCTGAGAGCCAGACTGCAGTTTAGTTTAACTGGTATATGACCTTCTGGGGACATCCCACCAGAAGAGGGTTGTAAGATACTGGAAGTAGGCCAGCATATGAAACCCTAAGTCTAAGGTCAAATGGGGCACTTACCTTCAAGATGTCCACTTGGTCCTTTTCCAAATGTACTTTACTTTCTTTTCATTTCTTCTCTAAAGCTTTTTAATAACCTTTCACTTCTGCTTTAAAACTTGCCTCAGTCTCTTCTTCAGCCTTATGCCCCTCAGTTGAATTCTTTCTTCTGAGGAGGCAAGAATTGAGGTTGCTGCCAACCCATATAGATTCACTGCTGATAACAGAATAGCATACTTTCAGATTGCTTTAAATAATCAAAGTTGACTTATAGAGCCAATAAAAACCCCTCGGGAAAACTGACTTCATACCTTGTCTACACAGTCCCTGTACAGGGTTTCTGACCTGTGGTAAGTAAAGAGTGTCACTTTCTGACAGGCACAGAATAACCCAAATTATCTTGGGACCTCGAAGTGAGGAATTTACCCAATTAATACTGGTATTGCAACCAGGTAGGTACTGGCTGGACTTCAAAGCTTTAAAAATGTCTAATCTGAGATTTCTTATGGAATAAAGTTTCAGCAAAACCAATTTTGAAAAGGAAATTCCATGCCAAATAACTATTCTCTCTGACTTTATGCAAATACTCAGGTCAAGTATACTAAAACTAAGAGTTTTTTAAAAGCAAATTTGTTCTACTATGATTTCTCTTTAGTAAAATGGGGACTGGAGAGAGAAAACTATGTTTCATAAAAAAAAAAAAAATCTATAGCACACCTGTTATTAGATTCTAGTCTTGTCTGCTGTTTATAAGTTTTTTGTTATTTTCTGCAGTGTGGAGTGGATTCTGAATTCTTTCTGGGCTACAGGTCCCCAAACTGATTCTTTGAATTTTTTCCTTTCTTATTCTGACTTGGACACAATGAAGGTGTTACTACCGCTTTTCTGAGGTGCGGCAAGCTGAAACTTAACTCTGCAATATAGGCGAGAGAAAAACATGTCAGATTGCCACCACTATCATCCTCTAAAAAGATGCTTTGAGTCTAACATCTGGATAAACTGTGCCCAACATTAACTTTTTCTTCTGTCTCTGTAGATGTGTGTCTTAATAAAAAATCTGTTTGCCTTCATGACATACAGAGGCCTAGCCCATCTGCAATGCCACCTCCTGATAGTGAGAAACAGCTGTTTGGTTAAACTAATGTAGTCCCAGGACTAAGACACTGACTAATAAGATATGAGGCAGTGTATTTAAATTTGCTCAGTCTGCCTTTTTTAACAACCTATAGTGCACTCTTCATTTGAGTGCTGTACTAGAACTGTGGGTAAGAATATTAATGTCTTTGTAATACACCCCTGAGTACATGCAGATAGCTGCAAAGCAATGGTTTCACTTCTATTTCCCTGCGCTGACACCTCCAACTATGCCCCCCACACCAGCAGTAAGAAGCCAGATTGGTTCATCACCCACTTTCTATCTCTATAGCTAACACCTTAAGACGTATTGATGCTAAACAAGGGGACTGAAACTGCCTTTGTAAGAGTTCTATCTGTGAGAAAAATATAACAGTAAACCAAGCTAACTCAACCCCTTCCTTGCCTTTTCCTTAATTATTCCTGAGCTACCTGGCCAAGCTAAGTTTGGAAGGCCTTTAGGTTACAGTTTAAATGATAATAGGCCTTGCCCCAAACTCAACTGCTTTTGTAAAGCTAATGAGAAGCCATCAGGCTCAGGGGAGGAGAGGAACCTGAGTCTTACTAAGGTGCAGACACAGATTGTTATCCATTATTCCAGAGGTTATAGGATATACAACTTCCCCAATTACTCCTGCAAGTAACGCTACTATTGTAGATTGGCCATTTGAGATATCTTTCCAGGTTTTTTTGCATGTCTGACACCCATGCCTCCACCTGGACCACAACCCACACCCCTCCCCCCTTCCCCCTCCCATGGCTCCACCCAGAAGCAATTTAGCCCACAAGAAGACAGCTTTGACTCCCTGTCAGTTCGTCTCTGCTTCAGCCAACCAGCAGCAAGCACCTGTTACCTAGCCACCCCCACCCCTCCCCTCAAACTTCCTTTGAAAACCCTTTAACCTACTAGCTTTGGACTAGATGATTTGAGTGCAAACTCCATAGCCCACATAGTGTGGCAGGCTTCACGACTATTACACTCTTCCTCTACTACAATGCTGTGGTCTTTCTTTATGCAGTGGGTGGGAATAACTCCTAGGGTATTTACAAAATGTGAAAGGAAAATTAAAATTTGGGACTCCAATTCACTGTGCCAAAAGGATAAAAAAAATAAGCTGAAAGCTGAGTGATACAAGAAAATGCCTTTTTTTTTTTGGTTTCTAAGCAGATAGCTACAGATAAAATGTTAAATATCTTCACAGGTAGCTACTTTATGTTCAAGCTTGTCTTATGTAAAGTGTTGAGTCAGGAGTTTTTCTGCCAGTGGGTTCATGGTCTTGCTAACTTTGAATAATGAAGCTGCGGACCTTTGTGTGAGCGCGTTAGAGCTCAAAAAGAGTCCACGGACCAGGAGAGTGAGCAGCAGAGCAGTTTATGTAACAAAGCGAAAGGAAAGCTTGCACGTTGTGGAAGGGGACCCGGAAGGGTTACCGTTGCTGGCTCGGGTGGCTAGGGCTTCTATCCCTGTGTTACTCCCTCCCCTTTCTTTCTTTTTGTCCGTTGACAGTGGTTCTTTTTTCAATCGTCCCTTGGGGTGATTAATTTTGAATCCTTCACTCAATTGGTTAAGAACTCAAAACCCTGAGTCACAGGGGTCTTTTTCGAAAGTCCCGAACCAGCCCAGGAAGTCCCACCAACTCCACCCCTCAGTGCCAATCTACTGAGCCAGAGATGAATACATAATTGACTATTTCCCTACCTGCTTATTTTGCCTTATAACATGTGGATTACCATACCCTCCTTTTTTTTTTTAAAAAAAAAAAAAAAAAAAAAAAACCAGCCAAATTTTTCTGGTTAAATATCAAAGCCCTCCAAAATCATCTTTGGAGAAAGACACAGACCATTTCTGTGATTCCATGTGTTTTTTCTTCTGGGCATGTCCTTAAACTTGACCAAATAAATCTTTAAATTGGATTGAGACCTGTCTCTGTTACCTTTTGGTTTACAATGGAACTAATATTGAGCCACATCTATTATGTATATGTGGCTTTCCAAAGGAGTTGCTGGAAACCGAAGCTAAGGTACCAGCAGGGGCTTACTGAAGCCCCACCAAGTTTGAGCTTCTCCTCCGGTAGAACTGGTTAAGTCCTCCTAAGCCCCGGACCTCCCTTTGGTTAACGGTCCTCGATTTATTCTGAGCTGGTTTTCTCCTGGGAAGTTGTTGTTTAAGAATCCTAACTCTAGCCGGGCGCGGTGGCTCAAGCCTGTAATCCCAGCACTTTGGGAGGCCGAGACGGGCGGATCACGAGGTCAGGAGATCGAGACCATCCTGGCTAACACAGCGAAACCCCGTCTCTACTAAAAACTACAAAAAAAAAAACTAGCCGGGCGAGGTGGTGGCGCCTGTAGTCCCAGCTACCCGGGAGGCTGAGGCAGGAGAATGGCGTGAACCCGGGAGGCGGAGCTTGCAGTGAGCTGAGATCCCGCCACAGCACTCCAACCTGGGTGACAGAACGAGACTCCGTCTCAAAAAAAAAAAAAAAAAAAAAGAATCCTAACTCTAGTTCAGAGATGCATTCTAAAGGGACTTCTCTATTGCTTTTTCTCCTAAACTTTATCTTAACTCAGGTTGTCTGTGCACATTTGCATGAGGAACTGTTTTAATAGATAAATGAGAAACTGACTTTTTCAGCTCTGAAGAGAAAGGGCGCTTGCTCCTCCCAGCAAAAAGGCACCCCTGGGTGACCATGGGCCTCGTAGGAGTGTCTGGGGGATTGACCCCCCGTGACGTGCAGTGGTCCTGCAGGAAAATCCCCAACAAAAATTAATTGAAAAAATGGCTCGTCCAGGAAATGCATATGACGTCTAAGGTCTAATGACCCAGCGTTTTTCCCCATACGTTTTTGTTTTGCTTTGTTCTGTTTTGTTTTGTTTTAGAGATGGAGTTTCGCTCTTGTTGCTCACGCTGGAGTGGAATGGTGCGATCTTGGCTCACTGCAACCTCTGCCTCCTGGGTTCAAGAGATTCTCCTGCCTCGACCTCCCGAGTAGCTGGAATTACATGCACTCACCAGCACACCCAGCTCATTTTTTTTTTTTTTTTTGTATTTTTAGTAGAGACGGGGTTTCGCCATGTTGGCCAGGTTGGTCTTGAACTTGTGACCTCAGGTGATCCACCCGCTTCTGTTTCCCAAAGTGCTGGCATTACAGGCATGAGCCACCGTGCCCAGCCTTTTTTTTTTCTAAAGCAAATTAATACAGGACATAACTTTCACATGGACAGGACTTGTCCTTTCAAGATCATGGCCCAAATGAGTTATAAACATATGTTGGTGGATCAGAATCTAAAATTGAAGGGTAGAATGGCAAATCACTCTTAGTAAATATCTCTTTATGCAATTATTACTAAATTATCTCCCTCTCTTTCCCCTCTTGTCCTTTAATTCACATCCTATTTCAACAAACCTGCTTTATCTAATTTTAATTTTTCTTCAACACAAGTATATACCTAACCAATCTTTTGAAATTTCTTTGTTCTCATTTTTTACCAAATAGTTAGGCACTTATTCTGCAATTATTGTTTGTTGTAGTTTATTCTGTTCTGTCTTTGTTTACTTTGAGTAAACAGATGTGATATTTCCATTATGAGTATACTACAGAGACAACAACAGTCAAACATAGGTTTTCCTCTGCAAAAGCCTTGTAATAAACTGGTTACAAATAGTATGTTCGGACACAGTATCATTTAATGGCTAGTAATGTTACTGGTCGCAAATTCATGTGGGTCTGCAGTAACCTCAATTCTTACCTCCTCAGAATAAATAATTCAACCAAGACATAAGGCAGAAGGAGAGAGCAAGATAAGATTTAGGGCAAGAATGAAAGTTTATTATAAAGCTTCAGAGCAGGAACAAAAGGGAGAAAGGTACACTTAGAAGAGGGCCAAGGGGGTGACTTGCAAGACAAGTGTACTGTTTGACCTTTTGACTTGGGGTTTTATATGTTGACGTACTTCCGGGGTCTTGCATCCCTTCTTCCCAGATTCACCCCTTCTTCCTCGTACAGCACATGAAAGCTTTTTAAATAACGTCGATGAATGTTTAAAAATATATAAATTTCTAGTACTACAAATTGTTCATATGCAGTGTAGAATAGCAATTTAACAAACTTAAATATGATATTTTATAATATTTGTAAGAACAATACTGTTAAAGATGTCAATAATAATGTTTCATCTGTATATTAAGTGAAGTTTTAGACAACTCAGAAATAAAGATGTTATTTGAAGTTATTTTTTGTAATAGCTTAATTGTGATATACTTCACGTGACATGTAATTTACCCACCTGAAGTGTTACTCACTTTTGTTTAATGTTTTTAGTAAACAGTTTGATCTCTGTGTCCACAGGTTCTACATCCTCAATTTAACAAACCCCAGATTGAAAATATTTTTAAATAAAAATAAATAATAACTATATGACAATAAAAATAATACAAATAAAAACAACACAGTATAACAACTAGTTACATAGTATTTATAATAGGTATTTTAAATAATCTAGAGATAATTTGAAGTATATGGGAGCATGTGTGTTATTTGCAAATATTATACCATTTTATATAAAGGGCATAGGCATTTGAGATTTTGATATTTTCAGGAATCCTGGAACCAATGCACCCATGGGTACCAAGGGACAACTGTATTCATAGAGTTTTGCAACCATCAGCACAATCACTTTTATAACATTTTCCACATCCCCAAAAGATATTCTATCCTTTCTAGCAGTCATTCCACATTTCCTCCTATCCCCCCAGCCCTAGGAAACCAGTTGGTTAATGTTTATCTCTATGGTTTGCTTGCACTGTATATCACATATAAATCAAACCATGAAATATGTTATTGTGTTCATACTTTTATTTCCAGATTCTTCATTGCCAGTGTTCGGAAATACATTTGAAATTTGTGTGTAGATCTTGTGCCCTGCTTCCTTGATGACTTAATGTATTAGATTACAAGATTTATTAGTTTTTAATTAATTCTTAGTATTTTCTATGTACAAGATGATGTCATCCACAAGTAGAGATAGGTTTATGTTTTTCTTTCCAAGATATTTATTTATTTATTTATTTATTTATTGCCTAATCTCCCTGGCTAAGAACTTCAATAAGGTTTTTCAAAGAAATGTCAAGAGTGGACATTCTTGCCCTGGGGTGGTGGCTCACGCCTGTAATCCCAGCACTTTGGGAGGCCGAGGCCAGTGGATCACCTGAGGTTAGGAGTTCAAGACTAGCCTGGCCAGCATGGTGAAACTCCGTCTCTACTAAAAATACAAAAATTAGCGAGGCGTGGTGGCACGCGCCTCTAATCCCAGCTGCTAGTGTGGGCTGAGGCAGGAGTATTGCTTGAACCCAGGAGGCGGAGGTTGCAGTGAGCCGAGATTGTGCCACTGCACTCCAGCCTGGGCAACAGCACGAGACTCCATCTCAAAAATAAATAAATAAATAAATAAAGTGGACATTCTTATCTTGTCTTATTTTGTCCCTCATCTCAGTGGGATAGCATTAGGACTTTGACCACTAAGTATGAGGTTAGCTGAGAGATTTGTAGATGCTTTTTATCAGATTGAGAATGTTTTCTTCTATTTCAACTTCATTGAGTGTTTTTGTTTTTTTTTTTCATGAAAGGGTGTTGGATTTTGTCAAATGCTTTATTTCATCTATTGAGATTATTGTGTAGTTCCTATCCTTTACTCTAATGATAAGGTATGTTGGTATATTAGATTAATTGTTTTCACATATTGAAATATCTTTCCAATCCTGAGATAAATCCTACTTGTCATTGGTGTGTAATCCATTTTATATATTGATGGATTCATTTTGCTAGTTTTTTTCTTGAGGTATTTTGCATGTGTAATTCATAATATATAGTGGTTTGTAGCTTTCTATTTTCTGGCATCATGGTAAAGGTGGCCTCATTGAATGAGTTGGGAAGTGTTTAAACTTTTCTATATTTTAGGAGAGTTTTTGAGTGTTAATATTAATTTTTCTTTAAACATTTATTAGAAATCCCCAGTGAGCCACCTGGGACAGGGCTTTTTTTTTTTTTTTTTTTTTGATTCTCTATTTTAGTGAAATATTTATTTAGATTTTCTGTTTCTTCTTTGTTAAGTTTTGGAATTACTATCTTTCTATTGTAGCTAGTTGTCTATTTTACCTTCAATATCTAGTTCATTGGCATATAACGCTCATAATATTCCCTTATAATCCTTCAATACTGCTTTGTACCTCTTCACATCATTTGTAGTGATTTTGGCAAATATATTTCTGTATGTCAGAGGCCCAACAACACAATTATACATATACTATTTTTAAAAATTACTTGCCAAATCATTCAAAAGAATAAACAAAGAAGAAGTGTATATTATGTCTTGTATAACTACATAATTGCCTTTGTCTATATTCGTGTGTGTGTGTGTAACTGAAGTATTATCTGGAGAAATTATCAGCCTGAAGACCTTCCTTTATTACTTCTTCTATGGTACCTCTTCTAGCAAAAAGTTCTATTAGGTTTTTGTTTCTATTTGAGGTGTATTTTTATTTCTATTTAATGTTGTAAGACTAGTACTGCTGATTGTAGAATTATTAGTTGATTGTATTCTTTTTCTTTCAGTAATTTGAATATGTCTTCTCGATGCCCTGTGGGCTGCTTCATTTCTAAAATGAAGTGTCAATTTCCTTAAGATTGTTTTATAAGTGACAAGTCATTTTTCTCTTCTTTCAAAATTTTGTCTTTTGACTAGTCTTTTAGCATTTTTATCATAATATAGCTAGGTGTGAATCTCTTTCTGTTTATTCTACGTAGATTCTGTTGAGCTTCTTGGATGTATAGATTAACTTTTTTCAACAAATTAAGGAAGTATTTAGCCCTTATTTTTTAAAGTCAATTTTTGCTCCTTTCTCTGCTCTCTTTCGCCCAGTCTCGTTTTACCAATGTTAGGACCCTTAATTGTGTCTCCATTTTTCTGAGGCTCTGTTCATTTTTCTTCATTAATTTTCTTTCTGCTTCTCAGATAGCTTAATTTCTGTCAGCTTGTGTTAATGTTCATATATTCTTTATTTGTAGTTACCCTGAGGATTACAAACAATATTCTAGAATTATAGCACTCTAGTTTGAAATGATGCCAAATTAACTCAAAATGCATACAGTCTACTCCTAAACAGCTCTGTCCTATTTTTATGTCGCTAATGTTACAAATATATCTTTATGCATTATGTATTCATTATCATATATTTATATTTATGTCTATGTCTACCTTTAAATTATTTACAAATAAAGTAGAATTTCAAACCAAAATTACAGTAATACTGCTTTTTATATTTGCCAATGTATATATATTACCAGAGATCTTTATAGCTTCATATGGCTACAAGTTACTGTCTAGAGTATTTTTATTTCCAACCTGAAAGTCTCTTTTGAGCATTTCTTAAGGACTACTTCTAATGACAGGCCTGTTTCCTTATTTTTTTCTGTGTATGAGTTAAACTTTCCTGTTTCTCTGCATGCCTCACAGTGTTTTTGAAAACTGGACATTTTAGATAGCACTTTGTGGCAATGCTGGATAACTGATTTCCCAAAAGCTGTTGTTGTTGTTTTTTTATTTGATTGGCGTACAAATTTATTGAGGTATATTATCTCCACATAGAACATAAAGCCCTTAATATTGTTCCTAAGAAAGCTCAGCCTTGGTGTGTGACCACAGTCACCCACGGAATGGCAATGGCTTCATCAGGATTCTCTTTGACTGTCTCTTTCACTGATTATACACAGATGGTAGGCTGCACTTATTATGCACTGATTGCTCCATTGTTTTTAATAACACCCTAGGGGATAAATTATTTCACAGTTTGACACAATTAAATTTTGACTCCTTTGCAGAGATAATTTTTGTTTTGTTTTGTTTTGTTTGTTTTTGTTTTGAGACAGAGTTTCTCACTTGTTGCCCAGGCTGGAGTGCAATGGCGCAATCTCGGCTCACTGCCACCTCAGCCTCCTGGGTTCAAGCGATTCTCCTGCCTCAGCCTCTCGAGTAGCTGGGATTATAGGCACCTGCCACCATGCCTGGCTAATTTTTTGTATTTTTAGTAGAGACGGAGTTTCACCATGTTGGCCAGGCTGGTCTTGAACTCCTGGCCTCAAGTGATCTGCCAGCTTTGGCCTCCCAAAGTGCTGGGGTTACAAGTGCGAGCCACCACACCTGGCCTGTAGAGATAATTTTTGAGATCAGTGTTTGATGATTGTTCTGATGCCAAAGGAGCTCTTTTTAGCTATCTCCTTTGGTGATTCTTCCCTTGCAGGGCAAAACCTTGGTGTTTCTCTTCTCCCTCTGCTATGTGTTGGCAGAAGCAAAATTCTAAGCTAGTGCTTCATGGAAGTTGGGGCTTCCTTTTTTGACCTGGAATTTCATTTTCCCCTGGAATTTCTTATGTAGCTGAAAGGGGCAAAAAATGCTGAGTTCTGCTCCCTCGTGGGAGATATCATAACACTCAACTGGTGAATGGAGGGAGAAGGGGCCTTTGTCCTTAGCTGCACCTTCCTGGAGTGTGGCTTCCATCACAACGGGCTAGGAGCAGGAGGGAGGGTATAGGTCATAGTTCAAATGCAACAAACCCTCACTGCTGTTACTGAGTTTTAGTATTTTTTTGAGTAATACTGAAAGTTTTAAAATAATGTAAAGGTTTTAAAAATAATTTTTACCAGTTATGCTTGTTTTCTTGGGAAATGGGTTCGCTGTGTTTTGCACTGCCATTCCAAAAGTGAAACTTTAAGTTTTTGGAATTCTTAAATTTATTTCGATTCTCATAGATTTGGTCTTGATACATATTTCCTCCTGAATTCTAAGTGTGACATAGTTTTAATGAAAAAACAGACATTTTTTCAGTATGTATATTTTTAATTTCATTTTTTTATTTTATTTTATTTTATTTTTTGAGACGGAGTCTTGCTCTGTCGCCCAGGCTGGAGTGCAGTGGCTGGATCTCAGCTCACTGCAACCTCCGCCTCCCGGGTTCACGCCATTCTCCTGCCTCAGCCTCCCGAGTAGCTGGGACCACAGGCGCCGGCCACCTCGCCCGGCTAATTTTTTGTATTTTTAGTAGAGACGGGGTTTCACCATGTTAGCCAGGATGGTCTCGATCTCCTGACCTCGTGATCCGCCCGTCTCGGCCTCCCAAAGTGCTGGGATTACAGGCTTGAGCCACCGCGCCCGGCCAATATATTTTTAATTTTAAAACGATCTCACATTTACAGAAAATTGCAGGTATAGTATAAATACTTTATTTCCAAACAAATCAATAAGTCACTCACATATTACAGCCCTTTTAGTTTTCTCTGTGTTAAAAATAAATTCCCCAACAGAATCAAAATGCAATCATCAAAATCAGGAAATTAACATGGATGCTTCACTACCATTGAATCCTCAAACCACAATCAAATTTCAACAAGTGTCTCAATAATGGTTTTTTGTTTTTTTATCACAAAAGGTACCATTTTGGAAGCTCATGTTGTATTTGTTTCTCACGTCAGTTTAGACTCTTTGAGCTGGGAAGATTCATTTTTTGTTTCTTTTACTTTTATGCTTGTGACATTATGAAAAAATATAGGTAGTTATTTTGTACAGTGCTACTCAGTTTGGTTTTTTTATTAGATTCATGTCATGTATCTTTGGCAGTTGGATTACTTTTCTGTTGCCGCATAACACATTAATACAAGCAATGGCTTAAAACAATGTACATTTAGTTTCTTATAATTTCCACGGTTTCATATTTTAGGCAAGGCTTACCTGCTCAGTGTCTCACCAGATTGAAATAGAGGTGTCAGTTAGGGCTATATTTTAAGCTCAGAGTTCTCTTCCAATTGCACTCGTTGTTGGCTGAACATATTTCCTTGCTGCTGTTAACCTGAACTCTTCAATTCCCAAAGGCTGTCTTTCATAACTTGCCCATGACTCTTTCCATAACATGATTTTTCAAGGTTATTAGAAAAGCACCTACTGTAGCTTTGAGTCTCATCCCTAGACCCTTTTTAAAAAGTGTATTAATTTGCTAGGGCTGCCATAGCAAAATATCACAGACTAATACGCTTAATAAAAATTTATTTCTCATGGTCTTGGAAGCTAAAAGTCCAATAGGAGTTGTCAAGATTGGTTTCTTCTGATGCCTCTCTCCTTGGCTTACAGATGGCTGCCTTCTCACTGTTTCATCAAATGGTCTTTTCTCTGTGGACAAATGAATCACTGGCATCTTTCTGTATGTCTTAATCCCTTTTCTTATAAGGATACCAATCAGGTTGGACTAGGGCCCAATTTTAATGACCTCATTTATCTTAATTACCTTTTAAAAGTCGCTATTACTAAATACAGCCACATTCTGAGGTACTGGGGTTTCATACTTCAATATATGAATTCTGATGGGAAACAATTCAGCCCGTAATACAAGGTCACCTAACTGGGTCAAACCTGCAAAGAATAACCTGACTTTTATTACCTTAAAGCCAATGGATCTGTGACTTTAATTACACCTATAACATTTCTTCACCTTGTTATATGATATAATCTAAATGTATTCAGGGGGGTGATATGCTACCATATATACAGGTTCTGCCTACAGTAGGGGAGGTATTGTATAAGGGAGTGATTCATTGCAGGTCATGGTAGAATTCTCACTACCGTGGCAAAAATAACCCCAGTGTAATGCTGCATTGTTCTCAATGGATGCGCGATTGTATAAACATTGAAAACCATGGGTAATGCCTGCAATACCTCCAATTACATTCCAACAAAACAGATTTCATCTAGTTTTCTCTTTTCCCGTACTTGCAAGTCTTGTCTCAGGAAAGTGAGAAACCTAACCCCCAATTACCCTTAATATATACTTGACTAATCCCCTGGTATGTAACTATTTTCTCGTTACTACCACCACCAGTTCCTCTACACTGATACCTTTCTTACCCCTCTCAGGCTCCAACATCCTATGTTCAGCTGCTTGCTTACTCGTTGGTGTGGATGCCCTTCTTACACTACTCTGGATTGGACACCAAGAGCCAGACCACCCATTTACATTCTAACTCTGGACACTGGCATCGTAACTCTGCTTGAATTCTGACTTCCTCTGCTTCATGCACTCTTCCCGTACCTACCAGCACACATACACACACACTTTTCTTACCCTGCTATATTAAATTTTGAAATAATACAATAATTTAATTCATTATATTTCAAAATAATTATAAAGGTGGCCAGTTTTCTTTTTCCAGCCACACATATTTTTTCTGGTTAAATATATTTGTTTTATTCATCTGACCTCCTACATGTGTAACAATGTAGTATAAATAGTGGATGCTGCGAATGGATGTTTGTGTATATACTGACATTATTTCATTTCTGTGGGGAAACCCCATGGCGTAGCTGGGGAAAAAAAAAACATGAACTTTTTGATAGACTGTATTTCAAATACCAACTCTACCATGTTGAACAGTGGGAGCTGTTAATATAAGGGTAACTTCTGTGTCCATTCTCTCCAGGACATGAACTCTATTAATTCCATCCAAGAATATAGTTTTGGTGATTGAGAAACTAAAAAGCTTTTTTATTTGTTTCTCATACATTATAAAGCAGTGTTTTTAACCTAATTTAACCTAATTTGGAATTGTGAAAACCTAATAAAAGACATAGGCCCTTTTTCCCTCCAAATAATGCCTATCCACAAACACATGCTCATGCATACACACACAAACATATTTACACACACACACACACTCTTACACACACACACACACAAACACACACACACACACAGAGTTTTGCAGTTAGCAGAAAATTTAAAGGTTTTCAATTCCTCTAGTTTGAGAATCCTTGACTTTTCGTTAACTGACTTACTGCTGCATCAAGGTAAAATTAGGATATGCCAAACCAATGCAAGCTATATATATATTTATATACATATAGAATAAATTCCTGCACACTAATTGCCTGTGTATCTCAATAGCACATAACAGATGCCTTTTCCCCAAATTTTTGGAATTTAAAAAGCAACAATTCTCTTCTTGATGTTTTACTTGATATATTTCAGATATTACCTGTTGATAACTGAGAGAATATTCTTAACAAATTTTGCAGATAGAGCTAAATAAACCAACTAGTTTACTCAAAATTATATAAAACGGTCTACACAACCATTAATAAAAGCAGTTGATCTTGTCAGTATCTAGATAATTCATATATGTATCGTATATATAATATATATTATTTTATATAACATATATATATATAATATTTACATTTTACTTAATTGTGGACTTTTTATGGATAGTGTGAAAACTAGTGTGTCCCCAGTTTTATCCCAATTTTGTAGACTTTGGTGAATTTTCCCCTTTTGTACAAAAAGGACATTTTATTCCTGAAATAAAGTCCCATATTTTATCCGTTTCCTGTAACCAAGTATACCTGAAAATATTTGGAGAATTCTTATGTATCCCAAACATCCACCTTTTAGATCAACTAGCCAGCTTGCTGGAAACTATATTGTTTCCTTCCCTGTAGATTCAAGTCGTTGACGTTTGCTTGTTTTGGTCAGCATGCATTCATTCTTCCTAATTCTTAGTAGTAATATCCTGGGTTTCAGTAGGTATGCATCCCTGTCCAACATAGCTAATGCACTTGAAAGACAGTAGACCCACCTGAGCTTTAGAAGAGGAATCAAACCAATCAGGAAATTTCATTCACTTGTCTCAGTGATTTGTTTGGGGCTACAAAAGTTGCAATTTTAAATATGGCAGGTAGGGAAGGTTTTACTGATAATGTGACATTTGGGCAAATATTTGAAGAAGGTGAGACAACTAGTCCTTGTAAGTATCTTGGAAAAGAGTCTTGCCTTTGGCACTCCCAAACCCCTTTACTCTACATTTTATTTTTTGCATGTCACTTATGATCCTCTATCATGCTATATAATTTACTCATTGATGATATTCTTTATCATACAATCTTCATTCAAGTATAGAAGCATGATGAAAGCACAGATCTTTATTTACTTATATACTTCCAGCATTTAGAACAGTGTTTCACACATAATAGTGTTCAAAAATATAAGTTACATTAAGTCAGTAAGCAATTAAAAATTTACTGCCAGTCATAATAGCTCCTAGTGTTCATTGACCCTGTCACTTCAACAGATATTCTCATATAAACAGCCTCTTGCTTAATTCCCCAGCTGGATTATATGTTGCAGAGGCCGTAGGGATGCTTTCCACTATTTCTTATGTGTCTGTGTGGAAGGTTCCAGTTCGTGCTGTGGTTTTGACATAAGAAATGAACCAGTTTTTCCCCACACCTCCTTTCATTATTTTCAGAATTTACTCAGGTAGAAACAAACAAACAACTAATTCTCAGTATATCAACCTTATTCATTATTTGGCAAAATGCTCATTATGGAGTATGATTTTCATTTGCATTTGCATAATATGAAACTCATTAAAGCATCATGTGTTTGTGTGTGTGTCTGTACATGAATTTTCCCAAAATAAAAAGGATTCTTACCAAAAGAAGGATCAGAAAGTTAGCAGTAATTTTAAAAGCATGGATTGTCTCCTTGTCCAAGCTTCACAGTTTGCGTATCTCAGACAATACTATTATATTACCTTTTAGAATACTCTACTAAGAATAAATTACATGAAAAATATTTTTTGGAATACGTTATTTGTCAAAGTGTAATGCACACCTATGAATGAATGTACACATACATATGCACATTCAGAAACACATACATGCTTATATGTAACAACTTTTATTACAAAAAACTGTCATATTAGTTTTCTACTGTTGCCCATATCAAGTTACTACTAATTTAGCAGCTTAAAGCATTGCAATTTTATCTGACAGTTCCATAGGTCAGAAGTCCGGGTAAAGTGTATCCCAGTTGGATCCTCTGCTTAGAGTCTCGCAGACCAAAATCCTGGTGCCAGCTAGAATGTACTCCTTTTTTGAAGCTCTAAGGAATAATTTGCTTCCAAGAGCATTCCTTTTTTTCTCTTTACAGATTTTAGTTCGTTGCAGCTATGGGGCTGAAGTCCCTGTTTCTTTTCTGATGCCTACTGGGAGCCTATCTTAAGGCCACCTGTATTCTTCATCATGCAGATTCCTCCATAATCAAACCAGTAACGTTGGATTCTTGCTCATGCTTTGAAACTCTCTAGTTATCTGACTTTAAGGGTTCATTTTGGCCCATTCACATAATCCAGCATTATCTTCTCATTTTAAGGTCTCTAACTAATAACTTAAATTATATCTACTAAGTTTGTTTTTCCATATAACTTAATATATTCACAGACTCCAGGAATTAGTCCATGATCATCTTTTGGGGCACACTCTGCTTAACACACTTCCCAAACCCAATTTCAGAGTCCCTGCCTTAAATTTTCACTTCTTACCCCGGTACACTAACCTCTGGTATCTGAGAAGAAGAAGAAACATTCCATTCCAATAATCAAAGATTTTGTATATCTTAAATGCTATTGGAGTCCAAATGAACAGTATTTATTCTTGGATGTTCTTGCAGAATTGTTATAGCATGTTAATCAAAAGCAACTGTGCTTTGAGCCTTCATAGTAGCCCTTCTCCCATATTAGCTGTTGAAATAAAACTGAACCAAGTTTAGCATTACGCATACACAATCTGTTTTAGTTAAAGAAAAATAACTGTGATTTAGTTAAAGGAAAACAACATGACCTTGAGCTATGAATTTGCATTACTAATAATCTCTAAAGATTGATTCATAAGATTAAAATACAATTTCTACAAATTTATTTAAAATGACTATATTTGTTGTTAGGTGAGGTGAAAACTGTAAAAGTTTTTCATGATTGTGTTAAGTAGTCGTTAATTTTCATCCTAGATTTTAGACTTCCATATTTTAATTTTATTTTGTTCCTAGATATTTTATAATGAATTCAACTGCCTGAATCTCCTGAAAAAACAAACAAACAAACAAACAACAACAAAAAAATGGTAATTCAGAAGTTCTATAAACATATTAAGTACTCTTTCAAAATATGAAATTCTTGGTAAATGAATATCATTCTAACTTTACTTTTACTATATTTCTAAACCTTGAAACATTCTTTACTAAGATATAATACTATTATATGTTGCTTAGAACTTTCAGTTCTAACTAAGATGAAGTAATAGGGATTGGATTTTCTCTCCCAACCAAAACTACTATAAAATTACACAAAATATATCAAACAACAATTTTCAGCCATTGGACATCAGTAGCAGAAAGCGATATAACTAAGAAATGTGGCAAAAATGAGGCATTTCCTAAGATTGGTTGATTTACTGCCTGAAGAAAGCCTTTGGATCACAGAGCAAGGAGGTGAAATTCAGAGAAACTAGTGGTCTCTGTAAATTGTGGAGAGACAATTAGTATTTAAGGAAGAAAACAAACTAGAGTTTGCAGAACAGAGGTCCAGTAATGAGATAGCTACAGTGGAGGAGAGTTCTGGATATCTGCAGAGGGCCCCTTGAGTATGCATACAAAGAAATTCCCAGAGTCCAATTCTGTGAAGAAAGTCGTTGATAGCTTGATGGGGATGGCTTTGAATCTATAAATTACCTTGGGCAGTATAGCCATTTTCGTGATATTGATTCTTCCTGTCCATGAGCAGAGAATGTTCTTCCATTTGTTTGTGTCCTCTTATTTCGTTGAGCAGTGGTTTGTAGTTTTCCTTGAAGAGGTCCTTTACATCCCTTGTAAGTTGGATTTCTAGGTATTTTATTCTCTTTAA
>NW_012116611.1:1692043-1698207 GCF_000951035.1 Colobus angolensis palliatus
GGAATAGTTTCAGAAGGAATGGTACCAGCTCCTCCTTGTACCTCTGGTAGAATTTGGCTGTGAATTCGTCTGGTCCTGGACTTTTTTTGGTTGGTAGGCTGTTAATTATTGCCTCAATTTCACAGCCTGTTATTGGTCTATTCAGGAATTCGACTTCTTTCTGCTTTAGTCTTGGGAAGGTGTATGTGTCCAGAAATTTATCTATTTCTTCTAGGTTTTCTAGTTTATTTGCATAGAGGTGTTTATAGTATTCTCTGATGGTAGTTTGTATTTCTGTGGGGTCAGTATTGATATCCCCTGTATCATTTTTTATTGTGTCTATTTGATTCTTCTCTCATTTCTCCTTTATAAGTCTTGCTAGCAGTCTATCAATTTTGTTGATCTTTTCAAAAAACCAGCTCCTGGATTCTTTGATTTTTTGAAGGGTTTTTTGTGTCTCTATCTCCTTCAGTTCTGCTGTGATCTTAGTTATTTCTTGCCTTCTACTAGCTTTTGAATGTGTTTGTTTTTGCTTCTTTAGTTCTTTTAATTGTGATGTTAGGGTGTCCATTTGAGATCTTTCCTGCTTTCTCTTGTGGGCATTTAGTGCTATAAATTTCACTCTACATGCTGCTTTAAATGTGTCCCAGAGATTCTGGTATGTTGTATCTTTGTTCTCATTGGTTTCAAAGAACATCTTTATTTTTGCCTTCATTTCGTTATGTACTCAGTAGTCATTCAGGAGTAGGTTGTTCAGTTTCCATGTAGTTGAGTGGTTTTGAATGAGTTTCTTAATCCTGAGTTCTAGTTTGATTGCACTGTGATCTGAGAGACAGTTTGTTATATTTTCTGTTCTTTTACATTTGCTGAGGAGTGCTTTACTTCCAACTATGTGATCAATTTAGAAATAAGTGCTATGTGGTGCTGAGAAGAATGTATATTCTGTTGATTTGGGGTGGAGAGTTCTATAGATGTCTATTAGGTCTGCTTGGTGCAGAGCTGAGTTCAATTCCTGGATATCCTTGTTAACTTTATGTCTTGTTGATCTGTCTAATGTTGAAGTTCATATGGAACCAAAAAAGAGCCTGCAATGCCAAGACAATCCTAAGCCAAAAGAACAAAGCTGGAGGCATCATGCTACCTAGCTTCAAACTATACTACAAGGCTACCATAAGTGAAACAGCATGGCACTGGTACCAAAATAGAGATATAGACAAATGGAATAGAACAGAGCCCTCAGAAATAATACCACATATCTACAACCCTCTGATCTTTGAGAAACCTGATGAAAACAGGAAATGGGGAAATGATTCCCTATTTAATAGGGAAAATTGGCTAGCCATATGTAGAACGCTGAAACTGGATCCCTTTCTTATACCTTATATAAAAATTAATTCAACAAGTATTAATGACTTAAATGTCAGACCTAAAACCGTAAAAACCATAGAAGAAAACTAGGCAATACCATTCGGGATATAGGCATGGGCAAGGACTTCATGACTTAAACACTGGAAGCAATGGCAACAAAAGCCAAAATTGACAAATGGGATCTAATTAAACTAAAGAGCTACTGCACAGCAAAAGAAACTACCATCAGAGTGAACAGAAAAATGATTCCTCAAGGATACACATCTAGAAATACGATTTGACCCAGCCATCCCATTACTGGGTATGTACCCAAAGGATTATAAATCATGCTGCTGTAAAGACATCTGCACACAGGTGTTTATTGTGGCACTATTCACAATAACAAAGACTTGGAACCAACTCAAATGTCCATCAATGATAGACTGGATTAAGACAATGTGGCACATATACACCATGGAATACTATGCAGCCATAAAGAAGGATGAGTTCATGTTCTTTGTAGGGACATGGATGAAGCTAGAAGCCATCATTCTGAGCAAACTATCGCAAGAACAGAAAACCAAACACTGCATGTTCTCACTCATAGGTGGGAATTGAACAATGAGATCACTTGGACACAGGAAGGGGAACATTGCACACTGGGGCCTATTGTGGGGAAGGGGGAGAGGGGAGGGATAGCATTAGGAGATATACCTAATGTAAATGACGAGTTAATGGGTCCAGCACACCAACATGACACATGTATACATATGTAACAAACCTGCACGTTGTGCACATGTACCCTAGAACTTGAAGTATAATAAAAAAACAAAAAAAAGAAATTCCCAGAGTCTAGGCCAGCAATCACATAGAAGTATTAGAACAATTTTGAGAACCCACGCAAGGTCAGGAATACTTCTTGTTTTACATAGCTAGTTTTTAAAAAGTCACACTATTCACATGTCAATAAATGGAGTATTCATAAAGGGTTTTGACCCTGTAGTGGGTAAATCTAGTCCTACATTAAATGTCACTTTCATTTATCCTAGTAAACTGAAAAGGAAGACCCCAATGTAATAAACTGTTTTTTAAAGGAACTTAATTGCATCACAGAACAAAACTTGAGGATATTCATAGGTATGTAAAAATATCTAGCACCTACAAATGTAAAAGTCACAATGTTCAATATCCAATCAAAAATTTTAAGGTATGCAAATAATCAAATATAAACCATAATAATGAGAAATAACAAATCAATTGAAATTTACCCAGAATAGGTTCAGTAATAGAATTATAAACCAGGGCATTAAAATAGTTATAATAAGTGTGTTCCATAGTTTTAAGAAAGTGTAATGAAAATTAAGTATGTTAATAAACAGAATTAAAACCCAAATGACCAATTCAATAGATGCAGCAAGAATATTTGATAAAATCTAGCATCCCTTTATGATAAAAGACCCTCAACAAACTAGGCGAACGGACTATCTCAAATTAATGAAGTCCATATATGGCAAACCCACAGCCAAATTCACACTGAATGGGGAAAAGTTGAAAGCATTACCCTTGATAACTGCAAAAAGACAAGGATGCCCACTTTTACCACTTCTATTCATCGTAATACTGGAAGTCCTAGCCAAAGCAATCAGGCAAAAGGAAGAAATAAAGGGCATCCAAATTGGAAAAGAGGAAGTCAAACTATCACTGTTCACTGACGATATGATCATATACTTAGAAAAGGAGGAAGTCAAACTGTCACTGTTCACTGATTATATGATCATATACCTAGAAAACTCTAAAGACTCATCTAAAAGACTCTTAGATCTGATAAATGAATTCAGTAACATTTCAATTTACAAAATCAATGTGCACAAATTAGTGGCATTAATAGACACTAATAATGATCAAGCTCAGAATCAAATCGAGAACTTAATTCCTTTTACAAAAGCTGAAAAAAATTAAATACCTAGAAATAAACTTAACCAAGGAGACGAAGGACTGATAAAGGAAATGACGGACGACACAAACAAGTGGAAACACATCCTATGCTCGTGGATTGGAAGAATCACTATTGTGAACATAACCATGCTGCCCAAGGGAATATACAGATTCAACGCAATTCCCATTAAAACACCAAAAACATTTCTCAAAGAATTCAAAAAACAATCATAAAATTCATATAAAACCAAAAAAAATAGTTTGAATAACTAAAGACTTGTTCTTTAGCCATAGCAAAAAGAACAAATCTGGAGGCATTGCATTACCAGACTTCAAGTTGTAACACAAGGCAATAGTTATCAAGACAGCATGGTATTGATATAAAAGTAGGTACATAGACCAATGGAAAAGAATAGAGTATTCAGAAATAGTTCCAAATATGTAGAGCCAACCACGTAATCTTTGATAAAGCATACAAAGACATAAATTGGTGAAAGGACATCCTATTTAATAAAAGTTGCTGGGAAAACTGGCAAACCACATATAGAAGAATGAAACTGGATCCTCAGCTCTCATCTTATGCAAAAATTAACTCAAGATGGATTGAAGACTTAAATGTAAGACCTGAAATCATAAGAATTTTAGAAGATAACATTGGAAAAACTCTTCTGGACCTTGGCCTAGGCAAATAATTCGTGACTAAAACCCCATTATCATGTCTAAGATCCCAAAAGTAAATGCAACAAAAACAAAAATAAACAAATGGGACTCACCTAAATTAAAAAGCTTCTGCACAAGAAAAGAAATAATTAGCTGAGTAAACAGACAACCAATGAAATGGGAGGAAACATTTGCACACTATAAATCCATCAAACAACTGGTGTCCAGAATCTACAAAGAACTCCAACAAATCAGCAAGAAAAAATCTAAATAATTCCATCAGAAAGTTGGCAAATGATATGAATATATTTCTCAAAAGAAGATACACAAATGGCCAATAGACATGAAATAAATACTCAACATCACTAATCATCAGGGCAATGCAAATTAGAACCACAATGAAATATCATCTTACCACTGCAAGAATGGCCATAATTAAAAATGGCCATAAGAAAAAGAAAAGAAAAAATAGATGTTGGCATGGATGTGGTTAAAAGGAAATACTTAAACACTGCTAGTGGGAACGTTTGAATGTATTTTAGTACAGCCTCTAGGGTAAGCAGTATGGAGATTCCTGAAAGAACTAAAAGTAGATCTGCCATTCGATCCAGCAATCCCACTCCTGGGTAACTACCAAAAGGAAAATAAGTCATTATGTGAAAAAGACACATGCACATGTATGCTTATTACAGCCCAATTCACAATTGCAAAGATATAGAACCAACCTAAATGCCTGTTGACAAGAGTGGATAAAGAAAACGTGTTATGATCTGGGCACGGTGGCTGATGCCTGTAATTCAACACTTTGGGAGCCTGAGGCAGGCAGAACATGAGGTCAAGAAATCGAGACCATCCTGGCCAACATGGTAAAACCCTGTCTCTACTAAAAATACAAAAATTAGCTGAGCGTGGTGGCATGCGCCTGTAGTCCCAGCTACTTGGGAGGCTGAGGCAGAATTGCCTGAACCTGGGAGGTGGAGCTTGCAGTGAGCCGAGATCATGCCACTGCACTCCAGCCTGGTGACAGAGCGAAATTCCATCTCAAAAAAAAAAAAAAAGAAAAGAAGAGACAAGAAAAGAAAAGAAAAGAAAAAAGAAAAGAAAAGAAGAGAAAAGAAAAGGTAGTATGTATACACCATGGACTACTACTCAGTCATAAACAAAATAATGTCTTTTGCAGCTACTTGAATAGAGCTAGAGGCCATTATTTTAAGTGAAGTAAGTCAGGAATGGAAAATCAAATACCATATGTTCGCACTTATAAGTGGGAGTTAAGCTGTAAGTATGCAAAGGCATACAAGAGGGAAGGTGGGTGGGAGGTGTGGAATAAAAAGCTACATATTGGGTACAATGTATACTACTTGGTTGATGGGTGACTAAAATCTCGGAATTCACCACTATATAATGCATCCATGTAGCCAAAAACCACTTGTATCCGAAAGGTATTGAAAAAAAAAAAAAAAAAAACTGAAAAAAAGAGGCCCTGAGTCACCCGCTAAGATTTGGAAGATTTCCTTTTCTTGCAAATGAAAAGTTGATGGAGGCCCAATTAGGTAAAATGGTTTGTGCAGAATTACAGAACTAATTGGCAGCCATCACCTGAGGCCCAGGTTTTGCCTCTGCTTGTCACAGGTTAAGCAGTGGACAAGTTAAGATTTATAGAAAGGGAGCCTCTAAGATAAGAGTGAAAAATACAGTGGTATACATTATCATCAGCCAGAGCCATTCCCAAAGTTATTCTTTTATAAGCTAATGCATCTAACCAGCTGACAGGGTAGATGAAACAGGTTGAGTATAGTTCAAAATGCATTATTTCTTCAGAAAAAATAATAAAGTTACTCTAAAACTCAGGCTTTTACACATGTAACCCCCAAAGTCAACTTCACTCTATATACAGTTTATGTAAGAAAAATAATATATTTTGGACCAGGCGTGGTGGCTCATGCCTGTAATTCCAGCACTTTGGGAGGCTGAAGTGGGTGGATCACTTGAGGTCAGGAGTTCAAGACCAGAATGGACAACATGTGAAACCCCGTCTCTACTAAAGAAATACAAAAATGAGCCAGGCATGGTGGTGGGTGCATGTAATTCCAGCTACTCAGGAGGCTGAGGCAGGAGAATCATTTGAACCCGGGAGGCAGAGATTGTAATGAGCCAAGATCACACCACTCTATTCCAATCTGGGCAACAGAGTGAGACTCCTTCTCAAAATAATAATAATAATAATAATAATAATAATAATA
>NW_012116611.1:1699318-1708308 GCF_000951035.1 Colobus angolensis palliatus
ACTGTTGGTGGGACTGTAAATTAGTTCAACCGTTGTGGAAGACAGTGTGGCGATTCCTCAAGGATCTAGAACTAGAAATACCATTGGACCCAGGAATCCCATTACTGGGTATATACCTAAAGGATTATAAATCGTTCTACTGTAAAGACACATGCAAGCATATGTTTATTGTGGCAGTGTTCACAATAGCGAAGACTCAGAAACAACCCAAATACCCATCAATGATAGACTGTATAAAGAAAATGTGGCACATATACACCATGGAATACTATGCAGCCATAAAAAAGGATGAGTTAATGTCCTTTGCAGGACATGGGTGAAGCTGGAAACCATCATCCTCAGCTAACTAACACAAGAACAGAAAACCAAACACTGCATGTTCTCACTCATAAGTGGGAGTTGAACAATGAGAACACATGGACACAGGGAGAGAAACATCACACACCAGGGCCTGTCGGGGCTGGGGTGCAAGGGGAGGGGTATCATTAGGAGAAGTACCTAATGTAGATGACAGATTGATGGGTGCAGCAAACCACCGTGGCACGTATATACCTATGTAACAAACCTGCACATTCTGCACATGTATCCCAGAACTTAAAGTATAATAATAATACAAAAATGATTAGGAAATAACAGCAGAAACAACCTTCATTGAAGCACTCAGAGAAAGAATACTTATTTTGGGAAGTATTAAAGCATGATTGAATGCTAGAACAATTTCAAGCAGGACAACTTCAAGTTGAACAATTTCAAGCAGTCTCTTATACATGAAATTAGAATATCTGGGAATAAAGACAGAAAAATATTTCAATAATAATGATCAGTATTATTCCAATTTTAAGGAAAACTAGAATTCTCTGGATCCAAGATGTTAAACAAATCCGAAGCACAAAACATTTAAAAAACGACCAGATCATATCTTAATAAAATTACTGAAAACCATATTCAAGAAAAAAAATTTCAAATAGCCAGAGGAAAAACGACATGTTATATACAGAGGAAGAAAGATACTGATTCCAACACTTCCTTGAAAAAAATAAATAAATTAGAAAAAAGTGTAACAATAACTTTAAAGCACTAAAATTTGAAAAAGGCTATCTATCTAGAATTCTACACTCAATAAAAACATCTTTTGCAAACTAAGACCAGAGAGGATTCTGGGAAAATGGCAGAATAAGAAGCAACAGAAATCTGTCTCTTCACCTATACAACAATTGCACTGACAGAATCTGTCTGGTGTAACTATTTTGTAATGCCAGAGTTTATTGAAAGCTTCTAGAGTAAGACTTGGACAGTAAATTGTGGTTAATTTTGGACAATTGTACTTCTTAGAAAAGTAGCAGCTACTCATTCCCCATCCATAGGCCCACGTGTACACATGTTCCTGGATCAATCTATACATTGCTTTCAGGCTGACAAAAAGGACCCCATCCTCCAAATATTGAGGGATCTGTACTTTGGTTGCTGATTGATCCTTCTGATCACAGAGGTACAGACAAAGAGGTTGGTGGCCATTTTTGGTGTACCTCAACCCTTATTTGCAAGCCCCTCTGCCTCCTGCTAAAGTAACTTTCAGAGTATTTAAGGACCAGTGCTCTTTTTATTTAATTTGCTTTTCTGTTCTTCTTCTTTTGGGAGGTAGTCATTAAAGGCTAGAATATCTGACAGCAACTATGTGTTTAGTCCATTACAGCATTGCTATAAAGAAATACCTGAGTCTGGGCAAGTCATAAAGAAAAGAGGATTAATTGGTTCATGGTTCTGCAGGCTATATAGGAAGCATAGCCCGAGAATCTGTTCAACTTCTTGGGAGGCTTCAGGGAGCTTTTACTCACGGCAGAGAGCAAATCAGGAGCAGGCACATCAAATAGTGAAAGCAGGGGAGGGGAGGTACCACATACTTTTAAATAGCTAGATCTCATGAACAGTCACTCACTTCTGTGAGGACAGCACCAAGCCATGAAGGACCCACCTCCATGACCCAAGCACCTTCCCCAGGAACCATCTGCAACATTGGTGATCACATTTCAACTTGAGATTCAGGCAGGGACAAATATCCAAACTATATGAAACTGCATATACAGGGAAAACTAGAAAATGACCACACATGCCCAGACTCATAAAAAAATTCATGAGATGACTATTAAGGTTACACTTCAGGATGATCCTTGACACAGAGACAGCCTAAAAAGAGAGAATAAAATAGAAGAAATAAAAACAATAATTAAATTTCAAAAAGCAGTATACCCTGGAGAGGAGAAAGAATCTGATTTCCAGAGTTGCAATATTATTAGACTCAAGTGTCCATTTATCAAGCAAAACTTATAATGCACACAAAGAAACAGGGAATTATGGCCCATTCAAAGGGAAAAAATCAACATGAACAGCCTCTGAAAAAACTTGATAAAAGATCTTCCCTACCCCTCCCCTAGCACCCCACCCCCGACAGGTCCCAGTGTGTGATGTTTTCCTCCCTGTGTCCATGTGTTCTCATTGTTCAACTCCCACTTATGAGTAAGAACATAGACAAAGAGTTTAAAACAACAGTCTTAAAGGTGCTTGAAGAACTAAACAAAAATGTAGAGAAAGTCAAGAAAATGATATATGAACAAAATGGAAATATCAATAAAGAGATGGAAAATCTAAAAAGAAACCAAAAAGAAATTTTAGAACTAAAAAATACAATAACTTTTGAACTTTGAAAAATTCACTAGAGAGATTCAAAGACAGATTTGAACATGCAGAAGAATAAATATGCACAAAGTTAGAGCAATGAAAATTATTGAGTCTGAGAGACAAAAATACTAAGGAAAAGTGAATTGAGCCTAAGGCACCTTTAGAACAATGAATCAAGCTAACATATACACTATGGGAGTTCCAGAAAGAGAAGAGAAAAGGAAAGGGAAGGAAGACAACATTGCAGGAAATGAGGGGGGGAAGGCAAAAGGTACATAGAAAACATATGGAAAAAGGGCAGAAGTAAGTCCTCCATTATCAGTAATCCCTTTAAATGTAAATGGATTAAACTGTCCAATCAAAACACAAAGATTAGCAGAAGGAATAAAAGCAAATGATCCAACTACATGCTTTCAAGAAAAGTCTGATTTTAGATCTAAAAGCACTTAGAAATTGAAAGAGAAAAAGTGAAAAAAGATATTCCATGGAAGCAGTAACCAAAGAGAGGAGAGATAGCTATATTAATATCAAAGAAAAATAATTATTAATTCAAAAAGTTTCCAAGAGATGAAGAAGAATATTATGTATTAATGAATAGTAAAATACAGCAAGAATATATAACAAGTATAAGCATGCATGCATCTAGTGACAGACCATCAAAATACATAAAGCAAAAACTGACAGAACTGCCCCAAAGCTTCTAGATTTTTTTAAAATTTTACTTTAAGTTCTGTGATATATGTGCAGAATGTGCTAACTTGTTACATGTGCCATGATAGCTTACTGCACCTATCAACCTGTCATCTAGGTTTTGAGTCCTGCATGCATTAGGTATTTGACCAAATGCTCTCCCTCTATTTGCCCACCACTCCACAAAAGATCCCATTGTGTGTTTTTTCCTTCCCTATGTCCGTGTGTTCTCAATGTTCAACTCTCACTTATAAGTGAGAACATGCTGTGTTTGGTTCCTGTGTTAGTTTGCTGAGGATGATGGTTTCCAGCTTCATCCATGTTTCTGCAAAGGACATGAGCCCGTTCTTCTTTATGGCTGCATAGTATTCTATGGTGTATATGTACCACATTTTCTTTGTCCAGTCTATCATTGATGGGCATTTGGGTTGGTTCCATGTCTTTGCTATTGCAAATAGTGCTGCAATAAACAAATGTGTGCATGCATATTTATAGTAGAATAATTTATAATCCTTTGGGTACATGCCCAGAATGGGATTGCTGTGTCAAATGATATTTCTGGTTCTAGATCCTTGAGGGATCACCACACTGTCTTGCACGAGGTTGAACTAATTTACATTCCCACTAACAGTGTAGAAGCATTGCTATGGCTCCACAGCCTCACCAGCATCTATTGTTTCCTGACTTTTTAATAATCACCATTCTAACTGGAGTGAGATGGTTTCTCATTGTGGTTTTGATTTGCATTTCTCTAATGATTAATGATGATGAGTTTTTTTTCATACATCTGTTGGTTGCATAAATGTATTCTTTTGAGAAGTGTCTGTTAATATCCCTTGACCACTTATTTATGGGGTTGTTTTTTTCTTATAAATTTGTTTAAGTTCCTTATATATTCTGGTTATTAGAGCTTTGTCAGATGGGTAGATTGTAAAAATTTTCTCCCATTCTGTAGGTTGCCTGTTCACACTGATGCTACTTTCATTTGCTGTGCAGAAGATCTTTAGTTTAATTATATGCCATTTGACAATTTTATCTTTTGTTGACATTGTTTTTGGTACTTTTTTCATTAAGTCTTTGTCCATGCCTATGTCCTTAATGTTATTGTCTAGGTTTTCTTCTACAGTTTTATGGTTTGGGGCTTTACATTTAAGTCTTTAATCCATGTTGAGTTAATTTTTGTATAAGTGCAAGGAGGGGGTCCAATTTTTCATTTTCTACACATGGTTAGCCAGTTTTCCCAGCATCATTTATTCAATAGGGAATCTTTTCCCCATTGTTTGCTTTTGTAAGGTTTGTCAAAGATCAGATGGTTGTAGATGTGCGGTGTTATTTCTGAGGTTTCTGTTCTGTTCTATTGGTTGATATGTCTGTTTTGGTACCAGTACTATGCCGTTTTGATTATTTTAGCCTTGTAGTATAGTTTGAAGTAAGGCAACATGATGCCTCCACTTTTGTTCTTTTTACTTAGGATTGTCTTGGCTATATGGACTCTTTTCTTGGTTCCATATGAAATTCAAAGTAGTTTTTTTCTAATTCTGCAAAGAAAGTCAATTGTAGTTTAATGAGAAGTGCATTGAATCTATAAATTACGTTGGGCAGTATGGCCATTTTCATGATATTGATTCCTCCTATTTATGAGCATGGAATGTTTTTCCATTTGTTTGTGTCCTCTCTTATTTCTTTGAGCAGTGATTTGTAGTCCTCCTTGAAGAAGTCCTTTACATCCCTTGTAAGCTGTATTCCTAGGTATTTTATTATTTTTGTAGCAATTGTGAATGGGAGTTTATTCATGATTTGGCTCTCTGCCTGTATATGGTTGGTGTATAGGAATGTTTGCGATGTTTGCTCGTTGATTTTGTAACTTGAGACTTTGCTGAAGTTGCTTATGAGCTTAAGGAGTTTTGGGGCCAAGATGATGGGGTTTTCCAAAGATACAATTATGTCATCTGAAAACAGACACAATTTGACTCCCTCTCTTCTTATTTAAATACCCTTTACTTCTTTCTCTTGCTGGACTGCCCTGGCCAGAACTTCCAATACTATGTTGAATAGGACTGGTGAAAGGGGACATCCTTGTCTTGTTCTGGTTTTCAAAGGGAATGTTTCCAGCTTTTGCCCATTCAGTATGATATTGGCAATGGGTTTGTCATAAATAGCTCTTATTATTTTGAGATATATTTCATCAATACCTAGTACATTGAGAGTGTTTAACTTGAAGGATGTTGAATTTTATCAAAGATTTTTTCTGCATCTATTGAGATAATCATGTGGTTTAGTCATTGATTCTGTTTATGTAATTGGTTACATTTATTGATTTGCGTATGTTGACCCAGGCTTGCACCCCAAGAATGAAGCTGACTTGATTGTGTTGGATAAGCCTTTTGCTGTGCTGCTGGATTCGGTTTGCCACTATTTTATTGAGGATTTTTGTATCGATATTAATCAAGGATATTGGCCTACATTTTTCTTTTTTGTTGTTATTGTGTCTCTGCCAGGTTTTGGTATCAGAATGATGCTGGCCTCATAGAATGAGTTAGGGAGAAGTCCCTCCTTTTTGATTGTTTGGAATAGTTTCTAAAGAAATGGTACCAGCTCCTCTTTGTACCTCTAGCAGAATTTGACTGTGAATCCATCTGGTCCTATGCTTTTCTCAGTTGGTAGGTTTTTAATTACTGCCTCAATCTCAGTATTTGTTATTGGTTTATTCAGGGATTCGACTTCTTTCTGCTTTAGTCTTGGGAGGGTATATGTGTCCAGGAATTTATCCATTTCTTTTAGATTTTCTAGTTTATTTGTAGAGAGTTGTTTATAGTATTCTCAGATGGTAGTTTGTATTTCTGTGGGATCAGTGGTGATTTCTCCTTTACCATTTTTTATTGTGTCTATTTTATTCTTCTCTCTTTTCTTCTTTATTAGACTAGCTAGTGGTCTATCCATTTTGTTAACTTTTTCAAAAACCAGCTCCTATATTCATTGGTATTTTGAAAGGTTTTTTGTGTCTCTATCTCCTTCAGTTCTGCTCTTATCTTAGTTATTTCTTGTCTTCTGCTAGCTTTTTTATTTGTTTTCTCTTACATCTCTAGTTCTTGAATTGTGGTATTAGGGTATCGATTGAGATTTTCCAGCTTTTTGATGTGGGCATTTAGTGCTATAAATTTCCCTCTTAACACGGCTTTAGCTGTGACCCAAAGATTCTGGTAAGTTGTCTCTTTGCTCTCCTTGGCTTCAAATAATTTCTTGATTTCTGCTTTAATTTTGTTATTTACCCAGGAGCTGTTCAGGAGCAGGTTGTTCAACTTTCGTGTAGTTGTATGGTTTTGAGTGAGTTTCTTAATCCTGCTTTCTAATTTAATTGCACTGTGGTCTGAGAGACTTTGTTATTATTTCATTTCTTTTGCATTTGCTGAGGAGTGTTTTACTTCCAATTATGTGGTCAATTTCAGAATAAGTATCATGTGGCACTGAGAAGAATGTATATTCTGTTGTTTTGGGGTAAAGAGTTCTGTAGATGTGTATCAGGTCCACTTGATCCTAAGCTGAGTTCAAGTCCTGAATATCCTTATTAATTTTCTGTCTCACTTATCTGTCTAACATTGACAGTGGGGTGTTAAAGTCTCCCACTGTTATTGCCTGGGAGTGTAAGTCTCTCTGTAGGTCTCTAAGAACTTGCTTTATGAATCCAGGTGCTCCTGTATTGGGTGCATATATATTTAGTATAGTTAGATCTTCTTGTTGCATTGATCCCTTTACCATTATGTAATGCCCTTCTTCGTCTTCTTTGATCTTTGGTGGTTTAAAGTCTGTTTTATCAGAGACTAGAATTGCAACCCTTGCTTTTTTTGCTTTCCATTTGCTTAGTGAATGTTCCTCCATCCCTTTATTTTGAGCCTATGGGTGTCTTTGCACGTGAGATGGGTCTCCTGAGTAAAGCACACGAATAGGTCTTGACTCTTCATCTAATTTGCTAGCCTGTGTCTTTTAATTGGGACAGTCAGCCCATTTACATTTAAGGTTAATATTGTTATGTGTGAATTTGATCTTAGCATCATGTTGCTAGCTGGTTATTTTGTACATTAGTTGATGCAGTTTCTTCATAGTGTCATTGGTCTTCATATTTTGATGTGTTTTTGCAGTGGCTGGTACCAGTTTTTCCTTTCCATATTTAGTGCTTTCTTCAGGAGCTCTTGCAAGGCAGTCCTGGTGGTAACAAAATCCCTTAGCATTTGCTTGTCTAAAAAGCATTTTATTTCTCCTTTGCTTGTGAAGCTTAGTTTGGCTGGATATTAAATTCTTGATTGAAAAATCTTTTATTTAAGAATGTTGAATATTGGCCTCCACTCTCTTCTGGCATGTAGGGTTTCTGCAGAGAATCTGCTGTTAGTCTGATGGGTTTCCCTTTGTAGGTGACCTGACCTTTCTCTCTGGCTGCCCTTAACATTTTTTTCTTCATTTCAACCTTGGAGAATCTGATGATTATGTGTCTTGGGATTAATCTTCTCATGGAGTATCTTAGTGGTGCTCTCTGTATTTCCTGAATTTGAATGTTGACCTGTCTTGCTAGGTTGGGGAAGTTCTCCTGGATAATATCTTGAAGTGTGTTTTTCAACTTGGTTCCATTCTCTCCATCACTTTTAGGTACACAATCATTCGTAAGTTTGGTTTCTTTACATAGTCCCATATTTCTTGGAGAAAAAGCACCTAGATTTGATAGAAATCTTCAGCAAAGTTTCTGGATGCAAAATCAGTGCATAATAATCAGTAGCATTTCTATATACAAATAATGTTCAAGCTGAGATGCAAATCAAGAATGCAATCTCATTCACAACAACCACCAAAAGTATAAAATATCTAAGAATACAGACAATCAGGGAGGTGAAAGATCTCTAGAGTGAGAATTATGAAACACTGCTGAAAGACATCAGATGACACAAACAAATGGATAAACATTCCATGGTCATGAATAGGAAGAATTAATATAATTAAAATGAACATATTTCCCAAAGCAATTTACAAATGCAATACTATTATCATCAAACTATCAATGACAATTTTCACAGAATCAGAAAAAGGTTATAAAATTCATATGCAACCAGAAAAGAATCTGAATAGCAAAGGCAATCCTAAACAAAAAGTGTAAAGCCAGAGACATGACACTACCTGACATCAAAATATGCTACAATGCTACAGTAATCAAAATACCATGGTACTTGTACAAAAACAGACACATAGACCAATGAAACAGGTTTGAAAATCCAAAAGTAAAGCTGCACAACTACATGTGATCTCTGATAATGTTGACAATAACAACCAATGAGAAATGACCCCTATTCGATAAATGGTGAATATATAACTGGTAAGCCATATGCAGTAAGTTGAAACTGGACCACTTCCTTTCACCATATACAAAATCAACTCAAAATGGATTAAATACTTGAATTTAAAACCCAAAACTACAAAAACTTTAGAAGAAAACATATAAAATATCACTGTGGAGGGGGGCGGAGCAAGATGGCCGAATAGGAACAGCTCCTGTCTCCAACTCCCAGCGCGAAGGACACAGAAGACCGGTGATTTCTGCATTTTCAACTGAGGTACTGGGGTCATCTCACTAGTGAGTGCCG
>NW_012116611.1:1715023-1725833 GCF_000951035.1 Colobus angolensis palliatus
TAAAATAAAATAAAATATCACTGTGGACATTGGCCTTGGAAAAGATTTCATGATAAAGACTCCAAAAGCAATTGCAACAAAAACTAAAATTGGCAAATTAAACTAAAGAGCTTCTGTACAGCAAAATAAACTTATCAACAAGGTCATCCAACAACCTACAGAATGGGAGAAAATATTTGCAATTTATGCATCTGACAAAGGTCTAATATTCAAAAACTGTAAGGAATTTAAATAACAAGCAAAACACAAATGGCCACATTAGAAAAGGGCAAAAGACATTAAAAGACACTTCTCAAAAGAAGACATACACATGGCCACCAAGCATATGAAAAACTGTTCAACAGCACTAATTATTGGAGAAATTCAAATCAAAACCACAATGAGAAATAATCTCATGTGTCAGAATGGCTATTATTAAGGTCAAAAAATGACAGATGCTGGCAAGGTTACGGAGAATACAGAGCACTTATATACTGTTAGTGTGGAATGTTAATTACTTCACCCACTGTGGAAAGCAGTTATCAGATTTCTCAAGGAACCTAAAACCAATCTAACATTCAACCCAGCAATCCCAGTGTTGGGTATATACCCAAAGGAATATAAAGTATTCTACTGTAAAGACACATACATGCATATGTTTATCCCAGCACTGTTCACAATAGCAAAGACACAAAATCAACCCAGATGTCCATCAATGGTGAATTTGATGAAGACAATTTGGTACATATAGACCTTGGAATACTACACAGCCATAAAAAGAATGAAATGATGTCCTTTGCAACAACATGGATGGAGCTGGCCATTTTTTTTTTTTTTTTTTGAGACAGAATTTTGCTCTTGTTTCCTAGGCTAGAGTGCAGTGGCATGGTCTCACCTCACTATTCTAAGTGAATTAAAGCAAGAACAGAAAACTAAGTACTGCATGATCTCTCTTATAAGTAGAAGCTAAACAATGAGTATGTATGGACACAAAGAATTAAACAACAGACACCGGGACATACTTGAGGGTGAAGAGAGGGAGAAAGGTGAGGATCAAAAAGCTACCTATCAGGTAGTATGCTCCATTAGTTGGATGACAAAATAATCTGTACACCAAACCCCCTTAACACACAACTTAGCCATGTGACAAACCTGCACATATTTCCCCTGAGCCCAGAATAAAAGCTGGAAAGAAAAAGAACAAAAAAATGACTTTTGTCCAAAAGACAGTCTGTAACAAATGCTGGAGAAGATGTGGAGAAAGGAGAGCCCTTCTACACTGTTGGTGGGAATCTAAATTAGTGCAGTCACTAACTATGTAAACCAATATGAATATTCCTCAAAGAGCTAAAAATAGAACTACCATATGTTTCAGCAATCCCAATAGTGAGTATATATGCAAACAGAGGAAATCAGTATATTAAAGAGGTTATCTGTGGTCTCATGCGTATTGCAGCACAACTCACAATAGCCAAGACATGAAATCAGCCCAGGTGTCAGTTAATGGCTGAATTAATAAAATGTGGTACACATGCACAATGGAACATTATTCAACCATAAAAATCAATGAAATCCTGTTATCTGCAGCAACAGGTATGGAACCAAAGGAGTTACATTAAGTGAAATAAGCTGGGCACAGAAAGTCAAATACCACATATTCTCACTCACATGTGGGAGCTAACAAAAATTGAAATGATAAAGAAAGTGAGAGGTGAAGTCAGCTGAGCTTCTGGGTTGGGTGGGGACTTGGAGAACTTTTGTGTCTAGCTAAAGGATTGTAAATGCACCAATCAGCACTCTGTGTCTAGCTAAAGGATTGTAAATGCACCAATCAGCACTCTGTAAAAATACACCAATCAGTGCTCTGTATCTAGCTAAAGGATTGTAAGTGCACCAATCAGCACTCTGTAAAATGGACCAATCAGTACTCTGTAAAATGGACCAATCAGCACTCTGTAAAATGGACCAATCAGTACTCTGTAAAATGGACCAATCAGCACTCTGTAAAATGGACCAATCAGCAGGATGTGGGTGGGGCCAAATAAGGGAATGAAAGCTGGCCACCCCAGCCAGCAGTGGCCACCTGCTCAGGTCCCCTTCCACACTGTGGAAGCTTTGTTCTTTCGCTCTTCACAATAAATCTTGCTGCTGCTCACTCTTTGGGTCTGCACTACCTTTATGAGCTGCAACACTCACCGAGAGGGTCTGCAGCTTCATTCCTGAATTCAGTGAGACCACAACCCACCAGGAGGAACAAACAACTCTGGACGCACCACCTTTAAGAGATGTAACACTCACTGCGAAGGTCTGCAGCTTCACTCCTGAAGTCAGTAAGACCACGAACCCACTGGAAGAAAGAAACTCCAGACACATCTGAACATCTGAAGGAACAAACTCCAGACACACCATCTTTAAGAACTGTAACACTCACTGCGAGGGTCCGTGGCTTCATTCTTGAAGTCAGCGAGACCAAGAACCCACAGGAAGGAACCAATTCCAGATACAAAAGGAAGTAGAATGGTGCTTATCAGAGACTGGGAAAGGTAGTGTGGAGATGAGGAAAAAGATGGGATGGTTAATGGTACAAAAATACACTTAGGAAGAAGGAATAAGTGTTTATTAACATGATAAAGCAACTATAATTAACAATAATTTATTGCATACGCCAAAGTAACTAGGAGTGGAATTGGAATATTCTTACCACAAATATATAATGAATGCCCGAGTTGCTAGATACTGCAATTATTCTGATTTGATCATTGCATCTTGTATACTTGTATCAAAATATCACGTGTACTCCATAAATATGTTCAACTATTTTGTGCCCATCATAATTTAAAATATTTTTAAAAGAAAAAATCCTGAGAGAACTGAAGGAAGAAATAGACAGTTCTACAATAATAACTGGATAATTCAGTACTCTAATCACAATAATAGATAATACAGACAGAACAGAAGTAAAGAAATGTATGGCCTAAAGAACACAATAAACCAACTATATCTACCAACCATATGCAGAATACTCTATCTAACAATAACCGCATACGCATTCTTCTCAAGTGCACATGGTGCATTTTCCGGAACAGACTATATTTAATGCCTCAAATTAAATCTCATTACATTTTAAAAGACAGATATCAAATAAAATATCTTCTCCAACCAGCATAAGATAAAACTAGGAATTGAAAACAGAAGTAAAACCAGAAAATTCAAAATTCAACACCCTTTCATGATACAAGCATTTCAAAATCTAGGAAAAGAAGTAGAGTAAAAAACCTCAACAAAGTAAAACCCGTATATTGAGGCCAAAATTAAATCTCCTGCAGTGAACAATATACTCCACAGTGAAAGAGGGAAAGTTTTTCCTTTAATGTCAGAAACAAGGCAAGGATGCCCACTTTTGCCTCTTTTATTCAGTATAGTGTTCTAGGACCCAGACAGAGCAATTTGACAAAAAAAAATACATAAATAATAATAATAATAATAATGGGCATCTAAATCAGAAAGGAAAAAGTAAAATTATCTATATTCACAGATGATGAGTATATATATAGAAAACTCTAAATATTTCACATAAAAACTAACAGAAATAATAAATGGACTCAGCAAAGTACCAAGATGGAAAGTGAACACAAAATATCAATTGCATTTCCATATGTCAAAAACAATCTTTAAGGACAAGTATAAAAACAATTCCATTTACAATAGCATTACGTAGAAAGAAAATACTTAGAAAGTGACTTATCTAAGAAGGTGAATTATATGTACAGTGAAATGTATAAAACATTGGTGAAAATATTAAAAACATAAATAAGTGGAAATGCATTTCAGGGTCATGGATTAGAAGACTTAACATTGCTAAGATATCAAAACTACTAAAGCGATCTACAGATTTGTTGCTATCCCTGTCAAAATCCTAACGACATTTTTTGAAGAAATAGTAAAACCCATCTTAAAACTCACGTGAAATCTCAAGGGACCCCAAATGGCTAAAATAATCTTGAAAATAAAAAACAAAGTTGTAGGGCTCACACTTCCTAATTTCAAAACTTACTACACAGCTACAACATTTTTTTTTAAAGTGAGATTGGCCTAGAGGCAGACATATAGACCAATGAAATAGAATAGATAGCCCAGAAATAACCCCTGAAATATGGCCAGATGTTTTTTTGATGATGATGTCAAGAACATTCTGTGGAGAAAGGACAACTGTTTCAACAAATGGTGCTGGGAAAACTGGATATCTACATGCAAAAAATGAAGGTGGACATTTACCTGACAGCATATATAAAAATAAAATGGAACAAAAAATGAAACAAAAGAGCTAAAACTTTAAAACCATTGAATGAACTAGGGCAAAAGCTCCATAACATTGAATTTGATTGTCATTTCTTGGATATGGCATTTAAGTCACAGGCAACAAAGGAGAAAATAGACAAATTGAACTTCAGAATTTTGTCAATGTGCAAAAGACACTATCAATAGAGTAAAAAGGCAACCCACAGAAAATAATAATATACCTTTGAATTACAGGGATTTGAACTGCATGGGTCCGTTTACATGCAGATTTTCTTTCAACTGTGCCATCTCTCAGACAGTAAAACGAATCCCTCCTCTTCCTTCTCCTCCTCAGCCTATTCAAGGTGAAGACAATTAGAATGAAGACCTTTATGATAATCCACTTACACTTAATGAATAGTAAATATATTGTTTCTTCCTTAGTAACAATAATTTTCTTCACATTTTCTTGTCACTTAGTTTATTGTAAGAATATAGCACATAACACATGTAACATGCAAAATATGTATGGCCGTTTATGTTATTGTTAAGACTTCAGGTCTAGAGTAGGCTATTGGTAATTAAGTGTTGCAGGAGTTAAAAGTTATATGTGGATTTTTGACAGCACAGGGGAGTCAGTGACTCTAATGGCATCACTGTTTAAAGGTTAACTGTATTTGCAAATCATATACCTGATAAGGGATTAATATCTGGAATATATTTTTAAAAATTCTAAAACTCAACAACAAAACAATAAAACAACATAATTAAAACATGGGCTAAGGACTTGAACAGACATTTCTCCAAGGAAGATACACAAATGGCCAATGAACACATGAAAAGATGCTCAATATCATTAACCATTAGGAAAATGCAAATCAAAACTAAAAAATACCACCTGACAAATATTACTATGGCTACTGTCAAAAAAATAGAAACTACAAGTGCTGGGGAGAATGTGGAGAATTTTGAACTCTTCTGCACTGTTCAAAGGAATGTAAAATGGTACTCCCATTGTAAAATACAGTATGGTGGTTTCTCAGAAAATTAAGAATAGAATTACCATATAATTAAGCAATTTCACTTCTGCATATATACTCAAAATAATAGAAAGTAGGGCAACAATGAAACAGTTGTGAACTCATGTTCATAACAGCATTATTCACAATAGCTAGAACATAGAAGCAACTCAAGTGTCCATGGAAAGATGAATAGATAAGCAAAACTTGGTATATGCATACAATGGAATATTATTTAGCTTTTAAAATGGAAGGAAATTCTGACATATGTTAAAACGTGAATGAAACTGGAAGGCAATATGCTTAGTGAAATGGATCAGTCACAAAGAGAAAAATATTATACAAATACACTTATATGAGGTATTTAGAGTAGTCAAAGTCACGGAGACAGATAGTATGATAGTGATTTCCAGGGGCTGCAGGGAAGAGACAATAAGGGCTTGTTTTTTAATGGGTAGAGAGCTTCAGTTTTGCAAGATGAAAATTCTGGAGCTTGATTACACTACCATGTGAATGTACTGAATGCCACCGAACTGTACACTTAAAAATCGAGATGATAAATTTTATGTTATGTGTATTTTACTACAATAAAAAACTGGACAATAAAAAAATAGCATGAAAATAAACTGAGGTGAAATAAAGAATTTTTCATACATACAAAAGCTAAAATAATTCCTCACCAACATAGCTGCCCTACAAGAAATTTTAACATAAGTCTGTCAGGCAAAAAATGCTCTTATCAAGTATAAATTCAGGACTACACAAAGGAATGAGGAGCACCAGGAATGGTTATTGAATAAATATAAAATACTTTTTCTTGTTATTTAAATATGTTTAAAGGCTACTGGCTATTTAAAACAAAAATAAAGACAGCATATTTTAGGATTCATGATAAATGTAGAAGTAAAATGTATGGTAACAATGGCACAAAGGTCAGGAGAGAATAAATGGATGTATGCTAATTGTAAGGTTCCTATACCATATTTGAAGTAGTATCACAGCAGTGTAAGATTTACTGTGAAAAGTTAAAGTTGCACATTATGATCCCAAGCACAAATAAGCCAAGGAAAGATAAAATGGCATCACAAAATTTTCAGTCTAAAAGAATGCATACATAAAACAAAGTTTGTAGGAGGCAAAGTACATTGCAAGCTAGAAGTAACACGGTGCATACAATCCTCTCAAATTCTTAGTATCCCACAACTTAGGGTATAGACTACCTTTTTATATTGTAGGCAATATTTCAGTAGAAAGGAAACATCTCAGTTAATGTTCTCAAAGATGTATAGGGTCAGGTAGTAAGAATAGGTCTATGTGACTATATCAATTTAGAAGCTCTCAGTTTGATGAAATGACTTTGTTGGAAATAGGAAAACTCCAGAGTTCATAGAGCAATCTTTCTCTTTTCTTCCTTAAACTAATTTAGGCTGGGAATCCTAAGATTAGGGTTCCATCATGGTCAGGTTCTAGTGAGAAACCTCTTTCTAGTCTCCTCACATGACTGTCTTCTTGTTGTGTCCTCATACGGTGGATGCGAGGGGAGGAAGGAAGCTCTCTTGTGCCTCTTGTTAGAATGGCACTAATTCCACCATGAGAAAACTACACCCTCATGACCTAATTATTTCCCAAAGGCCCCACCTCCAAATAGCAGCACATTGGGGATTAGAATTTCAGCATATGAATTGGTGTAGGGGCAAATGCATTCAGTCCATTGCTGCCAGCTCTCTTCTATATTACCCAACAGGAGGAAAACAAGGCTCCAAGCCATCTGGATTTGTCTGTTAATAGGGACATAAACATTTATCTATAAAACATCCTTAGAGTAAGGAATCAAAAAACTTACTGTGGTCTGAGAGCTTAACAGGAGTAAGCTAGTTTTACATTTATTATATACTTTGTATTTGTTGCTGTTGTATACAATCAATCCCTAAGAGTAAAATTCAACCTCTGTGTCTGTGTGTGAAATGAAGAGGTCCGAATGAGTCCTTGGACAATGTTTCACTAAGATAGGTAAGAAGTGAAAAGGAACACATGTACTGCATTATTTGGGGGCTTAACATGGTCATGATGAGTTACCCGGACATGGCTTGAAAATAGCTATAAAAAGTCCCATACATTTAAGTTTGAGAAATTACAGATATGTCAATATTCCTAACTCTAAAGAAATGTTCATAGTTTTTAGGTGCATTTTATGATTCTTCAGTGAGAGTCCAATAAAATTTAAAAAATATTTGTCACATATATATACACATATTATAGAAACTAAATATCTTAGTAAATACAGGGAAAAAAGAGAAATGATATTTGCCTTCAGTTATTACAGAATATTAAGATTTTTAGTACTTCTTGTTTAAAAATGTGTCAGGTGAGATATTTTATACATTGGTACATGAAATTTTGAAGGAAAAGAAAATTCAATAGACCACTATTCATATGTTATTGTTTGAAGGAATATTGAACTTAGATTTGTTGATGGTTCTTGAAGTATAATAACTTTTTAATGAGGTCCCATGGGTTCATATTCAAGCCTATTTGGTTCCTACTCTGAAATATAATTCCTGTGAAAGCTCAAGTGTTGACATTTTTTGAAATAACCTGAATGATTCTTCTAAAAGAAATCCATGGTGAAACAGCACTGATCTTCCATGTAGAGTTATATGTACTCCTGTTACTAGCAGGTTTCCACTCTAAGTAACTCAGATTACTTTTATTTACTTTTTTTTTTTTTTTTTTTTTACTTTTGTGTTTTCTGGTCCACAAATACACAAATAGCAGATTCATGAGAAAAAAAACATGAAAGAGGAGACCCGTGAAAAGTCTACATTGCACATTATGATCCCAAGAACAAATAAGCCAAAGAAAGATAAAATGACATCACACAATTTTCAGTTAAAAAAAATTCATACAGAAAATAAATTTGTTGGGAGAAAAGTACATTGCAAGCTGGAAGTAACTCAGTGTATACCCACCTCGGGTATGTGGGGGTGAGACAGCAAATCTCATAGAAGTAATCCTTACCACTTGATAATTATTTGCTGAGTGATGAATTAATTATGTTAGAGTCTCTGAAAATATATACTATATTAGTAGGAAATGAAGACTCTCAAAATAAAATGAGTTATTGCTTCTACTCACACTTTATATTGGCCATGATAAATGTCACATAATATTACTGTATATTTATCTTAATAACATGTTTTACTTCAGGGATTACTTTGTTATTTATATTAGTTACTTACTTCCTAGATATTGTATTAACCTTTTTATGCAAATAAATGAGAGCCTGCCAAGAAATTTTTTAATAAAACTTGTAAGAAGTATGAAAGGAATATATTAATAATTTAAGAAACAGAAAATAGAGGCAGGAACAGTTGAGGTAATATTCGAATTGTCTGCCTTTAGCGGGTTGAGACATAGAGATTAAAAAAATGAGGGATTTTTTTTTTCCAGTAACCATATAATGTCACCTTTTTTCTCTATGTTAAAAACTTTGGGGGCCCTTCAGGTGGGTGGGGTTGAGACGGCAATCTCATAGAAGTAGTTTTTGTCACTTTGTAACTATTTGCTGAGTGACAAAAGTCAGGCACCATCTCGATGTCCCTTTTCTAATTGTCCTGTCTGTGCTTTGCTTCTCTGTTCTTGTTTACTTTTTTAGGGAGAGAGGTGCAGCGTGAGTTAAGTTGTTCTCTTTCTTTTTAAATTATTCTATTTTATCTCTTCTCTTGAGTGTCCAGTTATTTCACTTTACATTTTTTTTTTAAACTGGCTTTCAGATGAAAATATGCACACTAACATACCACATTCCACTTTCCAAAATTATTCCACCTTATGCTTCAGGTTTGTAAAATATGGTATAGACCTGTGTCTACTTGTAAGTTCCTGCTAAACATAAAGATATACCCTTAAAAATACAAATAGCTGGGATTACAGGCGTGAGCCACCGTGCTGGCTGAGGCGAGTGGATTACGAGGTCAGAAGATTGAGACCATCCTGGTTAACACGGTGAAACCCCGTCTCTACTAAAAATACAAAAATTAGCCGGGCGTGGTGGCAGGCGCCTATAGTCCCAGCTACTCGGGAGGCTGAGGCAGGAGAATGGCGTGAACCCAGGAGGCGAAGCTTGCAGTGAGCCGAGATCGCGCCACTGCACTCCAGCCTGGGCGACAGAGAGAGACTCTGCCTCACCAAAACAAAACAAAACAAAAACAAACAAACAAAAAAGAAATAACAGCAACAACAACAAAAAAACAAATAGCAACAAAATGAGAATACTGAAAGATGGTGACACAAAGGCAAACTGGTTTGGGATCCCAGCACTGGAAGGAACAACGTAGTAGTAGGGCATCTTAGGGCTCCCACTTAACAGAAGAAATTGACACACGGTCAGTCTTTTGTAACTGCAAACAGCAACAGAACACAACTCAAATAGACCAATTTCTCATCTGGATCAAAAAGGAGTCCCTCTGACAACACTGGACTAACTGGCAGAAGCAGCAAGAAACATCCATCGAAATTCCTTGCAAAATTAAGCAGCCCAGAAAAGTGCTGTCCTTTTTTTGCTGACCTAAAACTGCCTTTTTCCGCTTATGAGGTAACTGAAGATGGAGAGACTAGGGAGGTGAGGGGGAGAGAGAGAAAAACTAACCAGAAGGTACTCCAGAAACATTCAGTAAAATACACTCACAGCTACTATAAATAAAGCAAGGTGGAATTCTAAAAAATATGTAAGTATTACAAAGGAAGAGAGGAAAAAATAAACAGTACAAATGAGTGCCAGAATAAACACAGAGGAAACAAAAATGAATACATGAATACATGAATAAATAAGTACATAAATAAATAAATAAATGGCAGACTAAATTCTAACTGCAAGAATTGTTTTAGATATAGGAAATCTTATTCTAAAATTTATAAGGATAGGTACAGATTCTATAACAGCTAAAATACTTTTGACAAAAACAAAGTGAGAAGAATCACCCCGTACAACACTAAGTCTTACCGTAACACTATAGCAACTAAAATCGTGTAGTATTAGTGGAAGCACACACACATAGATAATGAAACAGAACTTAGAAATGGAGTCTAACAAATATACTCAGTGGATTTTTTGCACAATTGTAGAAAAAACTCAAAGGAGGAAGAAAAGCCTTTTTGACAAATGGATCTGCAGCAATTGAATTTCCATAGGCCAAAAGAAAAAGAATAGGAAAAAAAACAAACCAAAATTCTACAACTTGAACCTCATACATTATGCAAAAATTAACTAACAATATATCATGAACTAAAATGTAAACTACAAAACTGTAAAACTTTTTTTTTTGCTCTTTTCTACAACTTTAATACTTTTAAATCATACAATATTTTTATAAAAAATGATCAGAAAAACCATTATGTCCACTTTTTCCTTTATAGTCAATACATTCAACAAATATTTTAAAGAACCTTTAACATACAAGACACTGAGCAGGAGAATACATGATTCTTTTTTTTTTTTTTTTTAATTATACTTTAAGTTCTAGGGTACATGTGCATAA
>NW_012116611.1:1730798-1732901 GCF_000951035.1 Colobus angolensis palliatus
GGCCATCTTGCTCCGCCCCCCAAAACTGTAAAACTTTAAGAAAATAATAGGAGAGAATATTTGGAATCCAAGCAACAAGTTCTTAGACTTGACTCCAAAAGCATAATCTATCAAAGAAAAAAATGGATAAATTGGACATAATCAAAGAACAACAAAAAAACACTTTTGCTCTGTGAATGGTCATATGAAGAGAATGAAAAGAGAAGATCTAGACTGGAAGAAAATATTTTTAAAACATATATTCACCAAAAGACTAGTGTTTAGAATATATAAGGAACTTTCAAACCCAACGGTTAAAAAAATCTGAATAGAAAATGGGCAAAATAATGTGAGCAGACATTTTACCAAACATCGTATAAATACAGCAGATAAGCACGTGAAGATATGTCAAACATCATTATTCATCAGAGATATGCAAATTGAAACCATAATGCATATTATTATGTGCCTATCTAAATTGATACATTAAAACGAGCCATAACATCAAAGGCTGGTGAGCATGCGTGCAGAGAAACTAGGCCACTCATACAAGCTGGTGGAAATAAAAGTTGGTACAGCCATCCTAGAAACTAGTTTGGCGATGTGTTATAAAACAAGATATGCAATTACCATATAACTAATCAATTGCACCCCTGGGCTATTATCCTAAAAAAAAAAAAGAAAACTTATGTTCATTTTAAAAACCCTGCTCAACAATGTTCATAGCAACTTATTCATGATATCCAAAACCTAGAAACAGTTTAGATGTATCCTGTACCCTAAAGTGTGAATGGTTAAACAAACTGGTACAGCTATACTGTGAAGCATCATTCAGCAAATAGATATATCTACTGGAAATTAAGCTGAGTGAAACAGAGAGAAAGAGAGTGAGAGAGAAGCGGGGTGTAAGAGGTAATTCCATAATGCTGCATGCTATATGGTTCTACTTACACAACATTTTTAAAGTGACAAAAATTTAGACAGATTAGTGGTTTTCAGAACCTAGGGAGTATGGAGGGTGGGGGTGGAGCTGAATGTTGTTATTAAAGAACAGCAGGGATCCTTGTGGTAATGGAAATTTTTGTATTTTGACTGTGGCAATGGATGCATGAACTTTACATATGTGATAAAATTGTATAAGACTAATTACATACACACAAATGAGTATAAGTAAAATGACATCTGAAGAGATAGGTAGATTGTATCAATGTCAGTATCTTGGCTGTGATTTTGTATTATAAGTTTTAAAGATGTTATTAATATTACTTGGGGAAACTGGGTAAGGCATACATGGGATCTCTGTATTATTTATTACAACTGCATATGAATCTACAATTATCTCAAAGCAAATTATAACTATAAAATATTCCGTCCCTCCGACCCTTCTGAGTCTCCAGTGTCTATTATTCCACATTCTATGTTTATGTGTCTACATTATTTACTTCCTACTTATAAGTGAGAATATGCAGTATTTGACTTTTTGTTTCTGAGTTTTTTCACTTAAGGTAATGGTCTCCAATTCCATCAATGTTGCTGCAAAAAACATTATTTCATACTTTTTATGACTGAATAGTATTCCATTTTGTATGTATATGTATATATACACCTCATTTTCTTATCCAGTCATTGATGAATACTTAGGTTGATTCCATATCTTTGCTCTTCTGAATAGTGCAAGTATCTCTTTGATACAATGATTTCTTTTCCTTTGAATGGATACCCAGTGGTAGGATTGCTGGATTGAATGCAGTTCTATTTTATTTCTTTGAGGAATCTCCATACTGTTTTCCATAGAGTTTGTACTAATTTATATTCCCACCAACACTGCATAAATGTTCACTTTTCTCTGCATCCTCATCAACATATGTCATTTTTTGACTTTTAATAATAGCCATTCTAACTGGCATAAGATGATATATCATTGTGGTTTTAATTTGCATTTCTCTGATGTTTAGTGTTGTGGAACATTTTTTCATATGCTTCTTCACCATTCTTAAGTATTCTTTTGAAAAATGTCTTTTCATGTATTTTGCCCACTTTTTTTTTATTATTATTATACTTTAAGTTCTAGGGTACATGTGCATAATGTGAAGGTTTGTTACATATGTATACTTGTGCCTTGTT
>NW_012116611.1:1734331-1749640 GCF_000951035.1 Colobus angolensis palliatus
GGATTTGCTCAGCAACTTGGATCTGTGGAATGAAGTCATTCATCAATTTTGGAAGTCTCACTTATTGCCTCTATACATGTTACTTCTGCCCATGCCATCAAGATACTGCGACGTTCGGATTGAAAACTCCCTATATGCCCAGCAGAACCTTTCATGGAACTACAATTCAATCTGAGAGTTTTCTGACTCAATTCTTCTTTTCCTTATCTTTTCTTCTTCAGGTATTATATCTGCATTGCAGCCTGAAGATCTCTCAACAATCTCCTACACTGTTATCTAATACATATCTTACACATCTAATCTCACCTTCGTGTCTGCTTTTTGTTCAGCCTGAATTAATGCAAGTGGCTCTGAATGTAATTCAAGAAATCAGGCAATAAAATGAGGATTTAGAATTGGCTCACTCACTTTCTAGTGAGCAAAGAAACTGCAACACTCAATAGGCAATGGATAGTCCTTGGAACAAGGTGGCAACCAAGTACCTAAAATTTTTTACCATTGGTGACAGGAGATTATCCTGGTTGAGTAGATCTCCCTTGTGAGTGTGATTATTCAGACATTTGACAGACACGGGGTGAAGTACCTCAAAGGACAGTAAGTTTAATTGGTTAAAGAAAAATTGCATTGACTTTCTACACAGGGATAAGAAAACAAAACTGAGTGTCGTGAACAATCAGCTAAAGATAAGCTTAAAAATCCAGAAGTCCTCTTTATTAATTAACCAAGAATCCCTTATCTGCTACTATGGAAGAGCAAGTAGAAATGAGAAGCAGACTAAAGAAATGATAGTTAATATCATAGAGCTCCAGGGATGTTGATATGCCCAGTCAACTTACATCTGTTATACTAAGATGAGCACCCAGATTGAGAAAATCCAGGACCCTGAAACATGGGCTAGAGACATTGGGATGTATGTTTTTGATGATGTTATCTTTGAAGACTCCCAAAATCTTTATGGTTTTTCTAAGTGGCCCATTGTAATTTCCCTCATGTTAAAAGCACTGAAAGGTAAAATGTGCTCTCTTCCAGAGATGCCAACATGTCTTTTCTTCCCTGCCAGGCTGGTAATTAGAGTTGAATCTTATGCTAATTTTAAGATACAGGACACATTAATATAAGAGGTGACCAGGTCCCTAGATAGAAGGACACTGTAACACCACAGCAAGTACTTATGCAGATTCTCTCAGTTCTTTTCTAATGAAAGCTATGGTTATTCATTCAGATGGCCATATGCGAAATAAAGGGGAGAAACAGATAGTTTGAGAACGATTAGACAGAGGGTCTAAGTTCACTTTGATACTCAGAAACCCAAAATATTATCAACATCTCCTTGTAAGAGGAGGAAATTACATTGGGAAAGTAATAAATGAAGTCCTGGCCGAAGTTTGGTTCACATGATCCCATCCAGTGGTCATTTTCCTAGTAGTTGCGTGGACAATTGGAATTAGGATACTTGACAGTTGAAGCAACCACCATATTGTGTCATTACTATGTGGGACAAAAACTATCTATTCCAATGGGAACCTTTCCTGCCTCTGGCCAGATAGCAAAACTAAAACAATATTGTATCCTGGAGAGTGAGATGAGCTGGAGATTTGCGCCCCTATTAAAGACCTAGAGGATGCAAGGTTATTGATCTCCGTATTGGTTTGCTAGGGCTGCAGTATCCAAGTACCACAGATTGGGTGGTTAAACAACAGAAATTTATTTTTTTTATGCTCCTGGAGGCTAGAATGCCAAGATCAGTGTATCAACAAGTTTGGCTTCTTCTGAGGCCTATCTTTGGCTTACAGATGGCCAGCTTCTCCTTGTGCCCCCACATGGTCTTTCGTCTTTGTGAGCACATTCCTGGTGTCTATGTTTCACAATTTCCTCTTTAAAAAAAAAATATTTATTTTCAGATGGAGTTTCGCTCTTGTTGCCCAGGCTGGGGTGCAATGGCACCATCTCGACTCACTGCAGCTCTACCTTGCGGGTTCAAATGATTTTCCTATTTCAGCCTTGCAAGTAGCTGCAATTACAGGCACCCACCACCATGCCCAGCTAATTTTTGTATTTTTAGTAGAGATGGGGTTTCACCATGTTGCCCAGGCTGGTCTCGAACTCCTGGCCTCAGGTGATCTGCCCACCTCGGCATCCCAAAGTGCTGGGATTACAGGTGTGAGCCACCGTGTCAGACCCACAATTACCTCTTTTTATAAGGTCTCTCTGGTCAGATTGGATTAGGACCCACTAAAACGACCTCATTAACTTAATCATCTCTTTAAAGACCCCACCTCCAAATACAATCACATTCCTAGGTACTGGGGGTTAGGACTTTATCATATGGGTTTTCAGGGAACACGATTCAGCCCATAACACTCCCTATTATAGCTGCTGTAATTAGCATACTTAGCACCTTCAGAACTCAGTGAGATTATTGAGAATAAATGTGTACTACTCCAAGACCAACCAAGTAGTAGCCCTGACTACAGCTGTGTATTTAACGTTGTACCATTGTTAAAGGAAACTAATAAATCCTCAGGTACATGGTATGTGGCCATTGATTTGGCAAATATGTTCGTTCTTTTCCCAAACAATTAAACACAAAGATTAGAGACGGTTTGTATGCAGATATAACAGTAAAAGTTGTTTGTTATATTTTTTACCTCAGGATTATTTTAACTCTCCTATTCGCTGCAATAACATAGTCTGGAAAGATCTGAAATTCCTGGATATCCAAGAAATGTCACGCTGATCTATTACATTAATAACATCATGCACATTGTACAGAATGATCAACAGGTGGCTAATACACTACGAGATGCTTTGATAATTCACTTGCATTCCAGAGGGTGGAAGATAAGTGTTACTGCAATTCAGAGATTAGACATCTCAGTGACATTTTTAGGGGTCAAGTGGCCAGAGACATCTTAAAATATGCCTACTGAAATACAAGATAATTTACTAGGTCTTGCATCCCTTAGCACAAACAAGGAATCACAGTGTCTGGTAGGCATATTTGGGTTCTGCAAGTAACAAACTCCACTCTTAGAAATATTTCTATGGCCTGTATATTTTGTGCCGTGAAAACCATACAACTTTGAGTAGAGCCTCATGAGAGAAAGGGTTATATTTTAACTCCAGGCTTTGGTTAAGGTTAAAGCAGCCTTGCAACTTAGGTTATAAGATCTGTCAGATCCTAAAGTATCACAGATGTAAATGGTCTTAAAAAATTTCGTGTGGAGCTTACGGTGAACTCTGGGGGAAAAAAATCACACAACATTCTGAAGCAAAGTTATGTCATATGCACAGAGAATTATACACCTTTTGAAAAACTTGCCTTGGTGTGTTACTGCGCTTTGGTAGATAAAGAACACTTAACCATGGGCACCAATATGCCCATGCATCTGTTTTGAACTGAGGGAAAGAGTGGTATCTCTAGCCAAATTTCTATATAAAATCAGAAGAAGGATAATCTTCATATGTCATTTGTGTATGTGCATGTGTGTCTGTTGGTCTATTCCAAAAAGTTGAAAATATTATGTGCCAAAAGGTAAATGGTAAATATTTCTGGAAATGGTATTGAGATTATGGTGGTTTTTTCTTCGATATTAATTTGATTCATTTCTGTTTTATTGCATCTTCTAACATATCTGAAATAAATATGTATTATATATGCAATAAAGAAATGATGAAAATTTTGAAAAAGCCATACTTTGTGGATAAATACTAACGAACTGGTAAGTTAATACTTGATAAATGCAGAAATTCTCAGCAAAAAAAAAAAAGCAGATTTTCTCTGTTTCAAATCAAAATTGATCCATGTTCCCTTCTAGTTGATACTTTCTTGAAAAAACCAAATTATTCTGTGATTTTTTGTTGTGCTAAGAGGAAAACATATTCTGACTCTCCTTAAAATACCATCAATCTTATATACATTTTGAAATTTTTTGTATGTGTGCATGTAAGTAGTTTTAACTTGATCATACTTACGAAGATTTTCTATTAGTTACACATTGGTTTGCAGATACAGATATGAAAAGTTTAGAATTAAGACCCAAAATAAAAATGACTTACTATACTGTTATAATAAATATATTTAAGCAATTTGTATGCAGTTAATCTTGATGGCCTTATATAACATTATTTTATATAATTTATTTAAATTCAAATGATGAATTCATATTTTGGAAAGATAATATGGTTAGTAAATCATTGGTTAAATAAGTAGAAAGGATTAATGCTCGATATTAATTAAATCTAAACAACTTTTTAAAAGCCCTAATCCTTTTTTTTGAGACAGAGTCTTGCTCTTGTCACCCAGGCTAGAATGCAGTGGTGTGATCTCAGCTAAGTGCAACCTCTACCTCCCTGGTTCAAGCAATTCTCGTGCCTCAGCCTCCAGAGCAGCAGAGCAGCTGGGATTATAGGCACCTGCCACCATGCCTAGCTAATTTTTGTATTTTTAGTAGACACAGGATTTCACCATATTGCCCAGGCTGATCTCAAACTCCTGACCTCAAGTGATCCGCCTGCATCAGCCTTCCAAAGTGCTGAGATTACAGGCTTGGCACCCAAGCTCCTAATCTTATCCTTTATAAAATGAAAATCACCTTATTGCTTTCATCAAAATTGTGTGATCATTGTGATTTTGTGCATCTTTAATCTGTTAATATTGATCTAATGTTAATTAGATAAACAATTATTTTAATTAGAATATTTGAATGTCAGAGATATTACTTGATGGCAGCCAATAATAATTATTATTACTATTAAAGTTTCAGTTATTTTCCACTCATATATTTTAAACTGACCCACTTTGCTGCCCTATTAAGAAAAGAGTTTGTTTACATTTTGGAATACATTGGATCATATATTTAATATTAAAAATATTGAACCATGATCAAAATACTTTAAGTAAGACACTAAGTAAATATTGTGAATCAAGTTCAATGCACACTGGTTGCCACTTCAGCCCACTGCATATTGGGCTGCAATTTCTACTACTTGTATGAGTCTGTGGAGACAAAACTATCACACAGCAAGTTACATAAAGCAACTTTACTACGCAGATAAACAGCAAGAGACAGTAGAAGCCTAGAATTAAGGGCAAGCCAGTCCCATAAGGCTCAAGCTGCCCAGGATAGATGGAATATTGTCTGCATATTCTTCGCTTGCAGTGCAGCTGAGGGATCCTGGAAAGCAGCCTGCTCTGGGTTTTTGCCATTGGGGTAATGCAAACAGTTGGGACAAAGTGTTGAAGGGCATCTTTTTTTTTTTTCCTAGGAAAGACAAGAAAAGATCCCCAGCTGCTCCAGCCAGTTCCTTCTTATCTCAGGATATTGCATCCCCAGCATGTTCTTCAGTTATTCTTGAGAACTACAAGCTAGAAAGAGGGGAGAGCTAGGTAAGTTTAAGACCTGCTAGAGAACTGTCCTTCTAATATCATTTAAGCAACTGAAGTGTATTTTTACTTTTTAATTATTTTAATCTTGCTGTATACTTCACAAGTGGAACTATGTTAAGCTAAAAAGACTTCTTTACAGCAAGGGAAAGTATCAACAGAGTGAAAAGACAACCTGAAGAATGGGAGAAAATATTTGCACACTATTCATCCAACAAGGGACTAATATCCAGAATATACAAGTAAATCAAACAATTCAACAGTAAAAAACAAAAACAAAAAACCATTAAAAAGTGGGCAAAAGACTTGAATAGATATTTCTCAAAAGATATACAAATGGATAAAAGGTGTGTGTGTGTATATATCTATATTATATATAGATATAGATATATAGTCCAGCATCACTAATCATCAGGAAAAGACAAATCAAAACCATACTGCAATATCATCTTAACCCAATCAGAATGGCTATGATGAAGATGACAAAAAATAACATATGTTGGTAAATATGTAAAGAAAAGGGAACTCTTATAAACTGTTGTTGGGAATGTAAGCTACTGCAGCCCTTATAAAGTTTAAAAAAAAACCCGCAATATGGAGGTTTCTCAAAAAAACTAAAAATAGAGCTACCATATGATACAGCAATCCTACTACGGCATCTTTATCCAAAGGAAAGGAATCAGTATATCAAAGGAATAACTGCACTCCTCTTTATTTCAGCCTTATTCACAGTAGCCAACGTAGGGAAACAATTTAGGTCTCCATCAACAGATGAAAGGATAAAGAACATTTAGTATACATATACAATGGAATATCATTTAGCCATAAAACAGAATGAAATCCTGTCATTTTCAGCAATATAGATGAAGAGGGAGGTTATTATGGTAAGTGAAATAAGCTAGGCACAGAGAGACAAATACCACATGTTCTCATTCATATGGCAGAACTAAAACATTTTATCTCATGGAGGTATAAAGTAGAATGATATTTACCAGAGGCTAAGAAAGATAACAGAGGGTGAAGATTAGAGGATGGTTTATACAGAAGTTTCTAGGGTGAAGGTGGTAACTTTAGGATTCCCGGCCCCCCAGGGTTATCCATATTTTTTTTAAAAGTTGTGAAATAATCATCTGGGATGCCCTGAGAAGAGCCCCCAACTCACTGGCCCATGGGCAACAATACATGTGCCTACTATAAGTAGAAGGGCCATTGGCAATGAGAATGTCCTAACTGTTTCCAGAGAGAGAGAGAGAGAGAGAGAGAGAATAATTTAAAAAAAAAAAAAAAAGAAAAGAAGCTTTCCATTGATATGAGTGCTAATCTTCCACTAGCCAAAATGAGCTTCTTTGCTCAAGTAAGTGTACTGAGAGTCTTGGACCTGGCTGACAGCTTCCTGCTGTGGCAGAAAAGCAGCTGCCCAAACATCTTTCTTTGGTGTCTTCATTGCTGGAAGAGCTTTCCACTGTCTGAGGGGCTCTGGATTTTTCTGTTGAATAACACAGTTTGCCCCTTCCCTTCTTTATTTCATGCTATGGGATCCTCCTTCCCTGCGTTTTTCTGTTTTTCATACCTATGGGGACAAAAATTTGGCCAGGTTGATGGGTCCCAGTTTTGTAAATAACTTGAATCAGTTGTCTTAGACAGGTTGTTTTATTTAATGTGTTTGTTTAGATGTATATACAGGTATTATGATATGATACAGGTGAAAGGCACTTCTTAGAGGGTGGTGGCAAGAGGAAAATGAGGAAGAAGCAAAAGCAGAATCCCCGGATAAACCCATCAGATCTTGTGAGACTTATTCACTATCACGAGAATAAAACAGGAAAGACCAGCTCCCATGATTCAATTACCTCCCCCTGGGTCTCTCCCACAACATGTGGGAATTCTGGGAGATACAATTCAAGTAGAGATTTGAGTGAGGACACAGCTGAACTATGTCATTCTACCCCGGCCCCTCCAAATCTCACATCCTCACATTTCAAAACCAATCATGCCTTCCCAACAGTGCCCCAACATCTTAACTCATTTCAGCATTAACCCAAAAGTCCGCAGTCTAAAGTCTCATCCAAGAAAAGGCAAGTCCCTTCTACCTATGAGCATGTAAAATCAAAAGCAAGCTAGTTACTTCCTAGATGCAATGGGGTACAGGTATTGGATAAATAAAACCATTCCAAATGGGAGAAATTGGCCAAAACAAAGGGGTTACAGGGCCCATGCAAGTTCAAAATCCAGCAGGGCAGTCAAATTTTAAAGCTCCAAAATGAATCTCCTTTGACTCCAGGTCTCACACCCAGGTCACGTTGATTCAAAAGGTAAGATCTGAATGGTCTTGGACAGCTCTGACCCTGTGGCTTTGCAGGGTACAGCCTCCCTGCTGGCTGCTTTCACAGACTGATGTTGAGTGTCTGCAGCTTTTCCAGGTGAACGGTGCAAGCTGTCAGTAGATCTGCCATTGTGGAGTCTGGTGGACGATGGCCTTCTTCTCATAGCTCCACTAGGCAGTGCCCCAGTAGGGATTCTGAGTGGGGGCTCCGACCCCACATTTCCCTTCTGCAATGCATGGGGGCCCCGCCCCTGCAGCAAACTTTTGCCTGGGCATCGAGGTGTTTCCATACATCTTCTGAAATCTAGGTGGAGGTTCCCAAATCTCAATTCTTGACTTCTGTGCACCCGCAGGCTCAACACCACGTGGAAGCTGCCAAGACTTGGGGCTTCCACCCTGTGAAGCCACAACCTGAGGTCTACTTTGGCCCCTTTTAGCCATGGTTGGAGTGGCTGGGATGCAGGGCACCAACTCCCTAGGAGGCACACGGCATGGGGACCTTGGGCCTGGCCCACAAAACCACTTTTTCCTTCTGGGCCTCTAGGACCATAGTGGGAGGGTCTGCCATGTCTCTGACATGGTCTGGAGACATTTTCCCATGGTCTTGGGGATTAACATTAGGCTCCTTGCTACTTATGCAAATTTCTGCAGCTGGCTTGAATTTCTTCTCAAAAAAATGGATTTTTCTTTTCTACAGCATCATCAGGCTGCAAATTTTCTGAGTTTTTATGCTGTTTCCATTTTAAAATGGAATGCTTTTAACAGCACCCAAGTCATCTTTTGAATGCTTCGCATCTTAGCAATTTATTCCTCCAGATACCCCAAATTATCTTTCTCAAGTTCAAAGTTCCACAAATCTCTAGGGCAGGGGCAAAATGCTACTAGTCTCTTTGCTAAAATATAACAAGAGTCACCTTTGCTCCAGTTGCCAACAAGTTCATCATCTCCATCTGAGACCACCTCAGCCTGTACCTTATCGTCCATATTGCTATCAGGCTTTGGTCAAAGCCTTTCAACAAGTCTCTAGGAGGTTCCAAATTTTCCCACATTTTCCTGTCTTCTTCCAAGCCCTCCCAACTGTTCCAACCACTGCCTGTTACCTAAGTCCAAAGTCGCTTCCACATTTTGGGATATCTTTTCAGCAACGCCCCACTCTGCTGGTACCAATTTACTGTATTATTTCATTTTCACGCTTCTGATAAAGACATACTGGAAACTGGGAACAAAAAGAGGTTTAAGAGATTTATTTTTATTTATTTATTTTTTTTGAGACGGAGTCTTGCTCTGTCACCCGGGCTGGAGTGCAGTGGCCGGATCTCAGCTCTCTGCAAGCTCTGCCTCCCGGGTTTACGCCATTCTCCTGCCTCAGCCTCCGGAGTAGCTGGGACTACAGGCGCCCGCCACCTCGCCCGGCTAGTTTTTTGTATTTTTAGTAGAGATGGGGTTTCACCGTGTTAGCCAGGATGGTCTCGATCTCCTGACCTCGTGATCCGCCCGTCTCGGCCTCCCAAAGTGCTGGGATTACAGGCTTGAGCCACCGCGCCCGGCCAAGAGATTTAATTGGACTTACAGTTCCACACGGCTGGAGAGGCCTCTGAATCATGTGCACTGCATATATGAGTTACATATACTTTTATCAGTATCTGCTAGTTAAAAATATATTCATATATTAAGTATTTATATTAATATAATAATTGAATGTAACAGTGTTTAGTAATTATCTGAACTATTAATCTCTCCAAAGCTCTGATTCTCGCCTTAGTTTAATAGGTGGTGCTATTCAATATGTGGCAAAGCACGAAAAGTGTGTTTTTTATCTGATAGGTACTCCCCCTTTTTGGCAGAACACTGCCTGTGAGTATTCACTCTCCTACGTGCTCAAGGAAGCTGACACGCCCTCCCAGGTTTAGGAGTTGAATATTGACTTAGAAAATAAAGTTCTATTCACCTTTGCAGTGGCTGGTTTAAGCATAGACACATGACAATGAGCTATAAGAGAGTATTATACCACACAGTGCCTTGACAATTTTTTAAAGAATTCTTGGTATAAGTTGTGTTTAGTTTTCTACCCAACGAATAGAAAATGGGTAGAGAGAACACAAAGATTTTCTTGTGCAACAAGGGCTTTGGGGCTGGGGTTGAGACTATGCTTATATAAAAAAAAAAATTATCCATGCCTGTCAGAGTTGAAGTAAAAGTATCTTTTTTCATGCTCGTTTTTGTATGAAAGTACAAGGAAAAGGAAAATCAAGTCTGCAACAGGATTTTACCTGGCAAAGGTTAAAGGCTGTTTCATGTTTCTTTACTAAAATAATTCTCTCTTGTGAAATAAATAAGCAACTTTTTGTATTTAATGCCATCTTTTTTTGTCTCTACATCATTCTATCACATTTTGGAATTCAGCAGACATTTGTATTTACTTCTTGCCTCAACAATCTTTATCAAAAAATAGTTGTGTGAAACTAAATGGAATGTAAATTTTTTTAATTTTTAAATTACTTTAAAATGGCTTTTCTTTCAAAACCGACAAATTCTTATTAGCCAACTGACTTTGGAACTGTTCATGTATAAAGTTCTAAAACATATAAAAAAAAGTGTCAAAGTGAATTATTTGCTAGAAACCTACAGTTATTTGGAAAATACCAAATACAAGAAAGTTAGAAAGTTCTTTCCAGTATATTTTGTTATTCAGATATTCTCACTGTATTGTAATAAAATTTCTAGAGTTAAAGATATTTGATATAAAAGCTTAGATGACATTATTTCTGTTTAGTGAACTTTGAATTATAGAATATTACAGGGAAAAATTAATGGGCATTATATGTAACACATTCTTTTATTCCAAAGACAGATTATGTATGAGTTCTTCAATGAGCCTGTGCTTCAAGGATGCTCTTTCACTAAATGGACTTAACACATATGAAGGACTTTGAATTAGATGGTGCTGTTCAGGATTCCTTTCTTTTTACTTTTGAAGATCAAAAATGTATCATTGGATGCCTTAAGCATGGGTATTTTACACCTACTTGATCTGCCTATCATGCAGACCCCACTCCAGTGCCTCGCTCCCTCTTTAAGTCTTACCTTAAAACCTTCCTTTCATCTTTAACTTATGCTTGACTCCGACTGCAGAGTTTGTGATGTCTTAAGTGAATCAAGCTGCATAAAAGTGCATGTTCCCATCTAGCATTTTGTTGCACCTAAACTTGTTTGTGCATTTGTTCTTGAAATAGTTTTTTACTGAAATGTAACAATCAACTGATCCTGGTAGAGCAATATTTCAAAACGCTAAAGTCCTTTATGGTCTCTTAAATAGTCCCTTTGAAACTCACATAATATGAAAAGCCAAAATACAAAATACTTTAAATTCCATTTGAAACATTTTTAGTTCAACCTCCATGGCCATAAATTTGTTGATTAAGGAACTGGCTCAGTGGACAAGTAAGCATGTGCCAACAACTTCAGACTAAAAGTGAAACTGAGAAGTGGTACCTCAGAAGTGGAACTATAGTAAATATCCTTAATTTGGACATACAAATAACAGCAGAGTTAAGGAAACCAAGTGTGTATGTGTCTGCCTGAGATTCGCTTTTAATTTTTAGAATGCTTTTCCAGAAGTTCTCTTGTTCTTTTTCAGCCACCTGACTTCTCAACTACAGTATTAGTTCATCTGCTACTGTTCTTTGAGAGAAAACAACTGAAAGCACCATGTAGAAAGGTTAGCAAACACCAGCTCTTACTGCTAACCTCAAACCCAGACTGAGGCTTAATACATCAGGAAAATTAATGAATAAGACATTAACACCCAGCTTCCTAATTTCAACTGAATTTCGTATTTGGAAATGAGAGTATATTAAGGGACAGGTGAAATATATTGCTCACAAATTACTGTATGTTAATTGAAGGTAACTATATATAATGCTACTACTACTATTAATAGAAATAATTAATATTCAATGATATGTGTATATATATTTGTGTATATGTGTGTATATATACTTGTATATATGTATATATGTGTATATATGTATATATATGCATGTATATATATGTTGCTGTGAATGCCATTATTTCATTCCTTTTTATGACTGAATAGTATTCCATGGTGTGTGGATATATGGTATATATATGCTATATGTCATATATACCATATATCATATATACACCATATATACCATATATATCATATATACCATATATATACCATGTGTATAATATAGATGTGTGTGATACATATATACATGATATATATATATCAATTTCTTTATCCACTCATTGATTCATGGGCATTTGGGCTGGTTCTGTATTTTTGCAATTGCAAATTGTGGTGCTATAAACATACATGTACAAGAATCTTTTTCATATAATGACTTATTTTCCTCTGGGTAAATACTCAGTAGTGGGATTGCTGGATCAAATGGTAGTTCTACTTTTAGTTTTTAAAGGAATCTACACACTGATTTTCATAGTGGTTGTACTAGTTTACATACCTACCAGCAGTGTAAAAGGGTTCCTTTTTGCTACATCCCCGCCAACATATATTATTTTTTAATTTTGTGATTATGGCCATTCTTGCAGGAGTAAGGTGTTATTGCATTGTGGTTTTGGTTTGCATTTCCCTGATCATTAGTGATGTTGAGCATTTTTTATATGTCTGTTGGTCATTTGTATATCTTCTTTTGAGAATTGTCTATTCATGTCCTTAGCCCATTTGTTGATGGGATTGTTTGTTTTCTTCTTGCTAATTTGTTTGAGTTCCTTGTAGATTCTGTATGATAGCCCTTTGTCAGATGTATAGATCATGAAGATGTTCTCCCACCCTGTGGGTTGTCTGTTCACTCTGCTTATTGTTTGTTTTGCTGTACAGAAACTTTTTAATTTAATTAAGTCCCACCTGTTTATGATTGCTTTGTTGCATTTCCTTTTGGGTTCTTGGCAATGAATTATTTGCCTAAGCCAATGTCTTGAAGGGTTTTCCACTGTCTTCTTCTAGAATTTTTATGGTTTCAGGCATTAGATTTAAGTCCTTATTCATCTTGAGTTTATTTTTGTATAAGGTGAGAGATGAATATCCAGTTTTAGTCTCCTACATGTGGCTTGCCAATTATCCCAGCACCATTTGTCGAATAGGGTGTCCTTTCCCCACTTTTATGTTTTTGTTTGCTTTGTTAAAGATAAATTGGCTGTAAGTATGGGGTTTATTTCTGGGTTCTCTGTTCTGTTCCATTGGCCTATGTGCACATTTTCATACTAGTACCATGCTGTTTTGGTGGCTACGGCCTTAAACTATAATTTGCAGTTGCATAATGTGACGCCTTCAGATTTATTCTTTTTGCACAGCCTTGCTATGACTATGTGGGTTCTTTTTTGGTTCCATATGAATTTTAGGATTGTCTTTTCTTGTTCTGTCAAGAATGATGGTGGTATTTTGGTGGGAATTACATTGAATATGTAGATTGCTTTTGGCAGTATGGTCATTTTCACAATATTGATTCTACCCATCCATGAGCATAGGATGTTTTTGTATTCATTTGTGTCATCTAAGATTTCTTTCAGCAGTGTTTTATAGTTTTCCTTGTGGAATTTCTAATTTATTGGCATATAACTGCTCAGTCTCTATTTTTTAATAATTTCTATGGTATTGATTGTAATGTCTTCTTTTCCACCTCTGATTTTATTTATGTAAGTCTTCTGTCTTCTTTTTCTTAGTCTGGTTAAATATTTGTCAAGTTTCTTTAACTTTTCAAAAAAACAACTTGTTACTTCAGTGAAGCAAAAAAAAAAATCAATTAAATTTATTTCTTCTGTGATCTTTATTATATCTTTTCTTCTACTAATTTTAGGTTTGGTTTGCTTTTGCTTTTCTAGCTCTTTACAATGCACTGTTAGGTTGTTTATTTGAAGTCTTTCTACTCTTTTCTGTGTAGATGTTTATTGCTATGAACTTTCCTCTTAGCATTTCTTTTGCTGTGTCTCACAGGTTTTGGTATGTTATGTTGGCATTTTCATATTTCAAAAATATATTAAATTTCTTTCCTAATTTCTTCATTGATTCACTAGTGATTCAGAAGTGTATTGTTTAATTTCCATGTGTTTCTATAGTTCTTTTTTTTTTTTTTGAGATGGAGTCTTACTCTGTCACCCAGGCTGGAGTGCAATGGCATGATCTCAGCTCACTGCAACCTCTGCCTCCTGGGTTCAAGCAATTCTCCTGCCTCGGTCTCCCAAGAAACTGGGGTTACAGGTACATGCTGCCATGCCCAGCTGCTTTTTTTGTTGTTGTCTTTGTTTTTGTTTTTGTTTGTTTGGTTTGTTTGTTTGTATTTTAGTAGAGACAGAGTTTCACCGTGTTGCCTAGGCTGGTCTCGAACTCCTGAGCTCAGGCAATCCACCTGCCTCGGCCTCCCAAAGTGGTACGATTACAGGTGTGAGCCACTGCGCCCGGCCGTGTTTGTAACATTTTTAAAGTTCCTCCTGTTAATGATTTCTAGTTGTATTCCATTGCGGTGAATAAGATAATTAATTCATAAGATTTCAAATTTTTTAATGTTTTAAAACTTGTTTTGTGGCCTAAAATATTGCATATCCTTGAGAATAATTTATGTGCTGAGGAAAAGAATGTATTCTGTAGCCCTTAGATGAAATGTCCTGTAAATAGATATTAGTCAATTTGGTCTATAGTGCAAATTAATTCCAATATTTTCTTGTCGATTTTCTGTCTGGAAGATCAGTCCAGTTTTGAAGGTGGGCTGTTGAAGTCTATGACTCTTATCGTATTAAGACCTATCTTTCTCTTTTCCTTAAATAATATTTGTTTAATTTGTATCTGGATGCTCCAGTGTTGCGTGGATATGTATTTAAAATCGTTATATCCTCTTGCTGAATTGAAACCTTTATTATTTTAAAGTGATATTTTGTCTCTTATAATTTTTTTTCTTGAAATCTATTTTGTCTGATAAAAATACAGTTATTCCTTCTCTCTCTCTTTTTTTATGGTTTCCATTTCCATGGAATATCTTTATCCATCCTTTATTTGCAGTCCACGTGTGTCTTTACAGGGGAAGTATATCTCTTTAGGCAAAGAATAGTTGGATTTTTTTATTCATTCAACTGCTCTATGTCTTTCGATTGAAGAGTTTAATCTATTCACATTCAATGCTATTATTAATAAGTAAGGAGGTACTACTGCTATTTTGTTGTTTTCTGGTAGTTTTTTGGTGTTCTTCTTCTTCCTTTTTTCTTTCCTTTCTGTCTTCCTTTATGTAAAAGTGATTTTCTCAGGTGTTATGTTTTAATGTCTTGCTTTTTAGTTTTGTGAATCTGTTGTAGGTTTTTGATTTGATGTTATCATGAGGCTTGCAAATAACATAACTGAGTATGTGAAACTTAGGACAACTTAACTCTGATTAAAAAGACTAACTAACTAACAAGCAAAAGAAAACTAATAAAAACTCTACACTTGGTTACTGTAGACTTGTAGTATAGTTTGAAGTAAGATAGTGTGATGCCTCCAGCTTTGTTCTTTAACCAATGGAACAGAACAGAACCTTCAGAAATAATACCACACATCTACAACCATCTGATCTTTGACAAACCTGAC
>NW_012116611.1:1750550-1754618 GCF_000951035.1 Colobus angolensis palliatus
ATAAAAAAGGATGAGTTTGCGTCCTTTGTAGGGACATGGATGCAGCTGGAAACCATCATTCTCAGCAAACTGTCTCAAGGACAAAAAACCAAACACCTCATGTTCTCACTCATAGGTGGGAATCGAACAATTAGAACACTTGGACACAGGAAGGAGAACATCACACACTAGGGCCTGTTGTGGGGTAGGGGAAGGGGGAGGGGGAAGGGATAGCATTAGGAGATATACCTAATGTAAATGGCAAGTTAACGGGTGCAGCAGACCAACATGGCACATGTATACATATGTAACAAACCTGCACATTGTGCACATGTACTCTAGAACTTAAAGTATAATAAAAAAATAAAAAAACAAAAATAAAAAACTCTACACTTTAACTTCATCCACCCTGCTTTTAAACTTTTTGTACTTTCTATTTACATCTTTTTATATGGTCTCTATCTTGAATGTTGTTTTAGTTATCATTTTTGCTAGTTCTTCTTTTAGTCTTCCTACTCAGTAGGAAGTAGTTTAAATATGGGAGTAGGGAGTAGTTTAAATATGACAATTATAGTGTTATGGTATTCTGTATTGTTGTTAGGTATTTATTAGCAGTGAGTGTCATACCTTCAGATGATGTTTTCTTGCTTGTTAACGTCCTTTTCTTCCAGATTAAAGAGCCCTTGCAGGATAGGTCTAGTGTTGATGAAATCCCTCATCTTAGTTTGTCTACAAAAGTATTTATTTCTCCTTCATATTGGAGTACTCTTTTTGCTGGCTATAATATTCTAAAATAAAAGTTTATTTCCTTCAAGGACCAGATATAGGGGCTTATGCCTGCAATCCCAGTACTTTTGGATGCAGAGGTAGAAAGATTCCTGGAGGTCATGAGTTTGAGTTCAGCCTGGGCAGCATAGCAAGACTCTGTCTCACAGTTCCTTCAGCACTTTAAATAACTCATACCACTCTATCCTGGCCTGTTAGGTTTCCACTGCGAAGTCTGTTGCTAGATGTATTACAGCTCCCTTATACGTTATTTTTGTCTTCTCTCTGGAAGCTTTTAGTATCATTTTAGTATCCTTTGATTATCCTTGACTTTTGGGAGTTTGATTATGAAGTGTCTTGATGTAGTCTTATTTGGGTTTAATCTGATTGGTGGAATATAACTTTCTTGTATTTGAATATTGATATCTTTCTCTAGGTTTGGAAAGTTCCTTGTCATTATCTCTTAGTATAATCTCCCTACCCTGTGCTCTCTCTATCTCCTCTCTACACCAATTACTCTTAGATTTGCCATTTTGGACTATTTTCTAGATTTTCTATGCATGCTTCACACTTTCTTATTCCTTTTTCTTTTGTCTCTTCTGATGCTGTAGTTTGAAATAGCCTGCCTTTAAGCTCACTAATTTTTTTCTTCTGCTTGATCAATTCTGCTACTTAGAGACTCTGATGCATTCTTCACTGCAGCAATTGTATTTTTCAGTTCTAGAATTTTTGCTTGATTATTTTTAATTATTTCAATATCTTTGTTAAATTTACCTGATAAGATTCTGAATTTCTTCTCTGTCTTATATTGAATTTATTTCAGCTTCCTCAAAACAGCACTTTTAAATCTCTGTCTGAAAGATCACACATCTCTGTCACTCTGAGATTGTTCACTTGGTGACTTATTTTGTTCATTTGTAGAGGTAATGTTTTCCTGGATGATTTTGATGTTTGTGGATGTTCACTAATGTCTGAACATTGAAGAGTTAGGTATGTATTCCAATCTTCACAGTCTGGGCTTGTTTGAACTCATCCTTCTGGAGAAAGCTTTCCAAGCACTAAAAGAATATTGAGTGTTGTGATCTAAGTCTTTGGTCACTAGGGCCCTATATGCACAAAAAGGTCTCCCAAGCCCTGTAACACTGTGATTCTTTTGAACTCATAGAGGTACCGCCTTAATGATCCTGGGTAAGATAGTTCTCTGGATTACCAGGCAAAGTTTTTGTTCTATTCCTTTACTTTTCCCCAAACAAATGGAGTCTCTATCTGTGCTGAGCTGCCTGGAATTGGTGGTGGGACATGGGTGTGATGCAAGCACTCCTCTGGCTACCACTTCTAAGACTGTTCTGGGTTAAATCTGAAGGTAGCACAACACTGGGTCTTTTCTAAGGTCTGTGATGACCACTGCCTGGCTACCAGTGGTGTTTATTCAAAGATCAAGGGCTTTTTATTCAGTAGGTGGTTAATCCTGCTAAGACTGAGTCTTTTCTTTCAGGATAGCAGGTTTCCTTTTGGCCCAGAGTGAGTATGGGAATGCTGTCCAACAGCTAGGGACTGAAGTTATAGTGTTTATTTGTTTGTTTGTTTGTTTGACACAGTCTCACTCTGTCACCAGGCTGTAGTGCTATGGTGCGATCTTGGCTCACTGCAACCTCCTGACTCCCTGGTTCAAGGGATTCTCCTGCCTCAGTCTTCCGAGTAGCTGGGATTACAGGCACATGCCACCATGCCCAGCTAATTTTTGTATTTTTAGTAGAGACAGAGTTTCACCATGTTGGTCAGGATGGTCTCGATCTCCTGACCTTGTGATCCACCCGCCTCAGCCTCCCAAAGTGCTGGATTACAGGCATGAGCCACTCTGCCCGACCTGGAATTGTGGGTTTTAGGAATCTGCCTGGTGCGTTATTTTACTGTGGCTCTCCTGGTACCCAAGTTGCAAGACAAAGTTCTTTTTATATTTTCATCTCCTTTCTCAAGCTGAAGGTGTCTCTCATTATGGCCAGCACTGCCCATGGCCTATGGCAATTATCACCTGGATACCACTAATGTTTATTCAAAATCCAAGGGCTCCTTAGTCAGTTGGTTTTGAATCCTGCAAGGCCTAGCTGTTTTCCCTCAAGGCAGCAAATTTTCTTCTGGTCCAGAGTGGTTCTAAAAATCCCATCCAGGAACTGAGGCCTGGAATTACAGACTTTAGGCGTCTACTTGATGCATTATTCTACTGTGGCTGAGCTGATACCCAAGTGACAAGACAAAGTCCTTTTTACTCTTCCTTCACTTTTCCTCAAGCAAAAAGAGTCACTCCCCATGGCCACCACAGCTCACAATGCACTGGGTCACACCTGAAGCCATAACAGTGCTAAGTCTTGTCCAAAGTCTACGGCAACTACTACCTGGCTACTGCTAATGTTTACTCAAGGGCCATGAGCCAAGGAATGTGGGCCCCCTTCCATCTTCAAAACCAACAATGGCCAGTCTGACCTTTCTCATGATGTTATCTCTCTGATTCTGATTCCTGTGCCTCTGTCTTTCCCACTTAAAGTCCCTTGTTATTGTATTGGATCTACTTGAATAAAACTCTCCATTGATGATACCTGTCACAGAAACATCAAATTGAACAACTATCAGTACAAGAAAGCACCTTTGTAAGAACCAAAAAACAAGTGGGTGACTAAAGTACCTGGTTTTGAAGGTGTCGGAAAGACTTCATTTCTTTCTAACTGTGTGGGACAACTGCTTTCTTGAATATTCCACCTTCTAGGGGCCTTTGTGTGCTCTCAGGTATAATGCTTCTGGAGACATGGCATCTTTACCCAACTTTCTTGGTACAGCATGTGACTCAAGTGAATCTAACTAAAGTTTTCTATTTCCATCTAACCAAAATGGTTACTTGAGGGATAGGGACATGACACAAGTTAAACCAGTTGGGTTCAATCTCAATTTTTTTAACTATCAGAAAAAAATGAATTACTTATTCCTTGCTAGATGTGAAAGAGACCACAGAGGAAGTGTATTTGCTGCAGTCATTTTGTGACTATGTGGTACTTATAAATAGACCAACACTAAAGTAGAGCCATAAAATAAAAAGAAAACCCCATCCATGTAAAATTATGTGAACATTGAATCAAGCATTTAAGAAAGCTATGTCAACTATTTAACTATACATTCATCATGAGCCAATATATTTTTGTCTTTCTATTTTTTTTTATTTGTTTTTTTAAATTTTTTTTTTTTTTTTTTTTTTGATGGAGTCTCGCTCTGTCGCCCGGACTGGAGTGCAGTGGCCGGATCTCAGCTCACTGCAAGCTCCGCCTCCCGGGTTTA
>NW_012116611.1:1755242-1758033 GCF_000951035.1 Colobus angolensis palliatus
ATCAGTATACATAGTACTTGCTCCAGGATAATCATGTTAGAATCACAAACTCTGAACACATACATTTCATTTTCATTTTCTCCATCCTTATATTTCAGAGTCACCAATTTGACCATTTAGAACTTCTTTCCAGTGGCTGAATTTTCTATGCAATATCGTGACTACTTATTAAGACATAGAGGTCTGTGTGTGTGTATATATGTGTACACATGTGTATAGATATATGTATAAACATATGTATATGCATGTACACGTATAGATACATGTGCGTACATATGTGTATGCATGTACATGTATATATGTGCGTACATATGTGTATGCATGTACATGTATATATGTGCGTACATATGTGTATGTACATATATAGAGATCTGCGTGTACATATGTGCATGTATGTACATGTATAGATATATGTGCATACATATGTGTAAGTGCATGTATAGATATATGTGCATACATATGTGTATGTTTGTGCATGTATAGATAAATGCGTATACATGTGTATGTACATGTATATATGTACACATATGTATATGTACGCATGTGTGTACATGCACACATACGTATATGTGTGTATATGTATACATGTATATATACACATATATGTATATGTATGCATGTATATATACACATATATGTATATGTATACACATATATACATATATACATAAAACATATACATGTATATGTATATGTGTACATGCATATGTAAACATATGTATATATGTATGTACTATATATGTACATCTGTATACATGTATATGTATGTGTATATACTATATATGTACATCTGTATACATGTATATGTGTATGTACTATGTATGTACATATGTATACATGTATATGTATGTGTATGTACTATGCACATGTATATATGTATATACATGTGTATTGTACATGCATATATGTATTCTTATGTATATATGTAGATACATATATATGCATATAAGTATGTACATATGCGTATGTGTATATGCAGATACGTATATTTACCTCTGCATGCATATACGTATCTACATATGTATATGTATATATGTATATGTATATATGTAGATACGTATATGCATGCATATGCATATGCATATGTATGCGTGTATGTGTGCATACACATGTATATACATATGTATGCGTATATACGTGTATGCATATGTGTGTATATGCATACATATGTATATACATGTGTTTATGTGTATATATGTATATGCATACATACGTATATACATGTGTATATGTATGTGCATATATATACATGTGTATATGTATATGCATACATGTATATACATGTGTATGTGTATATGCATGTATGTATATAAGTAAATGTATATATGTATGTGTATATTTATATATACACACACTACATGCATACACACATATATATCCCTACTAAAACTATATATAATCCCTAAATATATATATAGATATCTCTACTAAAACTATGTATATACATATATTTATAGACATATATGTGTATATATACATATATTGATAGACATATATGTGTATGTATACATATATTGATAGACATATGTATGTGTGTGTATACATTTATTTATATACCTATGTATGTGTATATATACATTATTTATATACTTATGTATGTGTATATATACATATATATTTATATACCTATATATGTGTATATGTATACATATATTTATATATCTATATATGTGTGTGCATATATACATATATATCCTTACTAAAACTAAAGGTGTGTTTAATGTAATTAAGTAGCCTAAATGTAAAAACTTGAGACAATTGAGAGGTAGTGAACTTAAGACAATTGAGAGGTAGTGACCTGTTGAAAATTATGCATCAAGCTGTGGTAGAGACAGGAAAATAACTCAAGATTCTTAATTATTTCAACAATTATTCCACTGATAGAGTTGCAACAAACCTCAGTCAAGACATGATGAAAAAAACACAATGAGGGTTATTCACTGTGACAAATAAAGCACTGTGGCATCTCACAATCATGGTTTGCGTACTAGAGATCACAAAATGCTTATTGTTTTTTTTTCCTCTCAAAATAAGTATTTATCTGATTATTTCAGAAAAGAGAGTTGGATTGTTCACTGCAATTTTGTGTGTCACCTTTTGGCTAGGAACCTGAACTAAATAATGTAAACCCAACAACTCAACCCATATGTCAATGTAACCCAGGCCCTCTACCACAAAAGTATCTCCACCACGAACATTATAACTCTAAATAGTTTATAATACTTTTCTTTACAATTAAATTGTAAGTCACTTAAGGGAAGGAAAAAGTGATTCATTATCAGGGATCATCAGGAGACAAATGATCTATTTTTTTTTTATAAAGCAAATGCAATCAATCTCTCAAAACATAGATGTTGATAACATCAAATGTTTGTGGATATGTGGAGAAATTAGAACTTTCATATGTTACTGGGACACATGTTAGTCGCAATTACAATTGTAGTTAATGTGGCAGTATCTATTAAACTTTAAAATGCATATACTTTTAACAAGCTATTCTAAATTCTAGGACTGTCTCCCACAGAAACAAAAACTCAAGTACTTAAGCCCGAGGATGTTAATTATAGCATTATCTATATTGGCAAAAGGCAGTGTCCATTCTTGGTGTCCATTAGTGATATAATTGTAGAATAAATGATGGTACAATTATAGTATAGAATAACTACTCAGTTATTAAAACAAATGAATTAAATTTATATATAATGATTTGGAAAAATCTTCTTGCTATGTAGTACATTTAAAAAATTGATATAATATGCATAGGGCAATCCAACTTTTTAAAGCATTTTAA
>NW_012116611.1:1758198-1778118 GCF_000951035.1 Colobus angolensis palliatus
TTTTTTTTGAGACAGGGTCTCACTCTGTCACCCAGGATGAAATGCAGTGGCACAATCATGGCTCATTGCAACCTCAACCTCCTGGGTTCAAGCAATCCTTCCACCTCAGCTTCCAGAGTAGCTAGGACCGCAGGCACACACCACAACATCCAGCTAATTTTCATTTATTTTTTTTGTAGAGACTGGATCTCACTGTGTTGCCCAGGCTGGTCTCAAATTATTGGGTTCCAGTAATCCTCCTGCTTCAGCCTCCCAAATTGCTTTTTAGGATAATAGATGTGAGCCATTCCATCAGGCCAATTTTGCTTTTAAAAATTCAACTATCTTTGGCAAAGAATTGATTTTTTTCAAATTGATGAGTAAAAATTGTATACGTTTGTGGTATACTACATGATATTTTGGTATATGCATACAATGCGAAATGGCTAAATCAGGCTTTTTAACATATACATTATCTCTGTGAGAACACTTAAAATCTCTCAGCAATTTTCAAATATAAAATATATTGTAATTAACTATAGTCACCATCTTGCACAAAGATCTCTTGAACTTATTCCTCCTGCCTAACTGAAAGTTTGTGTCCTTTGAACAACATCTTTTCATTTTCTTCATTCATCAGCTCCTGGTAACCACCATTTTACTCTCTGTTTCTATGAATTTGACGTTTTTACACTTTACATACAAATAAGATTATTCAGCACTTGTCTTTCTGTGCCAGAGAAAAAGACATTTTATTAATATATGGCATTTATAACTAAGTAACAGGAATTGGAGAATACATGATCTCTTAAAAATTACATAGGCAAGAGACAGAGATCATCAAGAGATGATTTAATTTTTTTACTCTATGTATTTTTATTTTAATTGTCATAATGTATTCTTGTTTTAATTAAAATTCACAGATTTATTTTGAAAGAAAACAAAAAAAGCACAAAATAAATTAACCCAACATGGTTATGCTCTTCATATGTATCTATGTTTTGGTAGTGTGTTAAGACCAAATTGGGGGTTTATAATTATTTAGTACTGTTGTTATTAACTGGCCCTTTGGAGATGAAATTACCTTAATCATTAATATGTTTATGTGTACTTTAACGTGAAGAAAATACCTGGCTCTAGACATACTTTACATTATATATACGTATATATATGTATATATATATATACACATATATGTATATATATATGCTTTAAGTTCTGGGACACATGTGTAGAACGTGCAGGTTTGTTACACAGGTATACACATGCCACGGCGGTTTGCTGTACCATCAAACCATCATCTACATTATGTATTTCTCCTAATGCGATCCCTCCCCTAGTCCCCCACCCACCAACAGGCCCCAGTGTGTGATGTTCTTCTCCCTGTGTCCATGTGTTCTCATTGTTCAACTCCCACCTATGAGTGAGAACATGCAGTGTTTGGTTTTCTGTTCCTGTGTTAGTTTGCTAGGAATGATGGTTTCCAGCTTCATCCACGTCCCTACAAAGGATATGAAGTCATCCTTTTTTATGGCTGCATAGTATTCCATGGTGTATATATTCCACATTTTCTTTATGCAGTGTATCGTTGATGGGCTTTTGGGTTGGTTCCAAGTATTTGCTACTGTGAATAATGCTGCAATAAACATACATGTGCGTGAGTCTTTAGAGTAGAATGATTTATAATCCTTTGGGTATATACCCAGTAATGGTATTGCTGGGTCAAATGGTATTTCTTGTTCTAGATCCTTGAAGAATTGCCACACTGTCTTCCACAATAGTTCAATTAATTTGCACGCCCACCTACTGTGTGAACGTGTTCCTATTTCTCCACATCCTCTCCAGCATCTGTTATTTCCTGACTTTTTAGTGACTCCCATTCTAACTGGCATGAGATGATATCCCATTGTGGTCAAATTGTCTCTGTTTGCAGATGATGTGACCGTATATTTAGAAAATACCATCATCTCAGCCCAAAATCTCCTTAAGCTGATAAGCAACTTCAGCAAAGTTTCAGGATACAAAATCAATGTGCAAAATTCACAAGCATTCCTATGTACCAGTAATAGACAAACAGAGATACAAATCATGAATCAACTCCTATTCACAACTGCTACATAGAGAATAAAATACCTATGAATACAACTTACAAGCGATGTGAAGGACCTCTTCAAGGAGAACTACAAACCACTGCTCAAGGAGATAAGAGAGGTCACAAACAAATTGAAAAACATTCCATGCTCATGGATAGGAAGAATCAATATTGTGAAAATAGCCATACTGCCCAAAGTAATTTATAGATTCAATGCTGTCTCCATCAAGCTACCATTGACTTTCTTCACAGAATTGGAAAAAAAAACTACTTTAAATTTCATATGGAACCAAAAAAGAGCCCACATAGCCAAGACAGTCCTCAGCAAAAAGAACAAAGCTGGAGGCATCACACTAGCTGATTTCAAACTATACTACAAGGCTACAGTAACCAAAATAGCATGGTATTAGTACCAAAACAGATACATAGATCAATAGATCAGAACAGAGTCCCCAGGAATAATACCACACATCTACGAACATCCAATCCTTGACAAACCTAACAAAAACAAGCAATGGGGAAAGGATTCCCTATTTAATCAATGGTGTTGGGAAAACTGCCTAACCATTTGCAGAAAACTGAAACTGGACCCCTTCCTTACACCTCATACAAAATTAACTCAAGATGGATTAAAGACTTAAACATAAGACCTAAAAACATAAGAACCCTAGAAGAAAACCTAGGCAATACCATTCAGGATATATTCATGGGCAAAGACCATGACTAGGCTTACTTCTTAAGAAATTTTGCCTTAGTGTCAGAAGGTTTCGCAACTCATTAGCTATAATAGTGTTAAAAAGTTATTTTCTCTAAGCCTCAATGTCTTTGTACATTAATGTGGTTAATAATAGCTACCTCACAAAGTTATTAGGACAAAAATTGATCTTGCATGTAATATGTTTAGCAAAGTGCTTGAAACAGTAAATGCTAAATAGATGGTAGGTACAACTACTGTTAGTAATATTAGTGTCAACAATAATAATATTAGCACAAGCAGTAGCAGTAGTAACAGTCATCATCATCGTCATTGTTGTCATCATTGTCATTGTAGTAGTAGTAGTGGTAGTGGTTGTAGTAGCAGTGGTCATAGTAAATTGACAAGAGCATCTTCAGATTAAATGCTATGTCTATCCATCTCAATGTTCATCTATTTTTATTAGTTGTGTTCAATATAAGTCCTTTCAGAAGAAAATGTATATAAGGAGCACTGTTCATGAAACTGGAATATCAACCTTAATCCTTTTCTAGTCCCCTTCATTAGTAGTTCAGTGCTTGAAGCTGTGCTTCAAAGCCACTTTGAAGAGTTTCATACTTCTCCCTCTCTCAATAGCCTGTCATTAGGGATTCCAACCAGTGTGAGATCTGCTTATACAATGTTAATGTCCAGGCCACACAAAAAGCTTTTAAAGCAAAGCATTAATGTCACTAACATTTCATACAAATGAGATGCAGAAATACCACATACAGTGCATTTTATTTCTTGAAGAATTTTTCACAACATTCTGCTAAATTAGCTGTAGGTGATACGTAAATAAATGAATAAAGTTTTAGAGCATAGCTAAGCTATACATATTGGGACATTGTCATGACAGGCAAATTCTGCTGGGAAGGTCATGCGTGTAGAACATATAGTAACAGATCTTCCACTGAGCTCTTAAATAGTTCATTTCAATGAAATAATCATAGTATATCTATAATAGGTTAATGAAAAACATTAAATCATCTTACTATTTTATAAGTTACTGGAACTTTAATACATGTGTTTGTGAATTGACTTATTTATCTATCCATTCTCTCTCCATTCAACCATCCAACAATCAAGTCAGTCAATTATTTACTTCTTAATTTTTAAATTTTATTTTATTTTATTCTACTGAGTATCTTTTATACATTAGGCCTGTCATTAAATATTTGATACTTAAAAAGCACTTAGATACTGGAAAAATAAATGAGACATGCTTTCTACTCTCAAGGATATCACAATTAATAAAAGAACTAGCTCTAATATACAGCAAAATAAGATCTGATATTATAAAGGAATACCCAATGTATTTAAAATGTACAGAGGAATGAGAAACTCCTTCATATTAGTATTGTTAAAGAAGAACTTGTAGAACACCTGGCATTTTTATAATCCATTAACAATAAGTAAGTTTGGATTAGTTAAGGCAAGCAATTTAAGGCTGTGAGCGCAGAATGAGCAATGTCACTCAAGTATAAAAATATACAACATTTGTGTCAAAACCCTGTCTTTTTGGAAATACTGCATCCAAATGCACCCACCCAAACAGAAATTTCCATAAAGTGTCAATATTTGACACACGTATGAGTAGAGAAAAATTTCTACAGTGAGTTGAATCTTAAGCAAAATAATTTAGGAGGAGATCCCAGTTACATGAAGTCATGTTCAAAGAAATCTGTTCATTCAAACTGTGGCAACTGACACATTATTTCATTTTTTACATATAGATAAATAAATAAATAAATAAATAAACATTTAAGTATGATTTAAGGGTGACAGAGTAAGACTCCTAAAGTGGTCAGTTTCACTGTCTTTAACTGGATCCTTCTCCATCATTATTAAAGGTTTTCATATTTACTTGTAAGTTAAAGCCATCCTTCATGAAGCTAGATGTATTAGTTTGTTCTCACACTGCTATAAACATACTACCTGAGATGGGGTAATTTATAAATAGAAGACATTTAATTGACTCACAGTTACACATGGCTGGGGAGACCTCAGGAAACATACAATCATGGTGGAAGGTAAGGGAGAAGGAAGCACATCTTACATGGCACCAGGACAAAGAGAAAGAGCAGGAGAAACTGCCACTTTAAAAACCACCAGATTTCATGAGAAATCCCTCACTATCATGAGAATAGCATTGGGAAAACTGACCCCATGACCCAATCACCTTTTACCATGTCTCTCCCTTGACATGTGGGGATTAAAATTGGAAATGAGATTTAGGTGGGGACACAAAGCCAAACCATATCATTCAAACCCTGGTTGGTCCCTCTCAAATCTCAGGTTCTATTCACATATTAAAACCATGCCTTCCCAATAATCCCCCAAAGTCTTAACTCACCCCAGCATTAACTCAAAAGTCTAAGTCCTAAGTCTCATCTGAGATAAGGCAAGTCCCTTCCGCCTATGAGCCTGTAAAACCAAAAACAAGTTAGTTACTTCCATGATACAGTGGGGCTACAGCCATTGGGTAAATGTTCCTGTTCCAAATGGGAGAAATTGGCCAAAACTAAGGGACCACTGACCCCATGCAAGTCCAGAATCTGGTGGAGTACTCATTAGATCTTGAAGCTCCAAAATAATCTCCTTTGACTCCTTGTCTCACATCTAGGACACACTGAAGCAAGGGGTGGGCTCCCAAGGCCTTTAGCAGCTCCACCCCTGTAGTTCTGCAGGGTACAGCCCCGGAAGCTGCTTTCAAGGGCTGGCATTGAGTTCCTGTGGCCTTTCCAAGCACATAATACAAGCTATTGGTGGATCTACCATTCTAGGGGCTGGAGGGTGGTGGCCCTCTTCTCACAGCTCCAATAGGCAGTGCTCCAGTGAGGACTTTATTTGAGGGCTCCAAGCCCACGTTTACCCTCTTCATTGCCCAAGTAGAAGTTTTTCATGAAAACTCTGCCCCTGCAGCCGACTTCTGCCTAGACATCCAGGCCTTTCCATACATCCTCTGAAATCTAGGCAGAGGTTCCCAACTCTCAACTCTTGCTTTTTGCACACCTGCAGGCCCAAAACCACATGGAAACCACAAAGACTTGGGACTTGCACCCTCTGAAGCAATGACTGGAGCTGCTGCACCTTTGCCCCTTTTAGCCATGGCTGAAGCTGGAGCAGCCATGATGCTGAGTGCTATGTCCTAAGCCAACACAAAACAGTGGTGCTCTAGTCCTGTCCCAGAAAACCATTTTTCCCTCTGACGCTTCTAGGCCTGTAGTAAGAGGGTCTATTGCAAAGGTCTCTGAAATCTCTTGGAGGTATTCTCCCTTTTGTCTTGGCTATTAACATTCAGCTCCTCTTTACTTATGAAAATTTCTGCAGTGAGCTTGAATTTCTTTCCAGAAAATGTTTTTTTCTTTCCTACCACATGGTCAGGCTGCAAATTTTCCAAACTTTTAGGCTCTGCTTCCCTTTTAACCATCAGTTCCAATTTGCAACTATCTCTTTGTGAATACGTGTAACCGAACACTTTCAGAATAAACCAGGTCACCTCTTGAGTGCTTTGCTGCTTAGAAATTTATTCCACCAGATATCCTAAATCGTCTCTCTCAAGTTCAAATTTACACAGATCTCTAGGGCAGGGGATAAATGCCACCAGTCTCTTTGCTAAAGCATAGCATGAGTGAACTTTTCTCCTGTTCCAATAAGTCTGTCATCTCCATCTGAAGACACCTCAGCCTGGACTTCATTGTTCATTATCACTATTAGCATTTTGGTCAAAACCATTTACAAATCTCCAGAAAGTTCCAAACTTTCCCACATTTTCCTGTCCTCTTTTGAGCCCTCCAAACTGTTTCAACCTCTTTCTGTTACCCAGCTCCAAAGACACTTGTACATTTTTAGGTTATCTTTATAGCAGTGCCCTACTCCAAGTACCAATTCTCTGAATTATTTCATTTTCATGCTGCTATAAATAATACTACTTGAGACTGGGTAATTTATAAACAAAAGATATTAATTGACTCACAGTTCTACATGGCTGGGGACACCTTGGGAAATTTAAAAATATGCTGAAAGGTGAAGGGGAAGCAGGTGCCTTCTTCACATGTGAAGAAGGTTCCTACTTCTTTCTTTTTTTGAGACGGAGTCTTGCTCTGTCACCCAGGTTGGAGTGCAGTGACACAATCTCGGCTCACTGCAACCTCCGCCTCCTGGATTCATGCCATTCTCCAGCCTCAGTGTCCCAAGTCGCTGGGACTATAGGCGCTCGCCACTACGTCCGGCTAATTTTTTGTATTCTTTAGTAGAGACGGGATTTCACTGTGTTAGCCAGGATGGTCTCGATCTCCTAACCTCGTGATCCACCCGCCTCGGCCTCCCAAAGTGCTGGGATTACAGGCTTGAGCCACCGCGCCCGGCCGGTTCCTACATATTTCTATTTAGAAATAGACTTTAGGTAACCACAATTTCAGAATTAGATCATTTCAATACCAAAATTTTCTGCCAATTTGTCCTCACCGTCGTCTTGTGTCTGCATAAACTTTGTGGTTGGCTCTTTGGATTGTTGATTTATGATGATGATGATGATGATGATGATGATTTTTTACTGCCCACTTTTGAGACACATTTGTTAGTTTCCTCTGGTAAGCATCAGTGTCTTTTTTTTAAGAATTTGAACTGTGTGTTTTGGTGAAGAGTGCACACAAACATTTTCTCTTTCTTTACTTTTAGAAGAAGAACTTTCACCTTTTTAGCCTTCTATCAAGACGTTAAGTTTAAGCTGGCTGTTCATTCACAAATCTGCCTAACCAATGTTTTGAATCTGACAATGTTGGTTATGGATCAATTGTAAGCACGTGGTATTAATGACAAGTTCATTTTTCTGCTTGTTGTCTTCTCATGCCCAGAAGCTTCACAGGGAATGCGTTGGGTAAATCAATAATGATAATGGTAGGGATAGCATTGAAAAGTCATCTGTTGTTTTTTTAATATTCAGAAAAGTAAAATTCTCCAGAAAAATGATATACTTCAAGTTTTACTTATTACTTGATATTATATGTTTTCTTTATGTATCTTTGTGGAATAAAATAAATCAAAGACTTTAATCAGATAATTAATTCCCTTGAGGGTAATTTTTGCTGAAGCCCAAAATAAACACTGATTTTATTCTAATTGTTTACGCATTTTAGAGTAAAGTTTGAGCAGCAACCAATTTAGTTGATGTTGGCATTGGCATTTTTCTTGATAAGATATGTATATGCTACTAGAACTACAATGGAAATTAACGAGTACAATGTTTTAAAAAATTATTTTGAAAGTGGCATCAATATTTTATCTTGCAGGGATACAAAGGAGAGTGTCATGCAATCATGGGCAATGAAAAGTTCTGTACATTAATGTTAAATATTGTCACACAGTATGGTTAGCAAGTGCTATTGCATTTACCAGGGAACTAGTATCTTACTATACATGGAGGATATGAGTCAGAAAATAAACTGCCCAATAATGACCATCAGTGTCCTATAATGTGCATGGTGGGTGGTGGGTGGGGAGAGATTGGTGGTAGGTAGATTAGAGAAAAATAACTTACGTTGTTTAAGCTTGCCCAGGCTATGGTACACTGTTACGGCAATCCTACAAAACTAATCCAAAGAGTAAAGGCTAAAATGGATACGCTAGCTGGTTTGTAGGTATCTGCTTAATTCTGATTGACCAGAACTGTGTGGCACCAAAACAAACACGTTCCATTAGTAAGAAGCAGTAAGGGGAAAACATGTAAGTAATATCTAGAGTCTCTCTTCTTTCACTGAAATAAACATAAAAATTAGCTATTTATTCTGTAAGTCCAGATTCCCTGTACCTTTTTAGGTGATAATTATCAAAGGCTAGTGGAAATAACATAAATCTCTCATATTCTAGATTTGTGGTCTTAGACTGATCAGTGAAACTCTGTGTCTCTACTGATTCATCTGTATAAGGGAATTAAAAATGTAGAACTGTGTTAAAGGTGAGAGCAAATGCATGTAAAACCACTAGCTCCATCTCCTGCATGCCATAGAAGCCCCAAAGCATCACTACTGTTATTATATAAATTGACATCATAAACTTTACATATGCTTAGGGCTTGCTGCTACCCTTGTACACCGAATGCCTTTTATCTGCATTGTCTTATAACCATATTGACAAATACCCACACAATTCTGCTGAGAAAAAAAAATGCTACAATAAATGAAGTGGAGGTGTAACCTTTGATTTCCTTTGCGGGAATAATGGAAGAATTTAAATTTTCAGAGAAAAAAGGGTGTCTTTTTAACAATAATGCAAAATTAATGATTATTCTGCTGAGAACATTAGAAATAAAATCAGTACTCAGCATAGTTATTTTTCATGTATGTAAAAATTGCGGCAAGAAAATAGAAACATTCACTACACAATGTTCAATTATTTTATTTGTGTCTTTCTATTCGAGAGAGACTCCAACACATAGTCTCTTTATGGCATATTTTAGTAAAATCACTTAAAATTGATTTAGTGCAGCTGTGGAATAATGATTTAATTAAATAACATGATTACAGTAAATTACATTGAATTGGCTTTGCTGTTGCTACTGCATAGTTTTATAAGTTATTTGGAAAAAGGTCAAACACAATAATTTTAAATCTTAATATATTAAAAATCACTTGTGGATACATGTGTATGTATCTGTAGATTTAGGTAATATGGGTACATGAATTAATACAATTTCACTTTAAGAGTACATAATACTTTTCATTTATAGTACAGCATTTTCCTCTCCTTCGAAATCTCAAAAGTCTGATACGGATCTTGACTACATATATTATTTCTCAATACAAGAAATTAGAAGCAGAGGAGCACAGTTAAAATACATACTTGGCTTTTACTCATCAAATCTTTCCTTAATATCAGTTACTTATTATGAATCATTTCAATTATTCTAAAAACTGCTGTTACTATAGAGCAGAAAAATATATCAGCCAACCTGAACATAGGCCATACCATCTGTAGTTCAGTTTTATCACATGTAAAATGCAAGATTTGATCAAATATTCATGTCATTTGTATCAATTAAAAAAATCAGGCTACTACAGAAAAGGAGAAATATAAACAACAGAACATATTCTAACAACAATAATAAAGCATTATTAATCAAAATTTAAAACAGCCAATTAAAGCTCCAAAAATTCAAATGAACACCACTGAACACCAAATTAGTAATCTACAAGATCAACATGAGCAATTATGAGGGACCATATCAAAGCATATGCTATTGGCTCTACATGGAAACCTCTTTGCCTCTATTTACTTAGCTAAGTCTACTCATTTAATGTCTCAACTTAAACATCACTTTTATAGGGAAACTTTATCTCACTGAACCCAGATCCTTCGTCTCTATGTTGTGTTTCCTTTGCCTTATGTATTTTTTCTTCTCAGAAATGCACAGCCATGCAATTATTTAAGTAATCATAATTATTTATTTATTAAATATTATCCATATAAAGTGTATATCCCTTGTTTATCTATCAGCTCAATGTAGGCAGTTAGCCTCAGCATTTAGTGCATGGATGGGCACATCACTCACTAGGTAAGTGTTTTGTTATTGTTTTATGAAGTGGTCAATTAGGTGTGGCCACTAGAGTGTCAGCGGTGGAGGGTGACCAGGTTCTTGGCGTCTTGAACAAAGAATTGGACAAAACGCACAAACAAAGCAAGGAAGGAATGATAGGATTTATTGAAAATGAAAGTACACTCCACAGTGTGGGAGCGGGCCTGAGCATAGGGGCTCAAAGGCCCCGTTACAGAAATTTTGGGAGTTTGAATACACCCTACAGGATTCCATTGGTTACTTTGGGTATGCCCTATGTAAATGGAGAGGATGAAGTAAAGTTACAAAATCATTTACGGCCTTCACCCTGTGGAGAGAACATTTCCTGTTACAGCTGAAGTGTGAATCGGCCTTGTGTTCCCTGCCTATAGACTCTATTTTCCTCACTCAAGAGGAGACACAGTAGAAGTTCAGGAAAAAATAAAGTTGATTATATTTACAGGTACAAGAGACAAGAGTCACAGGAACAGCACGCCCCCACATAATCATGTGGGGAAGATGCCAAGATTCTCAGGAGGAAGAAACAAAGACGGAAATAAGGGAAAGGTTTAGGCCATTGCCTTTATTGGGGATTCTGTTGAAAAGGCAAGGCAGGGCAGGGTGAATAATTTTGGATTGGGTGATTTGAATAATTTCAGAGGATTTCAGACTATAGACATGGAGGTCTCTAGCTGCCTGGTACCTGGCCCTGGGTTGATTAAGGCAGAGGAATATTGTCTTCTGGGGTGTAAGGGCCAGATTGAGGAGGTATAACTCTAGATTATTTAGTTTCCATATCAAAGACATGCTTCTGAGTAGGTCTTTTGTTACTTGTAAGAATTGCCTAGCCCTGAAAGGAGCACTCTCTCTAGCCAGAAAGGGTTTTTAAGATATCAAAACATGATAATATACAGAAAATGTTTTTAAAAATTTACAATGCAATAAGTGTAATTTTTTCTTCTTTCGTACTACCGATATGGAGGGTTGAATTAATTACATTCTCCGCCTCATGATAAATAACCATCATTGCCCATAGCTCATCTCTTATTTAATTTAATCATTCTCTTTGATTTTCATTCTCCAGTACCATACACACACACGTGCGCACACGCGCGCACACACACACACACCACAGAGTCTATTTTAGCATATTATATATATTGGGATTTGTGTATTTATATAATTTTTTAAAAATTTGCATGCATTTTAATCAATTTTAATCAGATGTGTAAAAATTTCAAAACAGTTCAATAAATTTTGACACATACTATAAGGTGTCACTCAGGCTGGAGTGCAGTGGCTCAATCACAGCTCACTTCAGCCTCAATTTCCAGAGCTCAAGGGATCCTCCCACCTCAGCCTCTGGAATATCTAGGACTACAGGTGCGAGCCACCTTGCCCAGCTAACCTTGTTTATTTTTTGTAGAGATGAGGTGTCACTGTGTTGCCCAGGCTGATCTGGAACTCCTGGGCTCAAGCGATCCTGTTGCCTCAGCCCCTCAAAGTGCTTGGATTACAGACATGGCAAAATGTAGAACATTCCTATTCCTTCGAAAATGTTTCCTCATGCCCCTTTGCAAAGAATGTCTTACCCCAGTTCTAGATAACCAATGATGTGGTTTCTATTGTTAGTTTTGCCTATTCAGAAATTTTATATAAATAGAATCATTAAGACACACTATTTGGAGTATAACTCCTTGTACTAAGCATACATTTTGAGATTTATTCATGTTTTTGTGTTTATCTGTAGTTTATGCTTTCTCTTTGTTGAATAATTATTCACAGTATGAATATACATTTTAAAAATTCCTTCAAGTGTTGATGGATTATTTCTGCCAGCTCAAATCTGCTGTTGTGCTTCTTTAGTAAATCTTTTATTTTTGTTATTGTACTTTTCAGTCCCAGAATTGTTATTTTGCTCTATTTTGTAATATCCATTACTTTATTTAAATTGTCATTAATAAGATACATTTTTCATACTTTCTTTTAGTCCTTTGGATATGATTTCCATTAGTTCTTTGAACAAATAACTGGTTTAAAAAGTCTTTGTTAAGTAAATCCAAAATCTGAGCTTCTTCAGGCACAGTTTCTATTGCCCTTTTTTTTCCCTCTGTATGGGCTATACTTTCATGTTTCCTTACGTATCTCATATTTTTTAAAAGTGGTATTTTAAGTAATAAAATCTGGAAGTTATGGAACTACAGCCCCCTAAACTTTGTTTTTGTTGGTGTTTATTTTATTGTTTGTTGTTTATTTAGAGACTCTTATGAATTACTTTGGTACAGCTTTTATTTATTTTTTTGTCATACATGCTTAATGAAGTCTTTCTTGGTTCGCTTAGTGGTAAGCTAATTTTGGAACACAGATTTCCTTAAACACTTGGAACCAATGTCTCCAAGTATTTGCCAAAGGGCTCTGTATATGTTGGCCATGCCTTCAACACTCTGCCTGGTAGAATCTTGCTTGTCCCGAGCCTAGAGGTCTGCCAAATATGAAAGTTTAGTTCCTGCTCACATCTTTCCTGAGCATGTGCCTAACTCTGGACGTGCTCATAGCCTTATAGATATGCATGGCTTGCTAGATTTTCAGAAGTATGTCAAATTTTTTTGCATTTTGACATTTTATGGACATTTTATTCTTTTTAAGCTTCATGGTTAACCTGTATTGTGTATCCCAGCTGTTATTCACTGCCTCAGGCAACTACAGAGTTAAAACAATTGCCTCTAATCTTTTTGACTAACACCTTGGGGAAATAGCTTCTTACCTTGTGTGACCTACAAATCAGGTCAAATAACGTTCTGGAATTATCTTAGAATGATACCTACAAGAAGATCCAATCCTGTTTTGTCTCCAGTGGCTGCTAGACTGCGAGTTTCCACCTGGCTGTGGATTGGTTTCGAGGCTGCCACAGAACTGGAGTAAGCAGATGGAAGCAGGGCATATTAAAATTGACATAAAAAGACTCGGTGTTCTTAATAATATTCTTCTGTTTTTCTTAAATAAATGTTAACTCAATTGCTGCAATATTTTGGTTAATTCTCAGAGTTCTGAAAAAAAGTTGATTCTGAGTATTTTTACCAGTTTTCTCATTGATTTTAAGAAGAAAATGTATTTTGGTTACCCTTACCCCACTATTTTTGCTGATATCCTTCTAAAAGATCTTGCTTCCTCAAATACTAGATGACTTGACAGCAATAAACACCATCCCCATGAGATTTCAGACAGTTCTGAGCTCCCCCATTTTGCCCAGTCTCTGCAGTCCTTTGCAGATCATTGCTTTCGAAAAAGTGAATGATGTCTAGTACACTTCCTTGAATTTTCCATCTCTTCCTAATCCTGACCCTTCAACTTCTGGCTTCTTTAGTTGTTCTTCAGTGCCTTTAAGAAGCTGTTTATATTTTTGTTTCTGATCCAGTTTATAGACTTCTTCTCAGATTAAGGGTTGTTATGATATAGGCCACCATCTAATTTGGAAACAGTACTGCCTCCATAATAAGCTTCTATGAGTTTGTATAATTTATTCTAACTTGGAATCTTAGTTCAGTTTATAGCTGTAATTTTTACCTGACACCACTGTGACAGCATAAAATATGCTTTTGTTGTAAAATAGGGATTGAATCTTGAATTTGAATATTTACTATTTACATTAATAATTCAATAATTACTTGAGCAATTTACTTTTTATTGTTAACTTCACTACTAGATGGAAGGCTCCACAGGGCAAAGGCTAAGTATTTTGGGCTTTTTGCTCTACTGGGGCCCTAGAACTCAGCAGAGTGGTGGCCCATAGCAGGTACTCAATAAACATAAACTGAATTAGTGAGTAGTTTAAGTGATTCAGATATTAAAGAGAAATATAAAGATATGTGACCTGAAACAATTAGTAGTTGAAATTTTAGCCATGTATAAAGCAAATCTAAACATATTTGTGCTTTTGTTTTGTTTTGTTTTAACTTTTAGGTTTGGGGATACACGTGAAGGTTTGTTATGTCGGTAAACTCGTGTCATGGGGGTTTGTTTTACAGATTATTTCATCACCTACATGTTAAGCCCAGTACTCAATAGGTATCTTTTCTGCTCCTCTTTCTCCTTCCCCTCTGCCCTCAAGTAGACCCCAGTGTCTGTTGTTTTCTTCTTTGTGTTCATAAGTTCTTATTATTGAGCTTCTACTTATAAGTGAGAACATGTAGTATTTGGTTTTCTGTTCATGCATTAGTTTGCTAAGGATAATAGCCTCCAACTCCATTCATGTTCCTGCAAAACACATGATCTCATTCTTTTCTATGGCTGAATATTATTCCATAGTATATATGTACCACAATTTTCTTTATGCAATCTGTCATTGATGGGCATTTAGGTTGATTCCATGTCTTTGTTATTGTGAAGAGTGCTGCAATAAACATTTGCGTGCATGTGTCTTTATGGTAGAATGATATATATTTCTATAGGTATATACCTAGTAATGGGATTGCTGGGTCAAATGGTAGTTCTGCTTTTAGCTCTTTGAGGAATTGCCATACTGCTTTCCACAATGGTTGAACTAATTTACATTCTCAACAACAGTATTTAAGCGTTACCTTTCCTCTGCAACCTTGCTAGCATCTGCTATTTTTTGACTTTTTAATAATAGCAATTCTGACTGGGGTGAGATGGTATCTCATATGGTTTTGATTTGTATTTCTCTAATGATCCATGCTATTGAAATTTTTTCATATGCTTGTTTGGCCGCATATATGTCTTCTTTTGAAAAATGTCTGTTCACGAACTTTGCCCACATTGTAAAGGGGTTGTTTGTATTTCTCCTATAAATTTAAGTTCCTTATAGATGCTGTGTATTAGATCTTTTACAAATACTAGCCAAATATCCATTTTTTAAAAAAAATGTATGATTTTACAACCTTTAGAATGCATTACACGAAGTAACTCAGGAGAGTAAGGGACTGTGAACACATTGCTAGAACTGTTTCCTCTATTCCTTGCTATATGTACACTAAGGTGAAGTTTACTGGGAAAAAAAGTTTTGTTTTTTTCAATTAATATGAACACTTTTTAGTTTCTTATGTTTGTGCATCTTTTTGGTATACTATATTATATATATATTATTTTGTTTTGATTTTAAAGGAATTTATAAAGTGCAGTACAACTATATTACCCCACTGCATTTTTCAGGCAGCTCACAAAAATTCCATTGCATATTAGTTACACTCACTGACTACTTAGCAATTTTAAATAATTCCCCCTCGAATAATTATTTGAACAGTATTCAGAATGTAAATAAATGTTGTTCACAGCAGGTAACATGACAGTTTATTACCAATAAAGATATATTAAATATAAAGCTATTACAATATTACTGGTCATTTTCATTAAGTAAAACATTGTAGAATTACCAAATATTATTTTAGATTTAAAAATTCTACTGATGCTCTCTCACTACATTTTTGTGAATTTGATTTGAAAATACCAATATTAAAAGCTGTTTATCTTACATGTCAACATCACCTATATTTATTATATAGAGAGTTGGCTGAGATGGAATTTTGAGATGGAAACAAGCTGGTCTTTTGTCATATCTGTCTTTTCTTTGCCATTTTCATCTTACGAACAAAAACTCAGCATTGTTCACTTTTGCCAACACATTTTCTCCCAAATCTACAGGCAACAATCTTATGCCATCAGGTAAACATTTTCTAAGATGATAGCTACCTAATCTGGCCAATTCATCACATTTTTATTAATAATTTATTATATTCTCTATAGCAAAATATATTGATACACTAAAATGAGAATCCTGCTGGTCTTCTATTTAAGAAAATACATGTGACATATGAGATTATAAGAACATAATTTCGCCAGACTTAAAATCATAGATCTGTCTTTTTTGTCCTGATTGCTCCTATTTGGGTATAATATGCTTGGACTGATGCAGAATTAGGATTGCAGTGCATCTTTTATTTTTATTGTCCCCATCTCCATGCTTTTTATGGATTGATCCATTCTTTCCATTACATCTTATGTTTTTAATTACATTTCTTTGTATGCTATATACATTGTATTGTCTCACATAGAATCTCTTTAGTAGCCAAAGTATTTTAACCATTTTTAAAGCTTTATATACTTTTGTAATTAGACAAAATAAAGAATATGCATTTTTAAAAAGTAGGGACATGAGAAATTAAAATCATTAGAAAGCATAGGAATTAAAAAGGAAATTCCACAGTGTTATACCTCAGTGAGCAAAACAATGCTGCAAGTAGAAAGTTATCTTCAATGTCATGCTCCATAAAGCAAGTAAGTCACATTGATTTCTCAGGTTTCTTCAAGATGTGAAATTTCTTATTAACAAACAATAGTAAAAACATAGTAACGAGGCTGGGTGCGGTAGCTCATGCCTGTAATCCCAGCATTTTGGGAGGCTGAGGTGGGCAGATCATGAGGTCAGGAGATCGAGACCATCCTGGCTAACATGGTGAAACCCCATCTTTAAAAAAAAAGTACAAAAATTAGCCTGGGTGACAGAGCAAGACTCCGTCTCAAAAAAAAAGAAGCTCCTCCTCCAGAAAACATAGTAACAAAGTTCTTTGCATATTTTATCAATATTCTTATTGTTAAAAGATATTCAGGAAATATATCAAAGGACATTTTCCCTCCAGGTGATAGCTAAATTATAGTATTATTTTTCTGTGTAATGTCAGAGACTAGATATGTGTGAGTTTGTGTGTGTGTGTGTGTGTATTTGTGTGTGTGTGTGTGAGTTTGTGTGTGTGTGTGTGTGTGTTCATGTGTGTCTAAAGGTATGGCTGTCGAGGACCATATGTGGCCTATGGTCATTTCCACAGAGATTTTTTAGTCAATCTGGTTTTTGGAATTCTGCTGAAAGTAACTATAACTTAGCCAAAGCGCCTCATGAAAGGCAAAGTATTTTCTCAAAAATACATCTCCCTACATTGCCTTGCTATTTCTCAGCACACACTAGCTTCTGTTATTACAACCCAACTTTGTTGTAAGGCTTTGGGTTATGTTACTTTTAGTCATCTTTTGTAAGAGTCAACTGATTCCTAGCAAACAAGTATAATCACTGACATGTCTATTATCTCTTTCCAGTAACTGGGAAACTCTGCACTAAATACGTAGTTGCTAAAATCGAGTATAAAAGATCCTGCTAGAAATAAACAGGGGACTTATACAAACTATACCTTAATTTCGATAAATGAGAAATATGGAAAGAAATGATGATAAATGGATTGATAAATGATTAAAGAGGTCAATCATTTGTGCAATAGATTTAAAAACATTCTAGGATATTGAACCAGAATCTTGGAGCATAATGTGCTCTATATTCTACTAGGTACACATTAAGTCAAGGCTCACAATCTGTATGAAACATCTGCTTGTTATTTTTAAGAAAAGTCCTTTTTCTGCATTCACTTGTACAACCAATTTGCATGGTTATTATGTGAGCCTCTTTGAGGATAATATGGCCTTGTTCCTGACAATAGTTGACTGGTTCAGGTGAGATAATTTGACCAAAGCTGCAGAAATTACACTTTCTTTATCAAGAATATTATAACTTGAACTGAGTTCAGTCCGTATCCATACGGCTGAAATTCAGGAGCTGTTGGCAATCATGTTCTGTCATGTAAATCAAAGAAAGAAAAAGGAAGCAAACATGTGGAGATAAGTAGACTCAAACTACAAGTACAAAACACCTGGAGAGCGATGTCAGAAAAATGATGGAAAAGGCAGCTCAAACATTTATTGCTCCACAAAAAACATGGAAAAACAGGAAAAAAATGTCAGAACCAATTATATCAGGACTCTGGAAAATAGTCAAAGGGTTGCAACAACCAAACAAATGCTGAATTAAGAAAAAAGTTATTTAAAAATGCTAGGAAAGCTTTGTGGCATTTTTATTTGTCCTTGGCCCACAACTAAATACTATGACACCAAAATCTGGTTCTTTGAAAAGATAAATGAATTTCAAAATTTGAAGTGAAATTACAAAGGAAAAAAGAGAGAAGATGCAAATAAATACATTTGAAAATGAACATGGCGTCATAGCTACTGACCTTACAGAAATCAAAATAATAAGAGAATTCTGTGATAAAGTATATACCTTTAAATTAGGTAACAGAATAAATGGAGAAATTCTGAGAAACACACAAATTGCTAAAAAAGACAAAAGAAAAAATAAAATATATGAGCTAACCTGTAACAAAATAGAGATTAAATAAGAAAAAGCCTCACAACAAATACAAGACACAGTGAGATGGCTTAACTGGTGAATTTTGCCAAACAGTTAAAGAAAGAGCTGACAGCTGTTTCTCAAACTTCCAAAAAAATAAGTGGACAGAAAACTTTCTCACACATTCTATAAGGCCAACATTACTTGATACCAAAGTCAGACAAAGACACTACAAGTAAAGGAAACTACAAGCCAATATTATTTATGAATTCTGATGCAGAAATCTTCAACACAATACTAGAAAGTCAAGTTCAATTACCTATTAACATTATATAGCAAGATCAAGTAGGGTTTGTCCCAGGAATGCCAGGATGGCTAAACATAAGAAAACAATCAATGTAATGCACCACATTAATGGAAAAATTGCAAGAAAAACATGTAATCAGTTCAATTGATGCAGAAAAAGAATTGGGCAAAATTCAAAACATGTGCATAATAAAAACACAAAAAAACTAGGAGTAGAAAGAAAACTTTTCAACATATTAATGGTGATTATATGAAAACTCCACAATTAACATCAAACTAAATATTGATAAAAGGGTGAAGGTTTTCTTTCTCAGATCAGGAATAAGACAAGGATGTCAATGCTTGCCACTGTTCTTTATTAATTTACTGGGAATTCTAGCCCTAGATAAAGACATAAAAGACATTCAAAAACAAAAAAGAAAAAATAAATTTATCTTTAATAGAAGATAACTTGGTTCTATATACAAAAAAATCCTCAAAATAAACAATGAAAAACTATTAGAGCTAATAAAAAAATTCAGCAAGATTATAGAATACAGAATCAATACTGAAATATTAATTGTTTCTATACCTAGGAAATGAAAAATATGAAAATGAGTTAAAGTGAATAATTCTGTTTACAACAGCATCTCAAAGAAGAAAATATCTAGGATTAAATTTAATCAGCAAGATGAAAAGCTTTTATGCTGTAAACTACAAAACATTATTGAAAGGAATTAAGAAGATTTAAATAAATAAAAAGGATTAATATTGTTAAGATATCAATACAGATATCAAGCTAACTTCAAATTCAATGCAGTTCCTATAAAAATGTCAGTCTTTTTTGCTGGAATGGAAAGTTATATCTTCAAATTCATATGACATTATTAGAGACATAGAATAGCCAAAACTATTAAAAAAAAACTTGGCACTCACAGTTTCTGATTTTAAAACTTACTACAGATCTAGATTAGTTAAAATAGTGTGGCACTGGCATAAGTATAGATGTGTAAGCCAATGACTTAAAACTGAGGGAATAGAAATAAACCCACACATTTACAGCCAATTTTTTTTTTTTTTTTTTTTTTTTG
>NW_012116611.1:1778689-1780262 GCF_000951035.1 Colobus angolensis palliatus
CAAGAATACAAAAATTACCTGGGTGTAGTGGCACACACCTGTAGTCCCAGTTACTCCAGAGGCTGAGGCAGGAGAATCGCCTGAATCTGGGAGGCAGATGTTGCAGTGAGCCAAGGTCCCACTACTGCACTCTAGCCTGGCACAGAGCAAGACTGCATCTCAAAAAAAAAAAAGAAGAAGAATGAACATTACCTACATTATGGGAGAAAAATGTCTGCAAATCATTTATGTAATAAGGGTATAATTTCAAGTATATATTAACAATTACAATTCAATAACAGGAAGACAAACAGCCCAATTAAAAATAAGTAAAGGAATTGAACATTTATCCAAAGAAGATATACAGACTGGCCAGTAAGCATATGAAAATTTCCTCAATATTTTAAGTCATTAAGGAGATGCCAATTAAAGCCGCTATGAAGTATCAATTCTCACCCACTAGAATGGCTATGTTAAAAAAATAAAAAAGAAATAGAAAATAACACATGGTGGCAAAAATATGAAAAAAATTGTAACCTTGCTCATTAATGGTGGAAACTTAAAATGATGTAGCTACTACAGAAGAACATAGAATTACAATATGACTCATACAATGCTATTACTAGGCATATATAATTGGACACAGGTGCTCAAATAAGTACATGTATACTCATAGGAGTGCTAGTTACAATAGTCAAAATAGAAAACAAATAAAAAAACATAAAAAGATAAATGGATAAATAATTGTGACATAGACACATTATGGAATATTATTCAGTCAGAAAAAGGAATGAATTATCCTGTATGCTACAATGTGGATGAACCTTCAATACATTATGCTAAGTGAAAGAGGCTACACACAAAAGACACACACGTATAATTATATTTATGTAAATTATTCAGTATAAGTGAATTTTCAGAAGTAGAATGCATATTGGTGGCTGCCAAAGGCTAGGTGAATGGGGATTGGGGAAAGACTGCTTAATGGGTGCTGTGGTCCCAACGTGTTGAAGCTGTATTGAAACCTAAATTTACAATGCAATAGTCTTAAGAAATACTGCTTTTGGGAGGTGAATAGGTTATGAAGGCTTATCCTTGATGAATGGAATTAGTGCCTTATAAAAGAAGCTTGAAGGAATTCTCCTCTCCTTCTGCCATGTGAAGATGAAACAAGAAGACACCATCTTTGAGGCAGAGAGCAAACCCTCAGCAGACACTGAGTCTGCTGGCACCTGGATCTTGGACTTCCCAGTCTTCTGTTGTTTGTAAAGTATCCAGTCTGAAGTATGTTGTTATAGTAGCCCAAAAAACATTTTATAACTAGATAGAGGTAGTGGTAACACAAAATTGTGAATATACTAAGTGCCATTTCATTGTTCATATTAAAAGGGTTAATGTTATTTATGAGAATGTCACCTCAATTAATTACTGAAAACAATTCCTGGATTCTCTTTAGGATTCCAATCCCTTGTAATGTCTTATTTCCAATTCCTGTGCTCCATAATAAAATTTTGTATCACTAACAAAATTTCCATTTTATTTTGCCCAAATCAATCAGGTTTGATTTCCATTACTCGCATTAAAAAAGATCTTA
>NW_012116611.1:1784677-1785021 GCF_000951035.1 Colobus angolensis palliatus
TTCTCAAACTATACATCAAAGTAAATTCCAAATGGAGCACAAAGTTAAATGTAAAAAATGAAATGATGTAATAATTTATAATTTGAATTAAGGGAGAAATTGTCTAATGGTGGTTAAATTTTCAGAAGCTAAGCTGAAAATATTAATGAATTTGATTATCTAAAAATTATTTTGTGTTGTCATAAAAACATAGTCAGCAAAGTAAAAGGACAAACCATAATATGTGACACAGTTATACACTGATATTATATTAAGAGTGTTAATCTTGTAATGTCACTGCCAAAGAGCTTTTAAATCTGGAAAGGCATACACAGGCCAAAAACCTTAGAGAAAAATATGGAAAA
>NW_012116611.1:1785726-1787788 GCF_000951035.1 Colobus angolensis palliatus
GCCAGAAAATATTGATGAAAGAATAAAATAAAATCATATTCAAGGTGTACTACTGTTTAGTAAGGTTAAAAATCTAGTTTCCAATTCAGGTGAGACAGTATAAGAAACTCTATGGATCTACTCTCTAGCTAAAGTACTAAAACTATGAAAATATAACAGTTTAATGTTTCAGAAAATTGTCCTAAAGGCATGCAGTAATTGAAAAAAATATTTTATCAAGAAAATCTACTAAACGTGGTAAGAATATTGAGAATCTGCGGTATATGAACCAAGACCTGCACCTTCCCTCCCCACTCCCAGCTCTTGGCAACATTTCTCATCCTAGCAAGAGCTACCTGTTTCTGAGGTTATTAAGTTCAGAGTGATAGATAAGCCTACCTTTCTCTGCTCAGCTGCCATTCATAAGATGTAGGCACTATTTTGGTAGCAGTGAGACTGAGAACACTGGGGCCCCAATCACCACTCTTATGGCTTGTAAAGTGATACTTTCAAGCTAGGAGAGGCAAGCCTAGAGACGTGAATCTGCTTCTTCATTCTTCAATGAATGCTCAACTCCAAACCTGAGGTATTACTAAAAGAAACGAGCATGATTGTCTCCCCCAAAACCCCAGCTTCAGAGCCCTGGCTCAGAGATTTTCCTTGGGGGAAGAATCATGTTGAAATCTCCTAATATCTTCTGAAAGCAGCTAATTTTATTTGCAACAGAGTGTAAAAAAATGTTAAACCTAAGAAAGACACTTTCAAACAGTAGAAGTTGTGAAAGGCAGTTGGGAGGAGATTTATGATTCATTTGTAATACAAGATAAAGTGTAGTCCAGGTAGTTTGATAAGAGAAGCAGGGAATAATAGAACTTGGATCCTTCCTCAGGTCAGAACAAATCTTAAAAAGTAATTTTTGGAACTATCTTTTTAACAGAACCAAAATTTGATTGAATCCCCTTATGTTAAAAATTACATCTCAGGACATTATTGAAAACAGTAGAACAATTAGCTTATAATTTGTGGAGATTAAAAGCCGGATGTGGGTAGGAAAAGCGTCATTCAATGAAAGCCCTGACAAAATCACTGACATTCCAGGATGACTGTTTACATACCCAAGTCTGCTCCCAGAAATAACATTATAGCTTCACACTATAGGAGGAAAATAAACTTTACTAACATAATCCAGGTAGTAACTGAGTAATCAAAGAAAGAAAGAAGAAGAAGATTCGGAGAAGAATCTCCTCTGGAAGATCCCTCTTCCAGAGAAGAATTCTTAGTACTGGTCAAGAATTGCTAGAATATACAATCTAAAATATCCAGTCTCTACAAAAATACTAAAACAGGTAGAGAAACAGAAAAGTGTGATCCATATACTGAAAAAAAAAAAGAAGGGCATACAAAAAATACCTTCCTGTTAGAGTGCCCAGATGTCAGATATAACAGAAAAATACTTCAAAGTAGCTGACATAAATATGTTCAAAGCACTAAAGAAAACCATGATTAAACAAGAAAGGTAATATGACAATCCACCTCAAATAGAGAATATTAATAAACAGATATAAATTATCAAAAAGTACAAAATAGAAATTTCAGAGTTAACAAGTATAAAATAACTAATTTGAAAACTTGACTAGAGAGAGCTAAGCAAAGTATTTGAACTGGAAGAGTGAAGAATTAATAAACTTGAAAATAGATTAATATAGATTGTGTAATCCATAGAACTAAAAGAAATATGAATTAAACAATGAATAAAATAATTAGAGAAGTGCATGATATACACATAGTAGGATTACAAAAAAGAGAAGAAAGAGAAAGAACAAGAAAAACATTTAAAAAATAATAATTTAAAAATTTCCAACTTTATTGACAATCATTAATCGACACATCCAGGAAACTCAACAAACTCCAAGTAGAATAAATGTGAAGAGATCTACATATGTATTACAGTAAAGATACTGAAAGCCAAAGACAAGAATAAAATCTTCAAAAGCAACAAGAGAAATATGACTCTTCACTTACAAGAGAATGTCAATAAGATTAAGTGACTTTTCTTCAGAAACTAGAAGGCAGTGAGATAACA
>NW_012116611.1:1789153-1811767 GCF_000951035.1 Colobus angolensis palliatus
TATCAATCTGGATAAAAATAAATATTTAAAAAACACTACCGTACTATGTGCTGTCTATGGGAGACACAGTTTGTGCTTAAGAAATATACAGATTGAAAGTAAAAGAATGGAAAATTGCATATAATATTAAAAGAAATCACAAGAAAGTTGGAGTAGCTACACTAATATCAGGTAGGATTAACTTTAAAAGAAAAATGTGGCTAGACATGAAGAGCAACATTTTGTAATACATTGATAAATTAGCAAGACATAACAATTATATACATATATCAAATGGTATAGAAACACAATACAGGATGCAAAAGCTGAGAGAATAAAAAGGAGAAATAAACAATTCAATAATAATAACTGAAGACTTTAGTATCCCACTTTGAATATAGGTAGAGCAAGATGGTGAATAGAAGCCCACACTATTCATCCCCCAACAAGAATACCAAATGTTAACAAGTATCTTCACGCAGAAAAGCACCATCACAAAAACAAAAAATCAGATGAGCAATCACTGTACTTGGTTTTCACTTCATATCACTGGAAGAGGCATTAAAGATGGTAGGAAAGACCATCTTGAATCACCAACACCACCTCTCTCCATCTCCTAGTAGTGGCTAGTGCAAAGAGAGTCTTTGCATTCAGAGGAGAGAGAGTGCAGCAACTGGGGGACTTTACATAGAACTCAGTGCTGCCCTGTTACAGAGGAGAGCAAAGCCATGTTGGGCTCGGGCAGCACCCACGTACAGAGGGAGCATGTGGACCAGATTTTGCCAGAGGGTAATTGCCTATCCCAGTGGTTGAAACTTGAGTCCCTTGGTGAGCCGTGCCACTGCAGGCCAAAGTGCTCTGGGGTACTATGTAAACTTGAAAGACAGTCTAGGCCAGAGGGACTACAATTCCTAGGCAACTTCTAGTGCCTGCCTGAGCTTAGAGCCCGGGGACCAGGGTGAAACATGACTATGGAGACACTAGTTGGGTTAGCTAAGGGAGGGCTTGTGCCACCGCTCCTCCAACTCCAGGCAGTGTGACTCACAGCAACGAAAGTGACTCCTTTCTTCTGCTTAAGAAGAGGAGATTGAAGTGTAAAGAGGAGTATGTCTTGTATCTTGGATATCGGCTCAATCACAGTAGCACAGAAAATCAAGTAGACTCATGAAGCCCCCATTCCAGGTCCCAGCTCCCAAACAACATTTCTAGACACAGCCTGGGCCAAAAGAGAACCCACTGCAATGAACGGAAGAACGCGGTCCTGACAGGATTAATTACCTGCTGACTAAGGAGCCCTTGGGCCCTGAGTAACTAGCAGTGATACTCAGATAGCATGTCATAGGCCTTGGGCTCTCATACATGGTCACTACGGGTATGATCTAGCACATTCCTACCCATGGTGGCTGTGGTGAAAGACTCCTACCGTTTGAGAAGAGCAGAGGGAAAGGTAAAGCGGTCTTTGTCTTACATCTTAGGTACCAGCTCAACCACAGCGAGGTAGAGCAACAAGAAGGCGCTTGGGGTCCCTGAGTTCAAGCCTGAGCCATTAGACAGAAATTTTGGATCTCCCTGGGTAGAGGAGAGCCCATTGCTCTAAACTATGAGTTCCAGGCCTGGCAGCAATCACAAGCAAATCATAAGCTGACTGAAGAGCCTTAGGGCTTTAAGTGAACATTCATTGTAGCCTGGCAGAACTCTTCTGTTAGCCAGTGCTGGTGGTGGCCACAAGAAGAGGCTCCTTTGCCTCTGGAAAAGGAGGAAAGAGAAGAAAGGGCTCTGTATTTTGGTTTGAATGCCAGCCTAGCCAAAGGAAAATAGAACATCAGGCAAATATCTAAGGTTTTTGAATCCAATTCCTGGCTTCCAGAAAACATCTCTGAACTAGCCAGAGATGAGGCCTGGAGGAACTCACTACCCCGAAGGAAAAAAAACAAACCTGACTGGTTTCACCACCTGCTGATCATAGAGCCTTGACTGAACATAGGTGTTAGCTAAGTAGCAGTTACAGCGGGCCTTGGGTGAGACCCAGGGTTGTTCTGGCTTCAGGTCTGACTCAGTGCAGTCCCAGTGGTAGTGGTGAAAGGAGGGGTTTCCATCACCACAAGTACAGTTCCAGGCAGCTCAGTAGAGAGAAAGATACTCTGTTTGGAAGAAAGTAAGAGAAAAGAATAAGAGTCTTTGCTTGGACATCCAGAGAATTCTTCTGGATCTTTTCCAAGACCACCAAGGCAGTACCTCTTTAAGTCTGAAAAAAACTACAGCAACATTGGGCTTGAGGCCCAAGTCCTTTTTAATACCTGGAAATATTTCTCAAGAAGAATGGGCACAAACAACCCCAAATGTGAAGACTAAAATAAATACTTAATTCTTCAATGCCCAGTCACCAACAAACATTTATAATATCAAGACCATCTAGGAAATCATGGCCTCACCAAATGTACTAAATAAGGCACCAGGGCCCAAACCTGGATAAACAGAGAATGTAACTTTTCAGACAGAGAATTAAAAATAGCTTTGCTGAGGAAACTTAAAGAAATTCAAGATAACACAGAGAAAAACTGAGAATTCTATCAGATAAATTTAACAAAGAAGTAAAAATTTTAAAAAATCAAACAGCAATCCTAGAGTGGAAAATTGCAATTGCCATACTGAAGAATGCATCAGAGTCTCTTAATAGCAGAATTGACTAAGCAGAAGAAATAATGAGTGAGCTTGAAGACAGTCTATTTGTAATACACTGTCAGAGAAAACAAAAGAATAAAGAAAAAAAGAAAAAACAATGAAGCGTGCCTACAGGATCTAGGAAATAGCTTCAAAGGCAAATTTGAGTTATTGGCCTTAAAGTGGAGGGAGAGAAAGAGACGGGGTAGAAAGTTTATTCAAAAGGATAATATCAGAAACTTTCCTAATCCTGGAGAAAGATGTCAACATCCAAGTACAAGAAAGTAATAGAACACAAAGCAGACTTAATCCCCCCCCCAAAACTACCTAAGTCATTTAATTATCAAACTCCAAAAGATCAAGGATAAACAAATGATCCTAAAAGCAGCAAGAGAAAATAAATAAATAACATAAAATGAAGCTCCAATATATCTGGTAGCAGACTTTTTAGTGGAAACCTTACATGCCAAGACAGAGTGGCATGACGTATTTAAAGTAAAGAAGGAAAAAAGTTTTTACTTGAGAATAGCATATCTGGCAAAAATATCCTTCAAGCATAAAAGAGAAATGAAGACAATCAGTTGCTAAGGGATTTAATCAACACCAGATCTGTCCTATAAGAAATGCTAAAGGGAGTTCTTAATCTGAAAGAAAAGAATGTTAATAAGCAAGAAGAAATCCTCTGAAGTTACAACACTCACTGCTAATAATAAGTACACAGGAAAACAAGGAATGTTATAGCACTGTAACTGTGATGTGTAAACTAGTCTTATCTTTAATAGAAAGACTAAACAATGAAGCAACTGAAAATAATTACAAAAACTTCTCAAGGCATAGTCAATATAACAAGATATAAATGGAAACAACAAAATGTTAAAAAGTAGGGGGATGAAGTTAAGGCATAGAATTTCTATCAGTTTTCTTTTTGCTTGTTTTGGTTTGCTTATGCAAACAGTGTTAAGTTGTTATCAGATTAAAATAATGGGTTATAAGATAGTATTTCTAAGCCTCATGGTAACCTCAAACCAAAAGACATACAATGGAGACACAAAAAATAAAAAGCAAGAAACTAAATCATATCACCAGAGAAAATCATCTTCACTAAAAGGAAGACAGAAAGGAAGAAAGAAAAGAAGGGAAGACCACAAAACAACCAGAAAAAAATTAGCAAAATGGCAAGAATAAGTCTCTACTCATCAATAATAACATTGAATGTAAATGTACTCAACTCTTCAATGAAACAACATAGAAATGGTGAATGGATTAAGAAACAAGACCCAATGATCTTTTGCATACAAGAATCACATTTTACCTATAAACATATACTGAAAATAAATGGATGGAAAAAAAGAAACACTCCATGGAAACGGAAAACCTAAAAAGAGCAAGAGTAGCTATATTTACGTCAGACAAAATACATTTCAAGGCAAAAACTGTAAGAAGAGACAAAGGAGGTCATTATATAATGATAAAGGGGTCAAGTCAGCAACAGGATATAATGATAGCAATTATACATGCTCTCAACACTGGAGCACACAGATATATAAAGCTCATATTATTAGAGCTAAAAAGAGAGACAGACCTCAATACGATAATAGCTGGAAGCTTAATTAGTTCACTTTCAGGATTGAACAGATTTCCTAGACAGAAAAATAACAACAAAAATATTGGACTTAATTAGAATAAAAAAGTGTAGCTCATTGCCAGAGATCATTTAATTTTACATAAACATGTTTTTTGAGGCTGAAGCAAACCTGACTGATTTTCAATGTGAAAATAAAATATAAAAACTGTTATTGGAGTTATTTCTAAACAGCACTAACATCAGAATCACCTGAATCTTCAGAATCATCTATTACAGAAAAACTGGATCTATCAAATGAATCTTTGGTCAACAACTGTTCAAGAACAATGCTAAAATCAGGCATAAGAATGTTACATTTTCTAGGATTTGACATTTTTAGCGATTGAGAATTACTATATTTTGTAAATGGAAGGACCATTACTAAAAACAGAATGATATAAATAGAATGATGTCTTTTGTTTCCAAAGTTGATATACTGGAGAAACGCAAAAATAATAATAAAAGCAAAGCAAGATTTTTCATGGCAAATGGGGTAAACACTGCAGCTGCAAGCACCATTGGTGAATATCTTAAGACACTGGAAAAAGAAGTCCGTACTAAACCTAAAGTAAGCAGAAGGAATGATAAAGTTTAGAGTATAAATCAGTGAAACTAGAAAAGCAATAAATAAAATCAATAGAAACAAAAGTTTATTCTTTGAAAGCGTCAAGAAAATGAATATAATTTTAGCTAAATTAAGCAAGAAAAAAATAAGAAATACCAAATTTAATAAAGTCAAAAGTGAAAGAGCAGACAGACATTACCACTGATCTTTCAGAAATCATAAGGCTCACAGAATACTGTGAGAAATTATATACTAATAATTAGATAACTTAGATTAAATTAACATAATCCTGGAAAGACACAAACTATGAAATCTAACTTGAACAGAAATGGACATTTTGAAGAGACCTATAATATGTCAAGAAATTTCATTATAAATTTAAAAACTAATCACAAAAAATTCCCATGCCCAGGTGTCTATGCTGGTCAATTATACTACATATTTGCAGAAATATTAATAGCATTCCTTATAAACTTTTCAAAAATATCACAGCAGTACAAATGAAACACAACCATTATGTGAGTTCAGTTTTACCTTGCTCCCAAATAAGACATAACAAGAAAACTGCAGAACGATACTGCAGAACTGCAGAACAATACCTCCAATGAATTTGTATATAAAAATTCTTGACAAAGTACTATCAAATGAGTCAGCAATTTATAAAATAATTATACACCATGGCCAATTGGTGTATATCTGAATGCAAAGTTGGTTTCACATATAAAAATCAATTAATGCAATACAGCATATAAATTGAATAACATTTTTAAAAACACATAATTATCTTGTTAGATATAAAAAAGCATTTGACAAAATCCAATACTCTTTTATTATTTTTTTTTAAAATAACTACAAGTAGAGAAATACTTTCTTAACTTGATAAAGGGCAGCTGTGAAAAATCCTGCAGCTAACACAGTTCTTATTGATGAAAGATTGGATGCTTTCCTACTAAGGACATAAGAAGGAAAATGGAACATGAGAAGATTTATTACTCTCACAATCTCTGTTCAACATAGAGGTTCTAGCCAGCACAATTAGGCAAGCATAATAAATAATAGGTATCTAGATTAGAAAGAACAAAGTAAAACTATCTTAATTCATAAATTACATGATCCTAAATATAGAAAATCCCAGGAAATCCACTAAAAAAAACTACTACACGAGTTCAACAACATTGCAGAATACAAGATCAGTATTATAAATCCAAATGCATTTCTACACATTTTCAATGAGAAGTCAAAATATGAAATCAGAAAATTAATGCAATTTACAATGGCATCCAAAAAGGTAAAGTACATGGGAATGTATTTCAGAAAAGAAGTACAAAAATTATTCTCTTAAAACTGCAAACATTGTTGAAAATATAGATAGTCCCAAACTTATGGTGGTTCAACTTATCATTTTTCAACTTTACAATGAGTTTATCAGGATATTATATACATTTCTGACACGATATTTTTGTGATTCAATGGGTTTATATGAATGTAACCCTATTGTAAGTCAAAGAGCATCTCTTATTAAAGAAGACACAAATAAATGGGAAAACATCGCTTGTTCATGGATTGGAATATCTAATAGTATTGAGATGGCAATATTTCCCAAATTGATCTGCAGATTCAATAAAGCCCCTATTGGTATCCAAACTGGCTTCTTGATAGATGCTGACAAAGTGAACCTAAAATTAATACAGAAATATAAGTGACTTGGAATAGCCAAAGCAACCTTGAAAAAGAACAAAATGAGATAACTTACATTTGTTAATTTTAAACTTACTTCAAAGAAACAATAATAAAGATAATGTGATATTGGCTTAAAGATATATATACAGATCAGTGGAACAAAATTAAGAGTTCAGAAACTTCCATTTTAAAAAATCTTCTTTTGTGATGAACTTCTTTTTGACAAGGATGGCAAGGTCATTCAATGGAGAAATTCATTCTTTGCAACACGTTTTATTCTTTTCAACAAATGGTGCTGGGACAAGTGGATAGCCACATGCAAAAGAATAAAGTTGCATACATATTCCCTACCATCTACAAAAATCAATTCATATGGATCAAAGCCCTAAATGTAAGAGATACAGCTATAAAACTTTTAGAAGCAGAGACAAACTATTGTGACCTAAAATTTGGCAATGTTTTCTTAGATACAACATCAAAACTCAAGCAATAGAAAAAAATAAAGAGGAACTGCCCATCGATAAAATTAAAAACTTCTGTACTTCAAAGGACACTATCAAGGAAGTGAATACACAACACACAGAATGGGAGAAAATATTTGAAAATTATATATATAGATACACACACATATATAACTAGTATATATAATATATATAATCATATATAATATATTTTATATATATATGATAAGGGACTTGCATCTATAATATAAATCTCCGTCTTCCAGCCTCCAGAAATGTGAAAAATATATTTTTATTGTTTTTAAGCCACTCTGTCTATAGTACTTTGTTATGGAAGCCCATATTAAGATAAATCTGATTGTGCAAGGAATGCATTCTCCCACAGAGCCACTGGAAAGGAAGGAAGACCTGCTATCATGTAATTTTAGCCCAGAGAGGTTCCTGTTAGACTTCTTACCTCCAAAACTATAAAATAATACTTTTGTATTGTTTAAGCCAGTAAATTTGTGGCAATGTGTTGTGCAGCAATAAAAAGCTAATGCAGTGTGCATACACTAAAATTACTCACTTTGCAACATATCTGGATCAGAATTTTAAATCAGACTTAGCATTATATTAATTATTGTACTTCTATTGTGAAATTCAAATAATGATCCAGGTTCACAATTTAGATTTCCACTATTTCCAGCAATTTTATCATCAGAATTAACCAAATGAAGCAAAAAGGTAAAAGTGAGAACACAAGAAACTATGTATTCATATACAGAGAGAAAGGAATGTGCTTGGCCAGAGGAAAACATTCAGTTGGGATTACAAATAAACTAGAAATGTTTTGACTACCAACACATGTTGGGATTGAACTTTCAGTGATACATCCCTCTCTTTTTATTGTGATTAGTTCTCTTTAAAATTAATGAGACTTGTCTGTTTATAGCAAGGAGAAAATAAACCTTCTAGGGATCAATGGTTTAAATCCTTATCTATTCAGGGGATAATTCAGTAGAACTTATTAAATCCGTTAAAACATCCATGGAGAATATTCATATGAATATTTAGCTATGGTGTACTTTAGACCATTAAGAACAGAAAGTACAATGTTATGTTCAGTGCCTATCTTCATTTTGAATATTTTACTATGTATTCTTTGTATTCCCCATTAAATAAAAGCTTCTTAAGAGGAAGATTACCACATAAAATTAGGCATCATTCTTTGTGATACCTAGGACAATATTTAATTTTAAAAAATGTGTCCTAATTTTTTTTTTTTACTAAATGATTTAATGTAATGGCAAAGATATTCTGAACTTATTCTGTAAGTTCTAGAAAAGGTTGCCTCTTTCTGTCTTCAGCCTAATGAAACTGTATGTAAGTCATATAGGCATCCAGTTTATAATATGTTTATGGTTCACTGTCTAGTATTATGATTATACGTCTATTGTGGTTGCCTTTGAAGCCATTACTCACCCGTATGGAATAGATATGCCCATTTTATTATCTACCAGAAAATCAAAATATCTTAACATTTTATAAATAGAGTATTTGGCCTACATTGATTGAGCTAGATTTTTATTGTGTGTAAACTACTCCCAGGGAAATCTTTAGGCATTTTCGGAAGCTGTGTGAACTATTTCTTGTCACTGGAGTACCACTACTAAGTTATTGCTTTGATGGCCTGAAAGAAGTCATTCCGCTTCCTAAATGCTTAATTGACTCTCTGGTGTAGGGCAGGTGGTAGCTGCTCAGTCACTGTTGTTTTTCTTATTGTCAATTTCCACTTCAATGGTGAATTCAATGGAAGAATACTAAGTGAGCCAGATTCTCCCAGCATGGGAGCCCATTAAGGCTAACTCAAGCAGTCTTTTGTCTAACTTGAGAATTCAGCCACAGCTTGGTGTTAAGATTGGAGGTAATCATTTACTGACTAAAGAAGTATGGATGGCCCTGAGGTTAAAAGTCAGTACCAAGGGTTTTAATAATTTATCCAACAGTATAAGTCAGATACGTGATTTAAATGGAGGATATTTTGGCACTAGAGATCTGGAGATCAGAGCTACCAGAAAAACAGCGACTGTACAGAAAGAGGATTTTTTAAAATGAAAGCTTGTTTTAAGAATTTCATTGAGTAATCTCTGAAGTTGGGTGTTTTTAAAGGAGTTTGAAGAGAATATTCTTTGATATCTTTGATAGGACATTAATATAAGGCCACTCTTTAAATAACAACTAAAAGGCAAGCAGGCTTTCCAGACACCAGTAAATCCAACAGGTTCTGCAAAATCATGGCCAAATGTCATCTGACATCTTGTAAAAGCAGCTTTTCTTAGCCTATCTACTGCAACTAACATATAGAAAGAATATTACATTGCAGAGTGTGCACAGTGGTATTATAAACTCATAAATTGTACTTTCTAAGATTTGACCAATACCCAGGGAAATGCATAGTAAAGTTATCTTCTTTGCTTTAAATGTTCATATATGTTGTTCTTTTTAGAATTATCTAACCACTGTTGTTTCATAGATGCCATTTCATGCAAACTTCTGACAACACTAATTTTTTTTGAGTGCTTAGATTATTATTCCATGGTCGCCCATCAGTAAAAGTGTGGTTGTCAGCGGCTTGTGAACCAGAACAACTCCATCTTGAATAGGAGCTGGGTAAAATAAAGCTGAGACTTACTGGACTTCGTTCCCAGATGGTTAAGGATTCTCAGTTACAGGATGAGATAGGAGATCCTCACAAGATACGGGTCATAAAGACCTTGCTGATAAAACAGGTTGCAGTAAGAAGCTGGGCAAATCCCACTAAAACCAAGATGACCACAAGAGTGACCTCTGGTCGTTCTCACTGCTACACTTCCACCAGCACCATGACAGTTTACAAATGCCAGGGCAATGACAGGAAGTTCCCTACATGGTCTAAAAGGGGGAGGAATGAATAATCCACCCCTTGTTTAGCATATAATCAAGAAATAACCATAAAAATGGGCAACCAGCAGCCCTCGGGATTCTCTGTCTATAGAGTACCCATTCTTTTAATCCTTTACTTTCCTAATAAACTTGCTTTCACTTTACAGACTTGCCCTGATTTCTTTGGCCACTAGGCTTTCTTTCATTTTGGCTCTGTGTCCTTTCATCAAGCCCTATTATTTAACTTCTGGTACAACCAGATATTCCAAGTCCGTCTTTTAATTGTTCTGTCCCAGTCCTAGACTCAGTCACTTCTCTAAGGGGCCTTGGTTCCTTTCATTGAATGATGCTATTTAGAACCAGCAATCTTAGCGCTAGATTGGTTCATTGCCACTTGGTTGACATCAGTTCTACACTCTCTCAAGTGACAGCGCTAAACCACCACACGTGTACATGTATCTCCATTTTGTTTCAGCATCTGTCAAACCACGTATGTGTTAAAAAGGCAATTAGTTTACACTTACACCTCGGATTCTGACCCAATACACATCCACCACTGGGTTTATATTAACTTTCCCTCTTTCTCATTTGTAACTTCTTTCATCAGTTAGAAACTCAGCTCTTATTATCGATAGTGGATTTACTTATTAGTCCAATCTTAGTATAAATCTAAAGTACTTTTAAAATTGTTAACTCATACCTCTATGAGAAACAAATCTAACAATATTGTATAATTTTATGTATAGTTTGCATTGCGTTTTCTTTTCTTTTTGACACAGGGTCTTGCTGTGTCGCTCAGGCTAGAGTGCAGTGGTGTGATCATGGCTCACCGCAACCTTGACCTCCTGAGCTAAAGGAATTCTCCCACCCATCTAAGTAGCTGGGACTACAGACACCCACCTCCATGCCTGGCTTTTTATTTTATTTTATTTTAGTTTAGTTTAGTTTAGTTTAGTAGAGATGAGGTCTCACTATGGTACCTGGCTGGTTTCAAACTCCTGAGCTCAAGCAATTCTCCTGTCTCAGCCTCCCCAACTGCTGGAATTACAGGCATGAGCCACAGTGCTCAGTATGTTTTTTTGGTTTTTGTCAATTCAAAACATTGCTGTGATCACTTAAAAACATTGCTTTCCAAATTTAATCAGGTTAATTTTTTTCTCCATTCTCTTCAGTGTACTCATGTTACTTATTTTTAAAATGCAATCAGATTCATTTGCTGTTGTTTGCATTCCATTTTAATTTCTCCCCACAGTCTGGGAAATTTTTAAATTGTTACATTAGAGTATGTGACATGTTAATATAATCTGAGGAGTAAAAAACATATAAAAATATGTAATGAGAAAATTGCCTCTCCTTTCTCATCTCTACTACTGGGTTCCAATTATTCATTTATTTCTACACCCTCCTTACCTACCCTTGTGTAGATGATCAATCTTGTTAGTTTCTCATTTATCCTTTCCATATTTGTTTTGCTTAAATGATAAGATTCATAAATTTATAATATACAATTTATAAATTGCATATTTTTAAAATTTATTTTAAGTTCAGTGATACAAGTGTAGGTTTGTTACATAGGTAAGCTTGTGTCATGGGGGTTTGTCGTACAGGTTATTTCATCACCCAGGTATTAAGCCTAGTACCCATTAGTTATTTTTCCTGATCCTCTCCCTCCTCCAACCCTGCACCCTCCAAAAGGCCCCTGTGTGTGCTGTTGTCCTCTATGTGTCCATGTGTTCTCATCATTTAGCTCTCATGGAGAAGTGAGAACATGAAGTATTTGGTTTTCTGTTCCTATATTAGTTTGCTAAGGATAATGTCCCCGAACTCCATCCATGTTCCTGCAAAGTACATGATCTGGTTCTTTTTTATGACTGCATAGTATTCCATGGTATATATGTACCACATTTTCTTTATCCAGTCTATCATTGATGGGCATCTAAGTTGATTCCACATTGCATATTTTAAATACTCTTTGGCATATTATACTTCATATTACAAATACTCTTTTTATCTTGCTTGTTAAAACTTTACATTTAAGAGTATGTTCTGGAAAGCACTATAAGTCAGTTCATCAAGTTCTTGCTTCTTCATATTTTTATCTACATAAGGCTACATTTCAGAATGTATCATTGTTCAACCATTCTCCTACATAAGGACACATAAGTTGTGTCCATTATTTTGGAAACATAGACAATGATGCAATAAATAACCTTGTGTATGTATTTTTTTTGTTTTGTTGGAGGTTTATCTTCAGAGTAAATTTCTAGAAATGAGACTGCAGTTTCAAAGGTTTAAGTTCATACTCTGTATGCTTGTGGATGACTGAATAATAGTCCCCTAAAAGACACTCATGTCCTAATCTCAGAACATTTCATTCTTGTCTTCTATGTAAAAGGGGCTTTGCAAATGTGATTACATTAAGGACCATGAGATTATGTTGAATTATCTAGGTTGGCCTGATGTAATTACAAAGTTCTTATCTGAGAGACGCAGAAGATCAGAGTGAGCAGAAATAGATGAGATGATGGAAACAGAAGGTTAAAGCAGTATGAGGAAGAAACCACACGCAAAGGAATGCACGTGTCATTCTCAGCAAGGAAAAATGGCAAGGAAACAGTTTCCTCTGAAGCCTGCAAAAGAAACAAGCCCTGTTAAAAATTTGATTTTAGTCCAGTAAAACTGATTTTGGATGTCTGATATCCAGGAAGTAATTATTTTGTTGTTCTAAAGCAAATTGAAGATATTTGCTTACAACAGCTAATAGAAAACCAATACAGTCGTTTTGCTGGATTTTCTTCCAAGAAGAAATATACTGATTTACATTATCACAAGCAATGCAAGAGAGCGCCTATTTCCCTACAAACTTGCCAATAGTATGTGCTTTCATACTTCTAAACTTTTGCCAGTCTGATAGGTGAGAAATGTTTTTGCAGAGTTGTTTTAATTGTATTTTGCTAATTGCTATTGTCTTTGAACATTTTTATTTCATGTTTTAGAGCTGTATTTTATATGCTTGAGTGAATTATCTGCTTATGTTTTTTTCTCAATTTTCTGTCAGAATTTTAGTTCTTTGTACCTGATATTTTAATAGTTCTTCCTTAGCAATGAAAGTCTTTTGTGGTTTATGTTACTAATATTCTCTATGTTTATCTGTTGTCTGGAAACTGTTTATGGCATGTTTCTCATGCATTTTCTTTCCTTTTAGTTAATTTATCTATACTTTATTAATGTTTCCAGATTTTGAGTTATAATTAGAAATACATTTCCTATGCCAAAATTAAAGAAGACTTCATCTATATAAAAATAGTTTTTAATCACATGATACTACAATAAAAATGAGAAAATGTAGCAAACACCAATATATTTTGCCAATCAAAATGAGTCTTGTTGTCCCTCTATTCACCTTGCTTTTGCAATCAATTTTCATCCTTATCAGATATAATTTTACCGTGTTTATCATTACCATTCTGAATAAGAATACTGAAGTATTTCAAAATTGTATTATTAAAATGTTGCTTCTTAAATGAACTTATCTCAGTATTATCTTGTTTAAGACAAGCCTGGGATAGATGTTATGATGAGATCATATTATTGAATAAAGTGTTCTCAGAAAGAAGAAAGAGCTTTATTCTTTTTACTTTGATTATTTTGAAAAAAAAATCTAAATTTATCAACAATAAAATACTTGGTGGTGGAGTGGCCATGATGACTAGAAGCAGCCAATGCACATTGCTCTCAAGGAGAGAAATGGAAGGGACGAGTAAATACAGCACCTTTAGCTGAAACATCCAGGTACTCACATTGAAACTAATAAAGGAAACAACTTGACTCGTGGAAAATGGAGAAAAGCAAGGCAGGACAATGGCAAACCTGGGAGTGACACAGACCCAGAAGAAGCTTCCACGCCAGAGAAACAGTGAGTGAATGTGCTACCACGAGATCTCACACCTCTTCCATGGATCTTTCAACCCTCAGGTGAGGATATCCCTTGTGAACCCACTCCACCAGCGCCTTCAGTCTGACACACAGAACTATGTGGAGTCTTGGCAGAGCAGCTGCTCAAACATGCACAGTGACCCAGGAACTTGACATACTCTGGCTTTCCAGGCTCCTGGCAAAAGTAGCTGCAACTCCAGGAAAGTGAAGGGTTAGACCCCCATACATATCCCTAGAAAAAAGGCTGAATCCAGGGGGAAAAGTTGTGATGGTCTGCAGGCCACATTTCCATGGCACCCACTGGTTTGGAATTCTAACCAGCAACTCATAGCAGCAGAGCACCTCCCTGGGGTGGAGATCCCAGGGGGACTGGCAGGCCACCATCTCTGTTGTTTAGTTGACTTAGCTGTTATGACCTTTGGGTTTTGATGAGTCCAAGCCGACCTGGGGCGAAAGGAGTCCCCCAACACAGCACAGCTGTGAGTAGCTGAGACCGCGGATGCATGCCACCACTACAAGCTAATTTTTAAAAATTATTTTGTTGAGAGAGGCCTCACTATGTTGCCCAGGCTGCTCTTGACCTCCTGGAATCAAGCAGTCCTCCCACTTCAGCCTTCCAAAGTGCTGGGATTACAGGTGTGAGCCACCATGCGCAACCCAACATTTTCTTTATTCATTTGTCTGTTGATAGACATTTAGGTTATTTTTAAGTTTTCGTTGTTGTGAATAGTGCTACAAAGAACTTAGGAGTGCTAATATCTCTTAGTATCCTGATTTCTATTCTTTTGAATAAATATACCCAAGTGAGACTGATGAATCATATAATTTTTAATTTTTTGAGAAGCCTCCATATTGTTTTGATATTGGCATCACAATTTTGCATTCTCACCAATAGTGTGTGAGGGTTCCAATTTCTCCACATCTTCACCAATACTTTGTTTTGTTTTGTTTGATAATAGCCAATCTGACAGTATGACATAGTATTTCATTGTTGTTTTAACTTGCATTTTTCTGATGATTAGTTACATTAAGCATTTTTTTTTCATATATCTGTTGGCCATTTGGATGTCTTCTTTTGGGAAATGTCACTTTGAGTTTTAGCCCAGTTTTTAATTGGTTATTAGTTTTATTTTTTTTTCTGCTGAGCTGTAGAAGTTGCTTAGATATTTTGAAAATTAGCCCCTATGAAGATATATGATTTGCAAATATTTTCTTTCATTCCATAGGTTGAATTTTCATTCTGTTGACTATTTCACTTGCTATGTAGAAACTTTCTAGTTTAGTTTTGTTGCCTATGCTTTTAGTGTCATATCTAATACATAATTGACAAGACTAAAGTTACAACTCTTTTTCCCTATGTTTTTCAGGGTGTTTTTGAGTTTGTCTTATGTTTAAGTCTTTAATTGACTTGAGTTCATTTTTGTGTATGGTAAAAGGAGTGTCGATTTTATCCTTTTGTACTTAGAAATCAGTTTTCCCAATAACTCTTGGTAAAGAGACTATTCTTGCCCCATTATGTATTGTTGGTAACCTTGTCAAAGATCATTGACTGTATATATGTGGATTTATTTCTAGGCTGTCTATTCTGTTGTGTTTATATCATTGCCATACCGTTTTGATTACTGTAACTTTGTAATGTATTTTGGAATCAGGAAGCATGATGTCACTAGCTTTATTCTTCTTTCTCACGATTTATTAGGTTATTAGTGGTCTTTGGTTGTTACAAATAAGTTTTAGTACTTATTTCTATTTCTATGAAAACTACAATTTGGATTTTGTTAGGGATTTCAGTGAATCTGTAGATTGCTTTGGGTAGTATGGACATTTTTATAATATTATGTCTTCCAAACTACAAGTGTGGGATGTCTTTCAATTTGTTTTTTGTTCAATTTATTTCATCAATGCTTTATACTTTTTGGTATATAAGTTTTTCATCTCCTTAGTTAAGTTTATGCATACATTTTTTATTATTTTTCGTCTTTTCCCCAGTGTGTGTTCTTGGCACCTTTGGAAAAAGTGGGTTCACCGTAGGTGTGTGAATTCTTTTCTGTGTTCTCTATTCTGTTCCATTGGTCTATGTGTTTGTTCTTATGCCAGTACCTTACTGTTTTGGTTACTATAGCTCTGAAGAATAACTTGCAGTCAGGTAATGTGATTACTTAAGTTTTTCTCTTTTTATTGGTGAAAGTTTTGACTATTCAGGGCCTTTTGTAGTTCCATATAAAATTTTAGATTTTTAAAATATTTCTGTGAAGAATGTCATTGGTATTTTGATAAGGATTGAATTGAATTGGCAGATTGCTTTGAGTAGTATAGAAATTTTAACAATATTGATTCTTCCAGTCCATGATTAGAATAACTTTCCATTTTTTGGTGTCATTTTTAATTTCTTTCATCAGTAATTTATAGTTTTCATTATAGAGACCTTTCACTTCTTTGGCTAATTCCTAGGTTTTTAATTTTATACGTGGCTACTGTAAATGGGATTATATTTTTTATTTGTTTCTCTGGTTGTTCACTGTTGGCATATAAAAATGCTACTGATTTTTGTATGCTGATTTTGTATCCTGCAACTGTACTGAATTTGTTTATGAATTCAAATGGTTTTCTTGTGGAATCTTTAGGTTTTTCCAAAAATAAGATTATATCATCTATAAACAATGATAATATAACTTACTTTGTTTCAATTAGAATGCCTCTTATATCTTTCTCTTGTCTGATTGCTCTAGGTATGATTTCCAGTACCATTTTGAATAACAGTGGTGAAAGTGGTCATCCTTGTCACGTTTCAGATCTTAGAGAAAGAGCCTTTAGATTTTCCCCATTCAGTATGACACCAGCTGTGGGTCTGTCATATATGGTTTTTATTATGTTGAGATATGTTCCTTCCATGCCCAGTTTTTTTAAAGAAATTTTTTATTATAAACGAATGTTAAATTTTATCACATGCTTTTTTAGCATCAATTGAAATAATCATATGTTTTTTGTGCTTCATTTTGTTGATGTGATTTATAACATTTATTGATTTACTTATGTTTAACTATCCTTGCATACAAGAAATTAATCCCAGTTGGTCATAATGAACAGTCTTTTTAAAGTATTGCCAAATTTGGATTGCTTGTATTTTATTGAGAATTTTTGCATCAATATTCATCAGAGATATTGGCTTGCTGTTTTGTGTGTGTGTGTGTGTGTGTTTTTTTATGTGTCTTTGGCTGGTTTTGGTATCAGGGTAATAATGGCCTAATAGTGGAATTTCTTTCTTGTTCAATCTTGGTAGATTTTACATGTCTAGGAATTTTTTCATTTTTTTCTAGATTTTCAAATTTATTGGCATATAGTTGCTCATAGAAGCCACTAATGATCCTTTGAATTTCTGCAGTATCAGTTGTAATGTCTCCTTTTTCATCTATGCTTTTATTTATTTGGATATTCTTTTTTTTCTTAGTCTGGATAGAGGTTTGTCGATATTGTTTAACTTTTTTTAAAAACCAACATTTTGTTTTATTAATTTTTTGTATTGTTTTCCTCATTTTAAATTCATTTATTTCTACTGTGATATTTATTATTTCTTTTCTTCTACTAATTTGGAATTGGCAAATTCTTGATTTTCTATTAAAGATGCATTATTAGATTGTTTATTTGAAGCTTTTCTTCTTTTCTGATGTAGGCACTTACAGCTGTAAACTTCCCTCTTAGTACTGCTTTTGTTCTGTCTCATAGGTTTCTGTCATGCTGTGTTTCCATTATCATTTTTTTCAAGAACTTTTTCAATTTTCTTCCTAATATCTTCATTGACACAGTGGTCATTCAGGAGCACATTGTTTAATTTTCATGTATTTGTATAGTTTCCAATGTTCCTCTTGTTTTTGATTTCTACTTTTAGTTCATTGTGATCTGAGAAAATGGTTAATATTATTTTCACTTTTTTTGAATGTTTTAACACTTGTTTTGTGACCTAACATACGGTCTGTCCTTGAGAATGATCCATGTGCTGAGGAAAAGAATGTGTATTGTTCAGCTCTTGGATGAAATATTCTGTAAATATCTATTAAGTCCATTCGGTCTATGATGCAGATTAACTCCAATATTTCTTTGTGGATTTTCTGTCTGGAAGATCTGCCCAGTGCTGAAAGTGGGATGTTGAAGTCTCCAGCTATTATTGTGTTGGGGCCTGCCTCTCTCTGTAGCTCTAGTAACATTTGCTTTATATCTTGGTGCTCTAGCATCAGGTGCATATATAGTTAAAATTGTTATATTGTCTTGCTGAAGTGACCCCTTTATCATTATACAGTAATATATCAATATAACAATATCACTATGTAATATCTGGACAAGATCTGAAGAATATTCTGGAATTACCAGGCAGAGACTCTTATTCTCTTTCCTTACTTTTTCCTGAACAGATTCTCTCTGTCTATGCTGAGCCACCTGACCCTTGGGGTGGAAAGACACAGGCTGCCCTGTGACCACCACCACAATGATTGCTGTGGGTTACACTTGTAGCCAGCTCAGCACTGGGTTTTGCCCAAGACTTGCCATAACCACTGCCTGGTTACCACCTACGTTCACTCAAGGCCCTGGGGATCTATAATCAACAGGTGACAAACACAGCCAGGCCTGTGTCTTTCCCTTCAGGGCAGTGAGTTTTCCTAGTCCCCAGACAAGTCCAGAGGTGCCATCTAAGAGCCAACATCTAGAGTCAACGACCTTAGACATCTACCTGGTGTTCTAATATACTGAGACTGAGATGGCACTCAAACCTCAAGACATAGACCTTTCTATTTTTCCCTCACCTTTCCAAAGGCAGAGGATCTTCATGCCATGTCCACCACCACCACAGGCCATGAGGAGTACTGCCAGAATACTGGTAACTTTCCCTTAAGGACCAAGGATCTTTATTCAACATTTGGTGAATGCTGCCTGGTCTGGGACTCACCCTTCAGGGTAGTGGTGAGAGAAGAGAGAGAAAAGAACTAGTTAGGCGGATAGCTAGGACAAGTCCTCAGTAGAATTCCTTTTTCTAACAAAGGAACAGCTTGAGAGATCAAGCTGCAAGCAAAGATAAAGGGGCAAAGTCCACCATAAAAATGCCTTATATGTAACTAATAAGGGTCACATATATATATATGGTAGGCTTCAGTGAACACGTCCTTTTTCTTTTTTGCACATACTCAGATAAGGGAGCTTGTGGGGGATAGGGTCGCAAAATTGAAACACTGTGGTGCATTGGTAAGGCTGTAACAGTGGGCAGCTAAGTTCTGATTTAGGCATCCCCAGATTCCACTTCGTGCTTTACCCCCACTATAGCCAAGCTGATAGTTAAGGTGAAAGACAAAGTCCCCTTCACTTTTCCCTCTGCTTTTCTCAAGCAAGAGTCTTACATCATAGCAACCACTGCTGTGAATGTGCTGAATCTCACCTTAAACCAGCAATCAGAGCTTCACCCAAGGCCCTGCTGGTTATTCAGAGCCCAAGGGCTCTTTATTTATCAGGTGATGAATCGTTCGGGGACTGATTTCTTCCATTCAAGACAGAAGTTTCTCTTCTGGCTCAGTGTACGTCTTGAAATGTCATCCAGGAGCTAGGTTCTGGAATGAGGTCCTCACAACTCTGACTGATGCCCTAGTATTCAGGATGCAAGATTCAAGATGCAAGACAAAGTCCTCCACACTCTTCCCTCTCTTCTCCTCAAGTGGAAGGAAAAGGTCTCTTTTGGACCCACGAGCTATGCAGCCTGGGGTTAGGGGAGGAGTGATCCTAGAACTCCCTTAACCACCCCAGCTTGTGTCTCAGTAGGTCACATGCCCCTACACTCTGCTAGCTATGGGCCCAGTGCAGCGCTAGGAATCACCTAAAAGTTGCAGATCTTGTAGCCTAAGACTTCCTTTCAATTTTATTTAGAAACTAAGAGGATTTTAGCCTGTGATGGTGAGGTTTGTGGAAACTCAAGTTGTGACTGTTAGTATCAGATTTCCCTCTGGCTAGGGCTATTTCAAATGCTCCCTCTGTGGGCAGATGTCAACTGAATTTAGTCTACTTTTTCTTTCTGCTCTAACAGGGCATCATCGAGTACAATGTTTCACAACTGTTATACTCTCCCTTGCCCAGTGCAGGGGAGTGGGGTTGCAGGGGACTGGGGAAGGGATGCAGGGGAGTGGGGAAGGGATGACGTCAGTGATTCTAGACTGTTTTTCCTACCTCTTCAGTGTCTCTTTCAGTGATATGAAGTTAAAATCAGGTACTGTGAGTGCTCACCTGATATTTGTTTCTTACGAATGTACTTTTCTTGTATAGATAGTTGGTAAATTGCAGTCCTCGTTGGTGGGGACAGTAAGTGGAGCCTTCTATTCTCCCATCTTGCTCTACCTCTTCCCTACTTTTTTTTTGTTATAATAGTTATTTGATAGAATTCTTACATTTATATATATACACATTATATACATATGTGTGTGTATATATATGTATAATCATGATATATGCACTTTGACTTTTCTCTTTTTCAATTAGAGTGCTTCTTAATTCTTGTTCTTATCTAATTGCTCCATCAGAAACTTCTAGTATGATGGTGAATGGAAGTGGAGAGAGTGGGCATCCTTGCCATGTACCTGATCTCAAAGGAAAAGCTTTTAGTTTTTCAACATTGAGTATGATGTTAGGTGTGAATTTTCCATATATGACCTTCATTATGTTTGGGTAATTTGTTTCTGTTCCTAGGTTGATGAGAGTTTTTTACATGGAAGTATGCTGAATTTTGTCAGAAATACTTTCTGTGTCTGTTGACATGCTTGTATGACTATAATAGAAAATATTTTAAACTTTTAGCAAGCTTAACTAATTCTATGAATAAATTAACACATCATTAAACATGATACTTATGGTCAAGCCATGAGATTTAAAGAAGATTGCTTATGCTAATCACAAAAGAAAATTAAATGTTATGTACATGGCGTTCAGATATGAAGGGAAGGGCATTTAGTAACTTTTTCTTAAGCTAATGTAACTCCTTATCTAAATTTTCAATGAGTGATTTAGAGGTCCTTCATTTTAACTCTATAAAATGAGAATTGAATCATGTGGTGTACAATATGTTTAGATAATGAAACACAAACGTTGAAGTAAGCACATGAAGTAATCATCTAAATTGTCAGAAAGGGTGTCTACATTTCTGGAAAACAGACCACATGTTGTGTGAGATACAAATACTTGCAAAGACAGTAAAAACAGCATACAGTTTATCTTTTTGAAAAAGAAATGTAAATTTTTGAAAGAAATAACAGTGTGAGTACAATTATATCATGCTGATCTTGGGCTAGAGGTATTTAAAATATGGTTTCAAGGGTAATTTAACTTTTCTATATGTTGTATTACTGGGAAGACATTCTCGTGCAATGGAAAATTCTATGCAGTTGTAAGATATTCACTCTAGATTGTAATCATAGTAACAGTGTGCACATCATATGCTGAGTACTCTAAAAGCATTTTTCATTTAACCTTTACACAGCCCCACTGAGGTGTAAACCCAATTAGGGTGTATTAGCCAGAATTCTCCAGAGGAATATAACAATAAATGATTATGTTTACATACACACACACACACACACGCACACACACACACACATATAATGGAATTGGCTCATGCGATTATTGATGCTGACAAGTCCCAATATCTGCAGTCTAAAGATGCGGGAAAACTAATGGTGTACTTTCATTCCATGTCTGAAGGCCTGAGAATCAGGAGAACCAATGGTACAATTCCACTCTGAATATCAACTGGATTGACTGAGGAAGAGCCAGTGTTTCAGTTTGAGTCTAAAGGCAGCAAACAAAACAAAAGAGATGTCCTAACTAAAGATAATAAGGCAGAAGGAGTTCCCTAATACTCCCCAGAGCGTCAATCTTTTTGTTTTATTTAGACATTCAACTGATTAGATGAGGTTCACATGTATTAGTGAAGGCAATTTGCTTTTCTACGCCTACTGATTCAAATGTTAATCTCATTCAGAAATTTCTTCATGGACACACACATAATAATATTTGACCAAACGTCTGGGCACTCATGGCACAGTCAAATTGACACATAAAACTAACCATCACAAGTTCATCCCTGGTCAACTTGACACCCATGGATAACTCCATAAACCACATTTAATCTCCAAATAAAGAAAATAACAAGGTTATCATTCCACCTTACATGAATAACAAGGTTATCATTCCATCTAACATGACAAAACTATCCTGTATACAAACACAAATGTACTAAGTCCTTTCTGAGAAAAGACAGTAAATCTCTGAGTAAAGTTTACTCTTTTCTTTTCTTTTTTTTTTTTTTTTTTTTTGAGACGGAGTCTCGCGCTGTCGCCCAGGCTGGAGTGCAGTGGCGCGATCTCGGCTCACTGCAAGCTCCGCCTCCCGGGTTCACGCCATTCTCCTGCCTCAGCCTCCTGAGTAGCTGGGACTGCAGGCGCCCGCCACCTCGCCCGGCTAATTCTTTTTTGTATTTTTTGTATTTTTTTTTTTTTTAGTAGAGACGGGGTTTCACTGTGTTAACCAGGATGAAGTTTACTCTTTTCTTTGATAACCTGTAACTTAAATACTACAATTTAAAATTAACAATAGATATCCAAATAGGAAAAGAAGGAGTCAAACTATCTCTCTTTGCTGATATGATTATATATCTAGAAAACCCTAAAGACTGCCAAAAGGCTTCTAAAACTGATAAATGACCTCAGCAAGGTTTTAGAATACAAACTCGATTTACAAAAATCAGTAGCATTTCTATACACCAATAACATTTAAGCTGA
>NW_012116611.1:1812101-1832581 GCF_000951035.1 Colobus angolensis palliatus
AAAAGAAAAGAAAAAAAGAAATTATCGACAGAGTAAACAGATAACTTACAGAGTGGGAGAAAGCATTTGCAAAGTATGCATGTAACAAAGTTCTAATATTCAGAATTTATAAGAAACAATTCAACAAGCTAAAAACAAATACCCCATTAAAAAATGGGCAAAAGACATGGAGACACTTCTCAAAAGAAGACATATAAGTGGCCAGCAAATGTATGAAAAATAGCTTCATATCACTAATCATCAGAGAAATGCAAATCAAGACCACAATTAGATACCATCTCACACCAGTTAGGATGATTATTGCTAAAACGTCAAAAAATAACAAATACTGGCATGGCTGTGGAGAGAAGGGAGTGCTTAACACTGTTGGTGAAAATGTAAATTAGATCAGCCACAATGGAAAGCAGTTTGGCAGTTTCTGAAATAACTAAAAACAGAGCTAGTATTCAACCCAGCAATCCCATTACTGGGTATATATTCAAAGGAAAATAAACCATTCTACCAAAAAGGCACATGCACTCATATCTTTATTGTAGTGCTATTCTCAATAGCAAAGACTTGGAATAACCCAGGTGTCCATCAGTGGCAAATTGTACTAAAAAAATTGGTAATATACAACACGGAATATTATGCAGTCATAAAAAAGAACAAAATAATGTTCTTTGCAGCAACATGGAAGCAGCTGGAGGCCATTTTCTATGTAATTTAACATAATTTTTGATGTAATTTAACATTTAGAATAACATAATTCTATGTAAATTAACATAGGAACAGAAAACTAAATACCACATGTTTTCACTTATAAGTGGGAGCTAAAGGGAAATAAAGATGGGAGCAATAGACACTGGGGACTAGTAGAGGGAGGAGAGAGGTAGGGAAACAAGAGAGGAAAAACTACCTATTGAGTACCATGCTCATTACCTGGGTGATGGAATCTTTTGTAGCCCAAACCTCAGCATCACACAATATACCCATGTAGCAAACTTGCATGTGAAACACTTGAATGTAAAATATAAGTTAAAATTATAAAAAAACCTAAAAAGTAAAAGTTAAAATTAATAATACTCCAATAGGATAAGATAAAGTAAATGAATATTATGGAATAGGGAATAGGAGAGGAGAGAAAACAAAAAGCATTTGATTAATATATATACACAAGCAAGTATGCCTATATATATATAATATACACACACACACACACAAATAGTCATAACAAAATAAGGAAATACCATGACAATATCAATTCTTACTTCTGTAACTGATCACATGCTTGTAACTGGATTTATAACTAATTTCTTCCACTACCCAATCTGAATTCCCCTTTTCTTCAGCAAGCACCTCAGCTAATCCTGGTTCATTACCTGGTGGGATGACCCAAACTTTTATTACTGAAGAGTCTTGGCCATTACTAGTCCTGCTTGAATTGGGTTATTGTGGTACTCCATCAATTATAATCACAGAGCATGTTAATATTAAAAGTCACCCTAAAAGTTATTTTACATTTTATACACATTCTTTCTTAACTTCATTGTTCAGAGATAGGGCAATTTCTTCTTATTAGTCAGTATCAATCAATCCAGCCAACATAGTAATTCTCTTCTTTCCTTGTTGATTCAAAGGCATGAGGAGGCTAATGTGGCCAGGTGGCAATCTTAATTGATAGTTTAATAGAATTATTATTGTATATCCTTTTGGAAGCATTGCTATGAAGAAACACCTGACACTGGGTTACTTATAAAGAAAAGACGTTTAGCTCAGTTTTGTATACTGTACAAGAAGCATGATGCTGTTATCTACTCAGCTTCTGGAGAGGTCTCAGGAAACTTACAATCATGTAAGTTTCTTTTTGGTACTAAGACTTCTAGGTCAGCAAACCATGAGGTCCAGGAAATAGGAAGCAAACATTTTGCTAATGGGTCATAATATTGTTTGGATGTGTTCCCCTGCTCAAATCTCATTGAAATGTAATCCCCATATTGGAGGTGAGGCCTGATGGGAGGTGATTTGATCATGGGGGCAGATGTCTCATGACTGGTTTAGTACCATTCCCTTTGGTACTGTCCTCATAATGGTGAGTAAATTTTTGTCATATCTATTCCTTTAAATGTGTGTAGCACCTGCCCCCTCTCTCTCGCACTTGTCTAACCTTCACCTCCTGCTCCCACTTCACTTCTGCCACGATTGTAAATTTTCTGAGGCCTTCTCAGAACCTAAGCAGCTGCCAGCTTCATGCTTCCTGTACAGTCTACAGAACTGTGAGCCAATTAAACCTCTTTTCTTTATAGGTTACCCAGACTCAGGTATTTATTTAGAGCAATGCAAGAACAGACTAGTGAGCGCTACTATTCCCATTTCTACCTCTTGATTCCTGGACCTATGAATCCTGTCTATAGGAGAAATAGCACCATACACTGGATAATAACTCAAAGCATATACACAGCCTCCTAAACAACCTTGCCCCAGCCCATCTATCTGGCATTGCAACCATCTTTAAAAGGTCATTTAATTCTTATATCAAGCCAACTAATTGAGAATTATGGGTGATATGGTTTGGCTCTGTGTCCCCACCCAAATTTCATCTTGGATTGTAACCCCCATGTGTTGGGGGAGGGGCCAGGTGGGAGGTGGTTGAATCATGGGGGCAAACTTTCCCCTTCCTGTTCTTGTGATAATGTGTGAATTATTATCACAACATCTGGTTGTTTGAAAGTGTGTGGTACTTCCTCTCTCTTTCTCTCTCTCTCTCTCTCTCTCTCTCCCTCCCTGCTGCTCCACCATGGTAAGATGTGTTTGCTTCCCCTTCACTTTCTGCCATGATTGTAAGTTTCCTAAGGTCTCCAAGTCATGATTCCTGTTAAGCCTGCAGAACTGTGAGTCAATGAAATATCTTTTCTTCATAAATTACACAGTCCCAGGTAGTTCTTTATCACAGTGTGAGAATGGACTAATATTAATACAGTGGGAAACATGGTCAAACTAGTGAGTGCCAAAAGCGTGGACCCATTGTCATGCTTTATTTGTTGTGAAGTGAGTTCCTTTATCAGAAGCAGAGCTGTGTGTAACACCGTAACAGTGGATAAGGGATTCTGTGAGTCTGTAGTTGGTAGTTTTGTCAGAAGTGTTGTATGCAGAGAATAGACATTGTTATTCAAGGTAGGTTTCTATTCCAGTAAGAACAAAACACGTGTTGCCCCTTCAATGATGAAAGTGGTTCAATGTATTCAACTTACTGTCAGGCATTTGCCTGATCACCATAGGTAATGGTGTCATATTATGGAATTAATGTTGGTCCCTGATCCTGGCAGATTGGATAATCAGTGGTGCCATTAAGCAGGTTGGCCTTGTTGAGTGGAAGTCCTTGTGGTTGACACAATGCATAACTGCCATCTCTGCCACAGTGGTCACTTTGCTTATGAGCCCTTTGGGCAGTGACGGGGTGGCTGAGGGGAAGAGTGTGGCTGGTATCTACAGAATTGGTCTTGTTATCCACTTGGTTTATAAAATCTTCTGCTGATGTCATTTTTGGTGAACGTGCACATGGAATTCAAATATATATATATATATTTTTGCCCATTCAGAGGGATCTATTCATATGCATCTTTCTCAACTTTGTCAGCAATTTCTCAATCATGTTTCTTCCAAGTCCCTGACTGTCCAGCCAAACTCTCAGTCACAGCCCATGAATTAGTATATAATTGCATGTTTAGCCATGTTTTCATTGAAGTAAAATGAACAGCCAAGTGCACTTCTTGAAGTTATGTCTATCGGGAGAATTTTTCTTTACCAAGGTTGTTCAAGGGTGTCCCAGAAAGAGGCTATAGTACCACAGCCGTCCAGTTTTGTTTGGTGCCTGGATATCACATGAAACCATTTTTAAATCAGGCTCAAGTATTCTCTTCCTCTGTCAACTGATCTTCGGGAACTTTTCATTAGGCCACAAGTGCAGGCTGGGAGAGAGAAGGTAGAGTGACAGAAATGGAGAATATTAACAATTAGACCACTCATTCCAGTAACTTAATTGTGCCTTTAAGGCCTGTTGGAGTTCAATCTCATATATGTAACTTTTGTTCAATGCCGCTGTACATTTCCAACTGTATAGTGTTATGGGTGTTATGGTTTGAATGTATGTGTCCCTCCAAAACTCAAATGTTAGCATTTAAACTCCAATAGAATGGTAATAAGAGGTGGAGCATTTTGGCACTGATTAAGTAACGAGGGTTCTACCCTTGTGAATACTATGAATGCTTTTATAAGAAACTTCAGAGAGCTACCAGGCTTTATCATCTTTTCTGCCCTTTCACCTTCTATCATGTGGTGATGCAAAAACAAAGGCACCATCTTGGAAACAAAGAGTGAGGCTTCACCAGACACTAGATTTCCCTGTTTTGATCTCGGATCTACTGGCCTCCAGAAATGTGAGAAATACTTTTTTGCTGTTTATAAGTGACACAATCTAAGGTATTTTATTAGAGCAGCAGGAAGAAACTAAGGCAGTGGGTAAGATCACATCCATTTCACAATGGAAAGCTCAGGTCTCTCGGTAACATGGTGGCCCATGATTAAGTATTCAGTCTCTACTAAGGCCTAGCAGGAGGCCATGTCTGTTTCTCAAAAGGAGAGCTCCTATCCACAGAAGACGGCAGATTCTTGTTCCACAATCCTAAGGGCTGTGATGCACTTTTAGTGGCCTGCCACAGGCCCCAAACAGCATCTCTATCTGCCACTGACACTTTAAGTAAAACTAAATCCACTGGATTATATGGTCCAAATGGAAGAGCAGCTGGCACCACAGTCCTGTTCCACAGCCTTCTCTTTTTCTGGCCTCCACTCAAAACTAGTAGCTTCTCAAGTCACTCAATAAATGGGTCAGAGTAACACACTCAAATGGTTAATATGTTGCCCCCCAAATCACTAGGATCTGTGCATCTTTTTGATTATAGGAATGGCCAGATGCAAAAATGTATCTTTTAACTTAGAAAAAATGTCTTATCATGCCCCACACCATTGCACACCTAAAAACACAACTGAGATAGGAGTCTGCCAAATTTTTGTCAAATTTGTTTCTCACCCTCTGACACAAATATTTTAGCAATAAGTCTAGAGTAGTTGCTACTTCTTACTAGTTTCAATCAGCCTGATGCCATCAATGCAATGGAGTAGTATGATATTTTGTGGGGGGAAAAAAAGGCGATCAAGATCCCTGCAAACTAAATTATTACATAAGGCTAGAAAGTTGATATACCCCTGAGGTAGGACAGTTAAGGTGTATTGCTGGGTGAGCAGGCTGAAATGCAACTGCTTTTCATTGTCCTTATTGACAGATATAAAAAAAAAAATTCAGATTAGTAGCTGCATATCAGGTACCTGGGTTTGTGTTAATTTGCACAAAGCAATGAAACCACATGTGATACAGTAGCTGCAATTAGAATGACCACCTGGTTAAGCGTACCATAATTTACTGTCATTATCCAATATCCATTTGTCCTCTACACAGGTAGAATAAGTTAGTTAAATGGAGATGTAGTGGTAATCACCAACCCTGCATCTTTCAAGTCCCTGATGGTGGTACTAATCTCTGTAGTCTTTTCAAAAATGTGGTTTTGCTTTTGATTTACTATTTTCCTGGGTAAAGGCATTTCTAAGTAAATTCCATTTGGTTTTTTCCACCATAATAAACCTCACTCCACAGGTCGGGGAACCAGTTTGAAGAATCTGCCAGTTACTGGGTGTATCTATTCCAGTTATCCATTCTAGAACTGGAGGCAGAAACCACAGGATGAGTTGAAGGACTGAGTGGGCCTACTATGAGATGGACCTGAGCTCAAACTCCATTGATCTCCTTATTTTCTTAAGCCCTTACTCTGACTGGTGGGGCACAGTTTTGGGTCATCTAAAATTAATGTCAATTCAGAGCCAGTATCCAATATTCCCTGAAATATCTGATTTTTTCCCCACAATGTAAAGTTAGCTTTATAAAAGCCATAGATCCCTTTGGCCTTTGGGGAAGGCTGGGAGAAATATTAATAGTATGACTTTTAGCATCGTACCAAAGTCCTTCCTCTCTAGGACCCGGTCTCCTCTTTATTCAAGGGGTTCTGGATCTGTAAACCAGCTCCTCAAGTCTGGGAATTGATTGAAAGGTCATCATTCTTGTTTTGTTTTGTTTTGTTTGTTTGTTTCTATAATTCAAGTTAGACTTTTCTTCACTTGATCTAGGACATGTTTTTGCTTATACTGATCAAGCAAGAATTTAATATGTTTCTTATCTTCTTTACTTCCAGGTATATAATTTATCAGCTAGGCAACACCATAGGTGTACAGAATACACTATTCTGATTGCTGCTTTGATTCTGTTGTCCATTATGGTAACCAAACCAACCTTATTTTTGATAGTTGTGTGCAATCACTTGACCTCTGCTGCCCTGGAATCCAATTTCTGCTATTGCATTTAGTTTTTCCATTTCAGTGAGTTCAGTCCCACTGAAACATGTGTTCTAGAGAAAAGAGTGATTATAGAGCTTTTCAGGGATCCTAGGACTCCCCTCAGAAATGTATTTCTCACAGTCATGATGAAATGCATATTTATTCCCACTTTACATTCCTTTCACCATTTTTCTACATCCTTGATACTAACTCTGTCACGTTTCTCAGATTCCTGTCTATATAAATTGGAAAACTGTATTCGTTCTTTTGCAATGTAGCCTATGTCCTTATGGTTCACAGCTTGTCCTAATAGGACTTGAGCCAAGGTATAGGTCTAAAAATAGATAGGGTGATGAGGATTGTTACTGAGAAGACTTAATATTGTCTTACATGGAAACTGCCTATTGCCGTTTTCTCAGCCAATGCAGGGTGGATCTCCTCAATGAAGGGGGCACAAGTGGAGAGGTCACTTCTCTCTGAGGGTGAGTGACAGTTTTCACTGCAGATGAAAGACCTCTTCTATTTGCATAGAAAACTCATCAGAGTTTAGGAGTTTAATGTCTTCAGTTTCATCAGGGTCTTTTCACAGGTCTTGATTCCAACTTTTAGAATCCTATTATTTCTCAATTAATGTCTTCACTTTAACAGTAGCTATCTTGCAAGGCTAGGAGTTAAACTTTCAGTATAATTCAGCAAGTAGCAAGATGAGATTCTGATTTTGATTATTAATAATCTCAGCCCTGCAGCCAAGGAAGTGAAGATCTCCTTCAGGGCACATATAGAAGCTTTTAGGCTATTTATGTTATGCTTAAGCTAGAAATTCAAATTCCTGAGCTCATTCTTTTTTATCCTCACATTTTCCAGTGACATTAAGAGCAACCAGCCAATCTCATTATGCTCATTAGTTTGACAAAAGTGTTTCAAAGGTATCATATACATCTTCACTCAAACCTTGCTTTCTATATATATTTGATTAGGACTATCCAAATATGATATTTTGAATATATCTAATTCCAGATCATACCATGGACTTACAGTGGTATCTTTATTACTGGAAATAGTCATTAGTGTGTTAAATATAAACAAATTACAGAACAGATTCCCGAAAACACATAATCAATTCAGAAATAACATCTTTGATATTCTATTTTTCTAGAAGCACTCTGGATACCAGACTCTGTATTAGTCAGGTTTCTTCAGAAAAACAGATCCAATAGGATGTGTATGAATGCATGGATGGATGGATAGATAGATAGATGACAGATAGATAGATATTATAAATAATTCACTCACGCAATTATGGAGGATAACAATTTCCAAGATTTGCAGTCAGCAAGCTGGAGACTCAGGGGAGTGGTTGGTTTAGTTCCAGTTAAAATGCCAGCTAATTCAGGACCCAGAAACAGCCAATGTTTTAGTTTGAGACCAAAGGTAGCAATAAAAACAATGTCCCAACTAAGGGTACTGTGGCAGAAAAAGCTCCCCCCTACTCATGAGAGAATCGGCCTTTTTGTTTTATTCTGGGTTTCAGCTGATTGGATGAGTCTCTCCAATACTTGATGTTAGCAATGGCAATCTGCTTTACTTAATAAAGCAATTCACATGCTATTCTTATCCAGAAACATCCTCACAGGAATACCCATAATAATGGTTGGCCCAATATCTGGGCCCCTTGCAGCCCAGTGAAGTTGATACATGAAATTACCCATCAAAGGGTACTACTATAATCTCCATTTTACAAATAATTAACTAAATGTAATAGAGGTTGACCATGGTCAAACAGCTGGCTACTAAAAGAAATCTGATTAGAGGGCTAGCAGGCCTATCCTCTGTGTTATAGAAGTCTTCCCCTAGAAGTCTTCAATAGACTCTGCAAAGACAGAAACTATGTCTGATTTATCCTCTCCAAACTGAATTCAGTTCTCAAACTTAAGACTTCAATCAGAAAGGTCTCAGATACATTCATAGCATATGTTTTAACATTGAAATGATTTTTAAGCTCTGGTTTTTGAAAATGTAACTATTTTGAGAAATGATTTGACAATACTATTTTATTTCTCTTGATTATAAACTTCTGTAAGATTGCCATGACATCTAGAAATAACTGCCTTAATATGCCCCATATAGTATTTTCTGTTTCAGAGATATAAAAATCCACAAAATTTACATTATCCAAGAAGGACAGTTGCTTTTGTCAGAAATACAGCATGAAGGAAAATGGAATCAAATGCTCCTGTGCTGTTATTTCACAAAATGGCGACATTCTGTGTGATAGCCAGAATAGTGTCCCACAAAACGGCATCTAAATCCTAATTCCTGGAAATTAAGAATGGGTTAAGTTAGAAGGTAAACAGGAAATTAAAGTTGCTAATTAACTAATCTTAAGAAAAAGGGAGATTATCCTGGATTAACTGAGTGGTCCAATGTAATTGCAAGGGTCCTTAAATAGGGAACAAGGAGAAAGAAGCAGAAGACAGAACTAGAATGAGGTGTGACTACAAAAGGGAGAATCAGAGGAATGGCAGCTTGAGGACTCAGCCAGATATTGCTGGTTTTGAAGATGTAGGAAGGAGCCATGAGCCACGGAAAGTGACCAGCAGCTAGAACCTAGAAAGAACAATGAAATTTAGTTGTTTTTTTTTTTTCCAGACACACCGGAAAGAAGCACTGCCCTGCTAATGCTTTTATTTTAGCCCGATGAGACCCATGTCAGACTATACACCTTCAAATCTTTAAGGTAATAAATATGTTTTGTTTTAAGACACTTAATTTGTGGTAATTTGTTACAACAACAAATAGAAAACAATTACGTTATGAATGACTGCATCAAATGATTCCACTAAAAATGGCCATTACGCTTTGTTGCGGTAAAGGTATTACAATAATAGGCTCCAAGATATTATAATAATATGCCACTTTTCTTTTCTTCTTTTTTTGGGAGGTTTCTTACTGACAATGCAGTCTATATGGTGTACATAATGGTGTTTAAACAATAATCCCCTGCCTTGGTCAGTGCCAGCTCCTCTGAGAATTTCACTGGTGATATTTATCCACTTGTGGTTTGATCAAATGAGAAACAGTGCTCAGTTATATCCTTTGCACTCTCATTATTTGTCACACACTAACCCCTATCCAACAAAGGTAACGCTGTTCCAATAACATGGTTTGTTCACTCAAGTTGGTGAGTGTGTTGGTCAAATGTGCTGGCCTTACATTCTAGTAAGAACCAAGTTCATCTATTGATTCTACCACTTATTACCTATATGGTCATAAATTATGTAAACCTTTCTGAGCCCCAGTATTCCCTATATATAAATTAATATAATAATAACATATAACTCATTGGGTTTTTCAGAAGTTTAATTTATATGTTGGGAGGTCAGCTGAGCTGCCAAGTGCTGGGGTAGCAGATTAAGAAAACAAGTAAAAATGTAATTAAAAATCAAGCCTTTAATTACTTAATGAAATGAGTGTAAGCAGAAAGACTAAACCATAGAAAGTACTGAGTCCCATTGTTCCCCATAGAATTGCACTGATCTAGTGTGAGGTGAATCAGCACAGATACGGAGAATGATCTCACTGCCAAGGAACCTCAAACCAAAGGTTCCTGTCTTTCCTTTTATGTAATCAAAACCTGAGGTAGTGAGAGGGTAAAGAGCTAGAAATGGAAAAGTATTGAGTACTGAGTAAGAGTGGAGAAAAAGTGTTTTCAAATTTCCTCTCCACCGCCCCTATTCCCTGGCCCCTAAAGAGGTCTTCGCAGAGGCACGTGAAGAATGCTTTGGCCAAAGGCGCAGATGAAGAAACTTCTTCATGGAGATCCCTGGGATAGAAATGAATGCAGTCATAAGAGCATAGCCACCCAGAGGAGCCTGAGTCCTTAACTACAGCTGCCTTCAGGGACTCAATGCATTGGCTGCACACTAAGTCTTGTGTTGGGAGGCAGTTTATCTCATGATGCCTGCCGGGCAAAGCCTCTATAATTAATTGCATATGGTTGGGCCTGAAAAATTATACATAGTTTTTTAGCCAGGAGCTGGGCTTATATACTTTATGTAAAACATCTAGCAGAGCAATCGTAGTGACCTTTCGATAAAGGGTAGCTATTATTCTTTTAGCTATTAAGTTCTGTTCATTTCACTCAGCCATAGTAGGAATCTTCCATAAACCTTTTGCTCTATTTTTTGTCCCTTTGGTGGAAGGTTTCCCTTATGTACCTGAACAAGAAGAATTTAGTTCTTTAATTATTTTTCTTATCCTACAGTTTAGATCTAAAGGTAGTAGAGCTGCTTCATTTTGTCAGACTTCTTGCTGTGAATAAAATGATGTTTCACTGATGAATGCAGAGAAATAGAGTAAGAGTTAAGTGATAGAATAAGAGTTAAAGCAGCATCAACCCATCAGGCTCCTTATGGATACTTACAACATACAGAGTAAATATCTGAAGACACTTAAATAACTTTAAGACAAGTATAGCCAAGTGTAGTATTTATCTGATGAATAAAGAAAAATGTAGCTAGTAATCTGGAGGCAGAGGTTGATTAAAAGCAATCTCACCTTCCCTTCTCTATATTCTATGTGCTCATTTATGATTTTACTAATATATGTCTGTATGGTTGTATTAAGTATCTTTCTATTACAAAAATATTATACAAGTAGCGGGCTGCAATTACAATTTTGGCATGCTAATTTCAGAAGCATAAGATAATTATCTTAAAAATCAACTATTTTATGATTGATTTAAATGTAATTAAACATCATTATGATCACAATTTTCACAGGGGGTCATTTCAAAGTTAACATCATAAGCCACATTAGTTTAAAAATAAAAAGGAAACAAGGAAGCTGGTTTATAGGCTAGGTTTTCTCTCTATATTCTCTTTAATGAATTTTTTCAGCTGCATTATCGCTTCACTCTGATCTCATTTACTTTTTAAGTACTCTTCCCTTTAATGCATTTCATGGCATATGGCATAATATTTAAATGATTTTACTATTGCTATTGTTTACTATTGTTAAACAACTTTTGTATTATTAAACATCTGGAAGCAAGTAAAATGGAACAACTATTAATTTTGAGCTCATTTTTTCTAAGCATTTGTGCATTCATATTTTAAATGGTTAAAATTTGAATAACATGTTAAATAAATATACATTTAATACGATTTAGATTCAAATTATTTTAATTTCTTCTACTGCTAGATGCATGTGCAAGTTAAAATAAATGAGATAAAAGTGCTTAAGTCCAAAAGTGATCCTAGAAGAGTCTTTTGAAAGTCTCCCCAAACATCATGATACAATAGTTTCTTTTTACATACCTCTTCTTTTGGTTTAAATATAGAGACTTTTTAAAACTTATCTCCTTCAGAATGTAATGGTTATATCCACGTTTCCCCTAAAAGAAATCACCAGCTCAGAAGGTAAAGGATTATCTTCCAATTAAAATGCTTTCCCTGAATTTTATTTTAATGTTGGCTTGCTATCACTTTGATGATTCAAGGTTCACGCTCTAACGGTCCATCAAAGGACAGTGAAACACATGTAAGGGCAAATACCAAAGATATATATTGATTTTTCTGTTGTCCCCCTAGCATAAATATTTCAGCTTGATAAACTGATGAGAACTTTTCCAAAGTTAAGTAAATTGGTAGTTTTGAAGTAAAAATAAAATCATAATAAATATATCAAATATATGTATTTTACTTTTCCTCCATAACAAATGCTTTGAAAAAGATATTCGTGTTGTCTCTCACACTTCTTTGAGTTTTCTTTATATTTTGTGATGATTAAAATTATGCAAATAGAGATGTGATGCCAGCAAAATGGTGCACTAGGAAACTTACCAAGCAAATGCGTAATCAAGAAGCCACATTTCAATGGTAGGAAATATCATGACATTTTTCTTCACGCTTGCCCTACGCACTCTTTGGTACAGTGTGGTGCCATAAGGCGGAAGTTGCCAAATCTCTGGTTTCCTCTCAGGGGCCTGAATGAGCAGAGAAAAACTTATTTGCATCATTCTAACCTGGCTTTGGGTTGCCTGAGAGACTGATTTCTGTCTCAGAGCTCATAAAGATAAAGAACCATTGCTGGGATCTCACACCACTGAAAGCCATTGAAGGCAATAGTGGACACTGAAGAATGTAAAAGCTGTGGCAGTGTTGTAGACCGCTGTGGCAAGAATTGATGGGTAGAAGAGTACAATAGAGTATATAAGGTTCCTAGAAAAAACTGGGGTGAGATTCCTTGGGAATTTAAGACACTTAAAGACAGCAATTTCTATGGGGGGAATAAAAAATAGTACACATATGAGCCCAGGTAAGACACATACCCAGAAAAGACCACAAAAGACTTTAAGCTTTCACTTCAGGCTGGTTCCAAGACTCAGAACTCACCTTCTTAATTAGCAAAAGTTTCACAACCGTCTGCCAAGATTGGGAGTTGTTTTTTAATCCACTAATTTTCAACAAAAATAGCACAATATATTCAAAGAAACAGAAGAACACGACCCATTAAAAAGAACAGAGAACATCTACAGAAACTCACTGAGAAACACAGCCATCAGACTTTTTAAAGAAATAATTTCAACTTTTGTTTTAGATTCAGGTGGTACACATATGCAGGTTTGTTACATCAGTATATTGCATGACGCTGAGGCTTGGGGTATGAATGATCTTGTTACAGGTAGTGAGCATACTACCCAGTGGAGAGGTTTTCATCCCTCGATTCCCCCTCGATCTCTCTCCTCTCTAGTTCCCCTCAGTATCTATTTTCCCCACATTTATGCCCATGTGTACCAAACTTACTACATAAAATGTTAGAATACCCATCTTAAATGTGTGCAAAGAGCTAAGGGAAAATACAACGAAGTAAAAGAAATTAGTACAACCATATGTGAACAAAATAAGAATATCGACAAATAGAAATTACGAAAAAGAACCATACAGAAAATCGCCATTAAAGAGGAATGGCATTCTGACACATACTAGAACCTTGAAGACTTTCTGCTAAATGAAATAAGCCAGTCACAGCAACAACAACAACAAAAAACAAATACTCTATGTTTCCACATTTATGAGGTGCACAGAGCCACCAAATTCATAGAGACAGACAGTAGAATGGTCATTGCCAGGAGCTTCTGGGAGGAGAGAGAAAAGAGTTACTGTTTAAAGGGTAGAGCTAGCTTTAGTGTTAGAAGACAAAAAATAATTCTGGTGATAATGGTTGCACAACAATGTGAATGTGATTAACATCATTACGTTATACACTTCAAAATGATTAAAATAATAAATTTACATTGTGCATATTCACTGCAAAAAAAAAATTGAAAAATATCTTATAAAATAAATTGCACTACAGTTAATTGTCAAATGAATGTGTCCTTGCTATTAAACTTTGAAGAGGCCAGAATCAAGAAAATAAGCATTTGTCATTTCCCATTCCTCTTTGTTTTTCACAGAATCACAATGAACTTATAAAATAGTTGTCTCTTGTGTGTTTGAAAAGCACACAAAACAGAATTAGGTGGCAAAAATAGGAACTCTGTTTTTTCTTCTTAAGAGTGACTGTGGTATGGGCACAAAATGCCTCTGGACATGACCCCGATTCCATCGTGATTACACAGGATCAAAGCCATCAGTATTACCATTTTTTCTCCTCAGACTGTTTAAGTTCAAAATTTTCACTAATACATTCTCTGAAAACGACTCTGTTTACTCCGATTATTGTAAATGTGGTTGATAATAGAAGAAGTAATGCTGGTGTGGTTATATGATTTCAATGCAATGGGGCAAAGATGGGGCTGGAAGTAATGGACAGGAACAACTCTACACAGCTTGTATCACAGCATATTCTACTTTAATTCATACTTGAAATTGTACTGAATTTGAGGGGGCAAGTAAAAATCATATTCATATAGAGATAAAGAATGACTATCTACATTCATCATGATCACCAATAGTGACTAAAAATAAGAAAACATCTAACCCGACAAGAGAAAGGAATAAAGTAAATGAGTAGAGAGAACATCTAGTCCTGGTTTCAGAATGTTCCTGAGGCCAAGTTATATGCCTATTACTTGGTTCCACAAGATGAAGTATAATTAATTTCTCTTTATGCTTAAGTTAGTGCTCATGTATTTCTGTTACTTTTAACTAAAAAGCTATGTGTATATATATATATATATATATGCGCAATAACTCTGGAAGTCTGGAAGCAGAGATATATATGTGTGTGTATATATATATATATGTATATGTATATACATTGCACTGACTCTTTCAAACTGCTCAGCTCTCACTGACTCCACTGGCTGTCTCTTAAGGTCTTGCCCTTTTAGCAAGTATTACCTGGAAAATTAAATAAGTCTCCACATTTGAACGTTTAAAGATATTGTGCATGTAAAGTACTTAGAATTGTGCTTGGAATATAAGAAGTGCTTGATAAATAATATCTCTCATGTAAAACATAAAGCACATATAATAGTTCTTCCAATTACCATAATTTTCCCCTATGTAGTAACAGATTAATTTAGCCGATTCAACAATGACCAATTGGACACATATAGCCAATAATCAATGTGGCATTTTATAAGCAGTGAGAATTAAAGTAATTACTTATGGTTATTGACTAATAATAAATGATAACTTCATATTCATCAGACATATACACACATGTACACAACTAGACATTAATCCATGAGGAATATGAGAAAGAACTAAAATGTGAATGAGGTTATGCAACACAAAAAAGCAAGTAACTTGAGAGGAATGTGACTTTTTTCTTACAAACTTCAGAGCTGCCTAGGCTTTTATTAAATTGACACCATTTTACAATCCTTGGTAAAATGCATTTGCCATTACTTTCTGCTTGCACAGAACCATAAGGTCCCTGAGAGGGAAGAGATTAGGACCTTCTCAGATCTTTCCTGGGCATGAGCACAATCCTGAGCGTATGCATTGCATACTAGCTATTCAGTAATATGCCAGATCTTCTCTAAGCCCTCAGTGGACATCTCATCAGCCTTCCCATTAAAGTTTTTTCATCAGCTACTTGTTTGCTCAAATTGCTATTGCCACCTGTGTTCTCAGTGTTAAATTATTGGTACCGATTTTTTTTTTTTTTTTTTTTTTTTTTTACAAATGACACAGGAAAAAGGCTGTTACCAGTGAGCAAGCTTTCATTCGGGTAATGTAAAGACAGGCTCTACAAGTGTGGGATTCCAGACCACTGACAGAAAGGTCAATTCATAAAAGTTTAGGTATGAAGCTTTGGGGATACTTTAGACCCAATTAGTCCCCTCCAGTGGCCGTTAGGCTACATGTTTTTATGGTTATTTTGATAATAGGCCTGTTGATACTCAACTCTACCATGGAGCTGGGGAGGTGCAGATGGGACAAGAGTACCTCAAAAGGCTGCAAAGCACTCTCTTCTTATCAAGATTTAGCCATTTTTGAATAAATATTTCTTACATTTTTGTACATCCTTAATTTAAATTATTCTAAAAAGTTTATATTGACAACTTTTCCCCAATGCCCTCAATGTTCTTATGGTGAAGCAGAATTTCATGGCTCCTTATTCTACCATTTTGGAAATTCTCTCTCTATTCATTTTCTATATCTATGTGTGTGTGTGTGTGTGTATGTGATATATATGTGTGCGTGTGTGAGTATATATACACACACGTATATACGTATATGTACATGTATATGTATATATATACACACACACATACATATACGAGAAAGTTATTGGGTTTTTATTTATATGTGCATTTATATATAAACTATGCAGTATATACACAGTATATATACTTAATTGACAATACTGTTGAATACAATGAAAAACTATGATTATTATTTTGGGAAGTGAAACAGCCAGATTGTGGGCCAAATGTAGTTTCCTGGTATTTTGTTGATGTAGTTTTATCTCAAGATGCCAGACCAATCAGTTTAGTCTGTTACTATATTTGATTCCTTGTTATTCTCATCGGGCCTTACCCTATCTTAGGGTTCTTCCTCAAAAATAAATTGAACCTGTTCTTCCACAAAATGACTTAAATATATGGATTTGCCCTTAGCTATTTGACTTACATGATCTCAGAGAATATTGGTATGGGGTATTAGAATACTTCATTACTAAGGCTGGAAACACCAACCAACTTTCAAAACAGATTGTGCTGCCAGGCATTCACCATTGTAGTTATTCATTCTACTTTTTGATATTTTAATGCTTCAGCCCAATCCACTTCACCATTTCTGTGTTTGCATTAATGTCTCACTAAACATTTAACCTTGAGGTTAGACTTCCCACTTCTGCTCAACTTTAACTTATATACCTGACTGTTTAATGTATTCTGAATCCCAATTAATTTTGTTCTAGCTTCTTGGTATAAATTGGCCTACATTTTTATGCTCTGTGAAACAAAGAACAAGACATTCTTATAGTTTCTAAGAAGTAATAGATCTTTCTCAGATATCAAAGATGACAGGGTATTTTTAAAATATCAAACATTCGTTTTAATTTTAAAATAGATTGTATTTTACAAAAAAAAAAGTTGTGAAGATAGCACAGAGAATTCCCAGATATCCCACAACAGGCTTCCTCTATTATCAACATGTTAAATGATGTTGGTTTGTCACACTTATGAGCCAATATGAACCTTTTTATTACTAGGAATGTCAGTTAATAAAAAATGATGTTTTTATTAACTAAAATACAAACGTTCTTCAGATTTTCTCAGTTTTTCCTTAAGATTTATTTTCAGTTCTAGCACTTTATCCAGAATGTTATGTTACATTTATTTCTCATATCTCCTTAGGCTCCTCTGTGCTATGACAGATTCTCAGACTTGTTTGTAATAATTTTAACAATTTTGAAAATACCTACTTAGGTATTTTGTAGAACAATCCTCAATTTGTGTTTGTCTGATATATAGATATGTTTTTGTTGTTGTTGTTGTGGTCAGACTGAAGTTATGAGTTATGGGAAGGAAGACCACAGAGGTAAAGTGCCACTTTCGTCACATTTTATCGAGCGTACATATCACCAATGTAACTTACCACTCTTTATGTTGATCTTAATAACCTGCCTGAGATAGTGTATGCCAGGTTTCTCCAATGGAAAGTTACTTCTCCTCACCTTTCCGTATTTACACATGTTGGAAACAAGATACTTAATTAAAGGGTTGGGAAAATTAAAGTCCAACTCATTTACATTTGTTTATATTATTTATAATATCGTATTATATTATATTATTTGTAATTTTATATTATGTTATTTGTAATTTGAATCTTATTTATATTTTTTGTAATTTGGAATTTTTTATACAGGAGTTTTGTCAGGATGTTTTAAAATCATGTTTTAACTAACCTAGTCAGTGCAATTGTATTACCATTTTATGTAGTTCACATGATGTGATATTTCTGTTAGAGGCACTTTGAGACTATCTCATTTGCTACAAGATACAGTGCACACTGCTAAAACATCGAAAAACATAAAATATGTACCAGTGTTCTGTATAAGTGTGTTGGCAATGAATACATTTTTTAACAGAAAATGCTACGTTCTTGATCATCATGTATCATATATCATATGTAACTATGAGGTTGTGGTGCTGAAATCTGAAACCACAAAATAAGTATTATTGTACCTATATTTCTGGTAGAATAATTAGCATTCTTTGTCAATGAAAGTGCCTTTGCAATTGAAGCTTTCTTTTAAAGCTTTATTCTGTTTTTGAAAAAAATAAGTTTTCATTTACAGCATGTGGTTTTTAACTTCAGCACTTACATGAACACCACTGAGCATTGCAAACCAAATGCAATTTAGCCCAACATTTTGATAGTAGGTGTCATTACATTAGAAGATGTAAATAACAATCAGGAAGGCTCGTCTGTAGCAATAATTAAAAGTGTTAGAAATATTTGGAGTCAATTTTTCTTCCTATAATAATGATGGGATGGACTAATTATCTGCATCACATTGCATAAAGGAAGCATATTTGATGCCTTTAGCAAGGAAATAGCTTCGTTGGCTTATAAATCAATAATATGAATGATTAAAGCAACAAGGAAAACAGCATTTTTTTTTAGTGGCCGCATATTTCAGGTGTTAAATTCTCCATTAAGACCAAAGAAAAATAAGTGAACACAACTTCTATGAGCAATTTAGGTTATATACAATAAAAATGTTTGTGCACAGCACACTTGATTGTAATGGGTTACTGTGGGATAAAGTAGGGTGTCCTACATGTGTTTAATGAGATAATCTGCCATGTAAGTTCTGTGGAAACTTTCTATTACATTTTTTCTCAGCATACTGTCTTTGTCTTCATTATTTCCTTTCTTTTTAAATTTTAGATTTTTTTTTAATTTCAATACCTTATGGGATACAAGTGGTTTTTTTTGGTTACATGAATGAATTGTATGGTGATAACGTCTGAGATTTTACTGCACCCATCATCTGAGTAGTGTACATTGTACCCAATATGAGGTTTTCATCCCTCACCCTCTCCTTTCTCCCCATATCTGAGTCTCCAAAGTTCATTACACCACTCTGTGTTGTTGAGTATGCATAGCTTAGCTCCCACTTATAAGAGAGAACATAAAGTATTTGGTTTTCCATTCCTGATTACCTCACTAAGGATAATAGCCTTCAGTTCCATCCAAGTTACTGTAAAATATATTATTTCATTCCTTTTAATGGCTAAATAGTATTCCATGGTGTACGTATGTGTGTGTGTATATATATATATATATAAAATATTATATTTTCTTTATCTACTCATCAGTCAATGGGAACTTAGGTAGGTTATATGTCTGCAATTGTGAATTTTCCTGCAATAAACATATGCATGCAGGTGTCTTTTTGATGTAATGACTTCTATTCCTTTGGGTAGAGACCCACTAGTGAGATTGCTGGACTGAATGGTATATCTACTTTTTGTTCTTTAAGAACTCTCCTTATTGTTTTCCATAGAGGTTGTACTAATTTATATTCTCACAAGCAGTTTATAAGCATTCCCTTTTCACCACATCCACTCCAACATCTATTGTTTTTTGACTTTTTAATAATGGCCATTCTGGCTAGGGTAAGGCAGTATCTCATTGTGGTTTTAGTTTGCATTTCCCTGATGATTAGTGATGGTGAGCAATTATTTTTCTATATCCATTACACATTTGTATATATTTTTTTGAGAAATGTCTATTCATATCATTTGCCCACCTTCTCATGTGAATTTTTGTCTGAGTCTTTTGTAGATTCTGGATATTAGTCCTTTTTCGGATGCATAGTTTGCAAATAATTTATCCCATTATGTGGGTTGTCTGTTTACTCTGATGATTTTTCTTTTGTTATGCAGAAACTTTTTAGTTAAATTAGGAACTGTTTATTCATTTTTGTTTTTGTTGCATTTGCTTTTGGGGTCTTCATCATAAACTCTATGCCTAGGCTGATGTCTAGAAGAATTTTTCCAAAGTTGTCTTCTAGAATTTATATAGTTTCAGGACTTATGTTTAAGTATTTAATCAATCTTGTGGTAATTTTTTATGAAGTGAGGGATAATGATCCATTTTCATTCTTCTACATGTGGCTATCCAGTTTTCCCAGCACCATTTTTATAATAAGGTGTCATTTCCCCACTTTACGTTTTTCTGTGCTGTATCTAAGATCAGTTGGTAGTACGTATTTGGGTTTATTTATGGGTTCTCTGTTGTGTGTTATTGGTCTATGCATCTACTTTTATACCAGTAAAATGCTGGCTTGGTAACTCTAGCCTTGTAGTGTAATTTGAAATCAGGTTATGTGATGCCTCCAAATTTGTATTTTTGCTTAAGATTCATTTTGTTATTTGTGCCTTTTTTGGATCCATTAGAATTTGGGGAATTTTTTTCTAATTCTGTGAAAAATGATGTCAGTGTTTTTTTGTTTTTTGGTTTTTTTTTTTTTTAACTATACTTTTAAGTTCTAGGGTACATGTGCACAACGTGCAGGTTTATTATATATGTATACATGTGTCATGTGGGTGTGCTGCACCCATCAACTCGTCAGCACCCATC
>NW_012116611.1:1833996-1853529 GCF_000951035.1 Colobus angolensis palliatus
CATGAGATGTGTTTGTATTTGTTTGTGTCATCTATAATTTATTTCAGCAGTGTTTTGTAGTTCTCCTTGTAGAGATCTTTCACCTCCTTGGTTACATATATTCCTAGGTTATTATTTATTTATTTTTTGCTGCTGTTGTAACAAGGATTGCGTTATTGACTTGATTCTCACCCTGGTAGTTGGTGTGTAGTAGTACTACTGATTTAGGTACATTGATTTTGTATTCTAAGACTTTACTGAATTCATTTATCTAATCTAGGAGTTTTTTGGGGGAATTTTTATGTGTTTCTAGGTATACAATTATCAGCAAACAGTGATAGTTTGATTCCCTCTTTTCCAATCTGGATGCCCTTTATTTATTTCTCTTGCCTGATTGCTCTGGCTAGAACTTCCAGTACTATGTTGAATAGAAATGGTGAAAGTGGACATCCTTGTCTTGTTTCAGTTCACAAGAGGAATCCTTTTAGCTTTACCTCATTCAGTATGATGCTAGCTGTGAATTTGTCATATGTGGCTTTTAATATTTTGAGGTGTGCCCCCTTTACGCCTATTTTGTTGATGGTACTTATCATAAAAAGATGCTGGATTTTATCAAATGCTCTTTCTGCACCTATTGAGATGATCTCATGTTTTTTTGTTTATAATTCTGTTTATGTGAAGTATCATATTCATTGACTTATATGTGTTAAACTACCCCTCCATCTCTGGGATGAAACCCACTTGATCAAGGTGTATTAGTTTTTTTGATGTGCTTTTGGATTCAGTTTGCTGCTATTTTATTGAGAATTTTTGCCTCTATGTTCATTAGGGTATTGGTCCGTAGTTGTCTTTTTTCATTATATCCTTTCCTGATTTTGGTATCAGAGTGAAATTGGCTTCATAGAATTAGTTGGGGAAGATTCCGTCTTCCTCAATGTTTTGCAGTAGTTTTAGTAAGATTTGTATCAATTCTTCTTTAAATATCTGGTGGAGTTCAACTGTGAATCCATTTGCCTGTGGGCTTTTTGTGGTTGGCATTTTTTTCTTCTTATTGATTTGATCTTGCTATTTGTTATTTGTCTGTTCAAGATTTGTATTTCTTCCTGATGCAATCTAGGAGGGTTGTATGTTTATAAGAATGTATTCATATCTTCTAGATTTCCTAGTATGTGTGTATAGAGGTTTTCATAGTAGACTCTAATAACCTTTTCCATTTCTGTGGTGTCAGTTGTAACATCTCTGTTTTTATTTCTAATTGAGCTTATTTGAATCTTCTCTCTTCTTGTTGCATCTAACTGATGGTCTATTAATTGTGTTTAACTTTTCCAAGAACAAACTTTTCATTTCATTAATTTTTCATATTTTGTTTTGATTTTATTTAGTTCTGTTCTGATTTTTGTATTTCTTTTATTCTGCTAGCTTTGGGTTTGGTTTGTTCGTGTTTCTCTTTCTATAAGGTATGAAATTAAGTTGTCAATTTTTTATCTTTTGAGCTTTTTGGCATAGGCATTTAGCACTGTAAACTTTCCGCTTAACATCACTGTTGCTGTATCCCAAAGGAGATAACTTGTGTCACTATTATCATTCTTTTCAAAGAATCTTTTAATTTCTATCCTGACTTCATTGTTAACACCAAAACCATTCAGGAACAGACATTTTAATTTTCATGCATTCGCATAATTTGGAAGTGTTTTTTTTTTTTTTTTTTTAAGTTGATTTCTAGTTTTACTCCATTGTGGTCTGAGGAGATACTTTATATAATTTTGATAGTCTTAAATTTATTGAGTCTTGTTTTGTGGCTGACCATATGATTAGTCTTGGAAAATGCTGCATGTGCTGATGAGAAAAATGTATATTCTGCAATTCCTTAGAAGAATGTTCTGTAAATATGTTAGATCCATTTAGTTTAAGTCCATTGTTTCTTTGTTGACCTTCTGCCTCAATAATCTGTCTAGTGCTGTCAATGGAGCATTGAAGTCTTCCACGATTATTGCATTCCTGTTGTCTCATTTCTTAAATCTAGTACTAATTATTTTTTAAATCTGGAAACTCCAGAATTAGGTGAATATATATTTAAGATTGCAATATCTTTATGTTAAATTGATCATCTTATTATTATATAAAAACTTTCCTTATCTTTTTCTACTGTTTTTGCTTTAAAGTTTGTTGTATCTGATATAAGAATGGCTACTCTTTCTCACTTTTGGTTTCCATTTGCCTGGATTATCATTTTTTGTTCCTTCACTTTGACTCTATAAAATCTTTACATGTTACGTGAATCTCTTGGAGACAACAGGTACTTATTTTGAGATATTTTTATCCACTCTGCCAATCTATATCTTGAGATGTGAGGCACTATTACAGTTATCATATTTACTATTACCTAGATGCTTTATTTTCTTCATTGTGTTATTGATTTATAGGCTCTGTGAGCTTTGTGCATTCAAGAGGTTCTATGTATATCAACATTTTGTTTCAAAACTTAAAAGTCTTTTCAGCATCTATTGCAGGATTGTTCTGGTATTGACAAATTCTCTCAGGATTTGCTTGTCTGGAAATGACTTTTTTCTTCTTCATTGATGAAACTTAGTTTATCTAGATACAAAATTTCTGGCCAGCAGCTATTGTGTTTATAGAGGCTAACGATAGAATGCCAATAACCTCTGGCTTCTAAGGTTTCTGCTAAGAAGTCTGTGTTTGTCTGATAGGTTTTTATTTGTAGGTTATCTGATGCTTTTGTCTTACTGCTCTTACAATTCAGTTCTTCATGTTGATTTTAGGTAATCTGGTTACTATATGCCTTGGTGATGTCCTTTGTGCAATGAATTTCCCAGGAGTTCTTTGAGCCCCTTGTATTTGGATATCTAAACCTTTAGCAAGTCCAGGGAAGTTTTCTTCAATTATTCCCTTAAACAAGGTATTCTTTTTTTTTTCTTTTTTTTTTTTCTTTTTTTTCTCTTCTCCTTCAAAAACACTAATGGTTCTCAGGTTTGGCTATGTTATGTAATCCTATATTTCTTGGAAATTTTGTTCATTTGATTCTTATTTTTTTATTTTTGTCTGATAGGGTTAGTTTGAAAACCTTGTCTTCAAGATCTGAAATTCTTTTTTTACCTTGGTCTAGTCTGTTGTTAAGACTGCATTGTGTAATGCCCAGAATAGGTCTTTCATTTCCAGAAGTTCTGACTGGCTTTTTTTTTTTTAAATATCAATCTCCTTAAAAATATTTCATTCATATCCTGAACTGTTTTATAATTTCTTTATGTTGGTTTCTATCTTTCTCTTTTATCACCTTCAGTAGATTAATAATCCACCTTTTGAATTCTTAATTTGCTATTTCAAAGATTTCATCTTGGTTTGGATCCATTGCTGGGGAACTAGTGTGATTTTCTGGGAGGTGTTATAGAACCCTATTTTGTCATATTACCTGAATTACTTTTCTGGTTTCTTCTCATTTTTTTGTAGACTATTTCTTTTAATTATTCTTTTTTATAGTGTTTTTAATTTTTGTGAGTACATAGTAGGTATATATATTTATGGGATGCAGGAGATGTTTTGATACAGGTATGCAATGCAAAATAATCATGGCATGGAAAATGAGGTATTTATCCCCTCAAGCATTTATAATTTGTATTATAAAGTGTATTCATGTGTTCTCATGCTGCTAAAAAAGACGTACTCGAGACTGGGTAATTAATAAAGGAAAAGAGATTTAATGGACTCACAGTTCTACATGGCTGGGGAGGCCTCACAATCATGGCAGAAGATGAAGGAGGAGCAAAGGCACGGCTTACACGGAGGTAGGCAAGAGAGCATGTGCAGGGGAACTGCCATTTATAAAGCCATCAGATCTTGTAAAACTTATTCACTGACAAGAGAAGAGAATGGAAAAAAATCCACCCCCATGATTCAATTACCTCCAACCTAGTTTCTCCCACAACACATGCAGATTATGGGAGCTAAAATTCAAGATGAAATTTGGGTGGGGACACAGCTAAACCATATCATAAACAGTCTAATTATAATATTAATTATTCTAAAAGTTATAATTAAATTAATGTTGACTACAGTCACCCTGTCCCGCTGTCAAAGAATAGTCCTTATTTATTTATTTTAACTATTTTTTTGTACCCATCAGCAATCCTCATCTCTCCCCAATTCCCCACTATGATTCTCAGTATCTGATAGCCATCCTTCTACCCTCTGTCTTCCTGGGTTCAATTGTCTTGATTTTTAGATCCCACAAATAAGTGAAAACCTGCTATGCTTTCCTTTCTATGCCTTGCTTATTTCACTTAACATAATAATCTCCAGTTCCCTCTAAGTTGTTGTGAATGACTGAATTTCATTCTTTTTCATAGCTGAATAGTACTTCATTGTGTGTAAGTGCCACATTTTCTTTATCCATTCATCTGTTCATGGACACTTAGGTTGCTTCCAAATCCTGGGTCTTGTGAACAGAGCTGCAACAAACACGGAAGTGCGGATATCTCTTCCAAATACTAATTTTCCTTCTTTTGGGTATATCCTCAGCAGTTGGATTGCTGGATCATATTGTAGCTCTATTTTTAGTTTTTGGAGGACCCTCTAAAGTGTTCTCCATAGAGGTTGCACTAATGTACATTTCTACAGTGTACAAGGGTTACCTATTCTCCATAACTTTGGCAGCATTTGTTATTGCCTATCTTTTGTATATAAGCCATTGTAACTGGAGTGAAATAATATCTCATTTTAGCTTTGATTTGAATGTATCTGCTGATTGATGATGTTATGCACCATTTCATATGTTTGTTTGCCCTTTGTATGTCTTCTTTTAAGAAATGTCAATTCACATGGTCTGGAAATTTTTAAACCAGATTATTAGATTAATTCATATAACGTTGTTTGAGCTTCTAATATATTCTGGTTATTAATTTATTGTCATATGGTTAGGTTGAGAATATTTTATCTTCTATTGTGTGGGTTGTCTCTTCACTTTGTTGATTCTTTGCTTTGCTGTGCAGAAGTTTTTTAACTTGATGGGATCTTATTTTTCCATTGCTGCTTTGGTTGCCTAAGCTTGTAGGTTATTATTCAAAAAATCTTTGTCCAGACTAATGTTTTGGAGACTTTTCAAAAAAGTTTTTGCAGTAGTTTCATAATTTTCAATATTAGGTGTAATGCTTTAATTCAATTTGATTTAATTTTTGTATATAGTGTGAGATAGGAGTCCAGTTTCATTCTTGTGCACATAAATATCCAGTTTTTCCGGCACCGTTTATTGAAGAGGCTCTCTTCCCCTCAGTGTATTTTCTTGGCACCTTTGTCAAAAGTGAGTTCACTGTAAGGGTATGGATTTGCTTTTGGGTTCTCTATTCTGTTCTATTGCTCTATGTGTCTCTTTTTGTGCCAGTACCATGCTGTTTTGCTTACTATAGCTCTGTAGTATAATGTGAACTAAGGTAATGTGATTCCTTCAGTTTTGTTCAATTTGCTTAGGATAGCTTTGGCTGTTCTAGGTCTTTTGTACTTCCATGTAAATTTTAGGGTAGTGTTTTCTATTTCTGTGAAGAATGACACTGGTATTTTTTTTTTTTTTTTTTTGGTTGAGACAGAGTCTTGCTGTGTCGCCCAGGCTGGAGTGCAGTGGCCAGATCTCAGCTCACTGCAAGCTCCGCCTCCCGGGTTTACACCATTCTCCTGCCTCAGCCTCCCAAGTAGCTGGGACTACAGGCGCCCGCCACCTTGCCCGGCTAGTTTTTTGTATTTTTTTTTTTTTAGTAGAGACGGGGTTTCACTGTGTTAGCCAGGATGGTCTCGATCTCCTGACCTCGTGATCCACCCGTCTCGGCCTCCCAAAGTGCTGGGATTACAGGCTTGAGCCACCGTGCCCAGCCAACACTGGTATTTTAATAGGAATTGCTTTGAATCTGCAGCTTGCTCTGGGTAGTAGAGACATTTTAACAATATTGATTCTTACAATCCACGAACATGGAATATCTTTCCTTTTATGTTTCCTCTTCAAATACTTTCAACAGTGTTTCATAGTTTTCATTTTAGAGATCTTTCACTTCTTTGGTTAAGTTGATTTCTAGGTATTTGATCTTATTTATGGCTATTGTACATGAAATTAATTTTTTTATTTATTCTTCAAATTGTTCACTGTTGTCATATGGAAATGCTACTGATTTTTGAATGTTGATATTGTATCTTGCAATTTTACTGAAAGTATTTGGCACTTCCAACATTTTTTATGGAGTCTTCAGGTTTTTCAAAATACAAAATTATATCATCTGTAAACAAAAATAATTTGACTTCTTTCTTTTCAGTTTGGATGTCCTTTATTTCTGTTTTCTGATTGATCTACCTGGGACTTCCAGTATTAAGTTGAATAATTGTGGTGAAACTGGGCATCCTTGTCATACTTCAGATAATAGAGGAAAGATTTCAACCTCCCCTCCCATCCAGTGTGATACAAGCTGTGGGTCTGCTGTATGCAGCTTTTACTATTTTGAGGTATGTCACTTCTATACCCAGTTTTTTGTGGTTTTTATTATCAAGAAATACTGACTTTTATCAAATGCCTTTTCAACATCAATTGAAATGATCAAACGTCCTTCATTTGTTGAGATTATGTATTATATATTGATTTGCATATACTGAATCATCCTTGCATCCAGGGACAGATCCTAGTCTGTCATGATGATTTTTTTCTTTCTTTCTTTTATTTATTTATTTATTTATTTATTGAGATGGAGGCTCACTGTGTCACCCAGTCTGGAGTGCAGTGGCGTGGTCTCGGCTCACTGCAACCTCTGCCTCCTGGATTTAAGTGATTCTCCCCCTGCTCAGCCTCCCAAGTAGCTGGGACTACAGGCACGTGCCACCAGGCCCACTTAATTTTTGTATTTTTGTTGGTAGAGATGGTATTTCACTATGTTGGCCAGGCTGGTCTCAAACTGCTGACCTCGTGATCCGCCCACCTCAGTCCACCGAAAGTGCAGGGATTACACGTGTGAGCCACCGTGCCCGGCCTGTCCTGATGAATAATCTTTTGAATGTATTGTCGAATTCTATTTACTGGTATTTTCTGGAGGATTTTTCCGTTGATATTCATCAGAAATATTGGCCGGTTGTTTTCTCTTTTTTTTTTTATGTGTCTCTTTCTGGTTTTGGCAACTGGGTAATAGTAGACTCATAGAATGAGTTTAGAAGTATTATCTCTTCATCTATTTTTTGGAATGGTTTGTATAGGATTGGTACTAGTTCTTCTTTAAATATTTGTGGAATTCAGCAGTGATGCCATCAGGTCCTGGGCTTTTTTTTTTTTTTTTTTTTAAGAGACTTTTTGTTACAGTTTCATTCTTGTTACTTGTTATTGGTCTAGTCAGGTTTTAAATTTCTTCATGGTTCGATCTTGGAAGCTTGCATGTACCTAGTAATATGTACATTTCTTCTAAATCTTCCTACTTATTGGCATATAGTTGCTCATAGTGTACATCAATAATCCTTTGAATTTCTATGATTTCAGTTGTAATGTTTTTTTATCTGTAATTTTATTTATTTGGGTCTTCTCTCTTTTTTTAGTCTGGGTAAAGGTTCATCAGTTTTGTTTAACTCTTTAATTAAAAACAACAGTTTTTATTCTTCTGTTTTTCTTTATTTCAACTTCATTTAGTTCTGCTGTGATCTTTATTATTTCTTCTCTTCACTATTTTGGGTTTGGTTTGCTCTTGCTTTTTTAGTTCTTTAAGATGCATTATTAGGTTGTTTAATCGAAGCTTACCCTCTTTTTTGATACAGATACTTATAGCTATAAGATTCCCTCTTAGTACTGCTTTAGCTGCATCCCATATGTTTTGGTATGTTATGTTTTCATTGTCATTTGTTTCTAGAAATTTTTTCACTTCCTTCTTAATCTCTTCATTAACCCTCTGGTCATTAAGGAGCATATTGTTTAATTTCCATGTACCTGTATAGTTTTGAGAATTCCTCTTGTTATTAATTTCTAGTTTTATTCCATTGTAGTCAGAGAAGATGCATGATAATATTTTAAGTTTTTTGAATGTTTGAAGTCTTATTTTGTGGCCTAACATATGGTCTATCCTTGAGGACAATTCATGTGCTGAGGGAAAGAATGTGTATCCTGCAACCATTGGATGAAATGTTTTGTAAATATCTATTAGATCCATTTGATCTACAACACAGATTAAGTTTGACGCTTCTTTGTTGATTTTCTGTCTGGAAGATTTGTCTAATGCTTGAAGTGGAGTGTTATTGTCTGCAGCTATTATTGCACTGGAGTTTATCTCTCTCTTTAAATCTAACAACAATTTCTTTATATCTCTTGGTGCTTCAGTGTTGGGTGCATATATATTTAAAGTTGTTACATCCTTTTGCACAATTTATCCTTTATCATCATATAGTGACCTTATTCGTCTCTTGTTATAGTTTTTGTCATAAAATATATTTTTTCTGACAAAAGTATAACTATTCCTGTTCTTTTCCTGTTTCCATTGGCATGGAATATCTGTTTTTATCCCTTTGTTTTCAGTTTATGTGAATCTTTAAAGACCCACATGAATGGGTCTCTTTTTTTCCCCCATTTAGCAATCTTATGCCTTTTGATTGGAGAGGTTAGTCTATGATTGGAGAGATTGGTCTATTTACATTAAATGTTAATATCGATGAGTAAGAACTAACTTCTGTCATTTTAGTACTTGTTTTCTGGTTGTTTTGTTTTCTTCTCTTCCTTCATTCTTTTTTTCCCATCTTTCTTTTAGTAAAGGCATTTCTGTCTGGTTATATGATTTAATGTCTTGATTTTTACATTTTTGTGTATGATTTTTGGTTTCAGTTTACCATGAAGTTTGCAAATAGTATATTATAATCCATTGTATTTAAACTGGTAACAATGTAACACTGTTTGCATAAACAAACACACAAAAACTAATGAAAACTCTATGCATTAACTTTATCTTGCTGCTTTTTAACATTTTGTTGTTTCTATTTATATCTTATTGTGTTGTCTATCTTTAAAAGTTATTTTAGTTATTATTATTCATTGATTGATTATTAGTCATTCTATTTAAAGAGTAATTTACACACTACAATTACAATATTTTTCTGTGTATGTACTATTACCAGTGAGTTTTGAACTTTCAGATGATAACTTATTGCTCGTTAATGTCCTTTTCTTTCTGCTTGAGGTATTTCCTTTAACATTTCCTTTAAGATAGGTCTGGCATTGATGAAATCTCTCAACTTTTGTTTCTCTGGGAAAGTATTTATCCTTTATGTTTGAAGGTTGTTTTCACTGAATATACTATTCTAGGTTAAAAGTTTTATTCCTTTAGCAGTTTAAATATGTCATATCACTCTCCTTTGGCCTATAAGGTTTCCACTGAAAAGTCTGCTGCCAGATGTATTGAAGCTCCATTTTATTTTATTTGCTTTTTTGTTCCTGCTGTTTTTAGGATCCTTTCTTCATTGAGAATTTGATTATTAAATGCCTTAAGGTAGTCTTTCAGTTAAATCTGCTTGGTGTTCTATACCCTTCTTGTACTTGGATATTGATATCTTTCTCTTTGTTTGGGACATTCTCTGTTACTATCCCTTTGAATATACGTTCTTTCCCTATCTCTTTCTATACTTCCTTTTCCCAGACAATAATTCTAAAGTTTCCCCTTTTGAGGCTGTTTTCTAGATCTTGCTGTCATGCTTCATTTTCTCATATATATTTTTTGTTTTGCTTGTATTTTTAAGTAGCCTGTCTTCAAGCTCACTAATTAATTCTTCTGCTTAATCCTGCTATCAAGAGACTCTGGTGCATTCTTCAGTATGCCAATAGCATTTTTCAAGTTCAGAATTTCTGTTTGATTCTTTTGATTATTTCAGTATCTTTATTAAACATATGTCCTAGAATTCTGAATTCCTTCTCTGTATTATCTTGAATTTTGGGGGATTTCCTGAAAACAGCTATCTTGAATTCTTTGTTGGAAAGGTCATATATTCACATACCTCTGTTTCTACAGGACTGGTCCCTGGTGTCTTATTTAGTTCATTTGGTGAGGTCATGTTTTCCTTGATGGTTTTGATACTTGTAGATGTTCATTGGTGTATTTATTGTAGTCTCCAAAGGCTGGGCTTGTTTGTAGTCATCCTTCTTGGGAAGGCTTTTCATATATTCAAGACAACTTGGATATTGTGATCTAAGCTATATCTGCTTTAAGGTGGATACCAGGCCCTGTAATGCTGTGGTTCTTGAAGATGCCTAGAGGTACTGCTTTGATAATCTTGGATAAGATCTCGGAGAAGTATCTGGATTAAAAAGCAGAGACTCTTGTCCTGTCTTCCTAGTTTCTCCAAAACCAATGAAGTAACTCTCTCTCTGGTTTGAATCACCTGGAGCTGGGTGTAGAGTGACACAAGCACCACTATGACCACCACCTTTAGGACTACACTGGGTCAGACCCGAAGTCAGCACAGCACTAGGTCTTGCCCAAGGTCTGTCAAAACTCCCTGGTTACTGCCTATGTTTGTTCAAAGCCCTGGGGCTGTACAATCAGTAGATGGCAAAGCCAGCTGGTCCTATGTTTCTCCCTTCAGAGCGGCAAGCTCCTGTTGGTTCTGCAGGGGTCCAGAGATGTCATCCAGTAGCCAAGATCTAGAGTAAAAACTTTATAAATCTACCTGATGTTTTATTATACTTTAGTAGAGTTGGCACTCAAACCACAAGACATAGTACTTTCCACTTTTTCTACCATTTCTAAAGGCAGAGGTGCCTCACCAGGTGGTCACCACCAATTCAATCCCATTGGTGAATACTGCCAAACTACCGCTAATATCCCCTCAAGGCCTAAAGGCTCTTTAGTGAGATTTTGTTGAATGCTGCCTGACCTGGGACTCACTCTTCAGAGCTCTGTGATCTTCTTTGGCCCAAGGCAGATCCAGAAATGCCATTCAAGAGCCCAGTCCTGGAATAAGGGAACAAAAGAGCCTAATTGGTGCTCTACGCTTTTGTGACTGAGCTGGTACATAAGGTGAAAGACAAAGTACCCTTTACTATTTCCTCTCCTTTTCTTAGGCAGAAGGAGTCTTACCCCATAACCACTACAGCTGGGAGTGCGCTGGGTATCAACTGAAGCGAACAAGTCTCAGAGTCTCGCCCAAGTCCCTTAATCTATTTCCTGCATATCACTGGTGATTATTCAGTTCCAAAGGGCTCCTCAGTTAGCAGATGATAAATCTTACCAGGACTTGGTCCTTCCCTTCAAGGCAGCAGCTTCTCTTTCCATTTAGTGTGTCTAGAAATGTCATCTGGAAGCTAGATCCTGAAAGTGGACCTCATGACACTGATTGATGCCCTGTCCTGCTATGTTGAAGCTGATATCCAAGATGCAGGACAAAGTTTTCCCCACTCTTCCATTTCCTCTCCTCAAGCAGAAGGAAGGGTTCACTTTTGGAGCCACCCGCTGTGCAGCCTCGTGTTAGGAGATGGGTAATACCAGCACTTTCTGAGCTGCCCTGGCTGATGTCTCATTAGATTGCATGTCCCTCAGTCCATTGTCTCTAGGTCAAGTTCAGCACTAGGGCTTATGTGAGTGTTGCACTCCTTGTGGCCTAGACTACCTTTCAAGTTTATTAGGGCTTCAGAGCACTTTAGCCTTCAGTGGTGAGGGTTGTGGGAACTCACGTTCCGACCATTGAGATAGGCAATTCCCGTCTGGCTAGGTCTAGTCCAAATGCTCTCTCATTAGACTGGTGTCAGGTGAGTTTTGTCTGATTTTTCCTTTCTGTTATAACAAGGGCATCACTGAGTTCATTGCTGCACAATTGCTGGCTCTTCCTCCCGCAGCACACAGAAGTATTCTCTGTACCATGCAGCTGCTGCTTGGGGATGAGGGGTGGCATCAGTGATTCAAGACTGTTTTTCCTACCTCTTCAGGCTTTTTTTCAGGGATATAAAGATAAAATCAGGTACTGTGAGTACTCACATGCTTTTTTCTTTTTTTTTTGGTAGATAGTTGCTAAATCGGTGTCATTGTTGGGGAAACAATTGATAAAAACTTCTATTCTTCCTTCTTGCTCCACACTTTTTTCTAATTATTCTTAAATTTGTATTTGATTTGACTAGGATTTTTAGATTTTTTTCCCTTAAGGGTGTGACTTTAATGTTTATGGTTTATTGTAGCATATTTGGTTTTCACTGCTTTCAGATGCTGTATGAGATTCTTGGTTATAGGGAGTCTTCTATGATGGCTTTCTTAGATGGTGGTTGTAGTAGTGATGTGCTCAATGTGTGTGCAAGTTTACTACTTCCTGTAGGGGTAGAATAGCAGAGGTCTTATGAAGCTTATCTCATTCCCTATTGGTCTGCATTTATTTATTTATTTATTTATTTATCCATTATTTTATTTACTGCATTGAATAATTCATGCTTCAGGCTAGTAGGGGAAATGTCCATGGGTTAAAAACTGGTTGTGCTTAAAGAAGGTGGGTAAAGGCAATGCCCAATGGTGGGCAGAGGTCTCAGCCTTGACAGAGGCTGCTTGGGGAGTTCTCAGTGAAACACAATGAGGTTTTATCAGTGGGAATGGTGGCAGGTGTGAGAAAGCGAGCAAGAGAAGAGAAAACTGCTTTATAAAACCATCAGATTTTGTGAGAGCTCACTCACTATCACTCAAACAACATGGAGTAAAATGCATCCGTGATTCAGTCACCTCCCACCTGGTCCCTCCCTCAACACATGGGGACTAGGGGGATTACAACTGAAGATGAGATTTAGGTGGGGACACAGAGTCAAGCCATATCATTTCACCCCAGCCCCTCCCAAATCTCACATTCTCACATTTCAAAAAACAATTATGCCTTCCCAACAGTCCCCTAAAATCTTAACTAATTTCAGCCTTAACTCAAAAGTCCACAGTCCAAAGTCTCATCTGAGACAAGGCAAGTCTCTTTCACCTATGAGCCTGTAAAAATAAAAAACAAATTAGTTCCATCCAAGGTACAATGTGGGTACAGGCATTGGGTAAATACACCTGTTTTAAATGGGAGAAATTGACCAGGATAAAGGGGTACAGGCTCAATGCAAGTCCAAAATCCAGCAGGGAAGTCATTAAATCTTAAGTCTCCAAAATAATATCCTTTGATTTCATGTCTCATATATCCAGGTCACACTGATGCAAGAGGTGTATTCCCATTGTCTTGGGCACCTCCACCCCTGTGACTCTGCAGGGTTAAACACCCACGGCTGCTTTCATGTGCTAGCATTGAGCATCAATGGCTTTTCCAACTGAACAGTGTGAGTTATCGATGCTTGCACCCCATTCTGGGGTCTAAAGGATGATGGCCCTCTTCATAGCTCCACTAGTAAGTGCCCCACTGGGAACTCTGTGTGGGGGCTCCAACCCCACATTTTCCTTCTGCACTGCCCTAGCAGAGGTTATCAGTGAGTGCCCTGTTCCTGCAGCAGACCTCTGTTTGGACATCCAAGCATATCCACACGGCCTCTGAAATCTAGGCAGAGGTCCCCCAAACTTCAATTACTGACTTTTGTACCCCCACAGGCCCAACATGATGTGGAAGCCACCAAAGATTGGGACTTGCACTCTCTAAAGCAATGGCCTGAACTGTATGTTGGCCCCTTTTAGCATTGGCTGGAAGGCAGTGCCCCAAGTTCCAAGACTGCACAAAGCATCAAGGCCCTGGGCCCAGCTCATGAAACCATTTTTTTCTTCTAGGCCTCTGGGCCTGTGATGAGAGGGCCTGCCTTGAAAACCTCTGACATGCCCTGGAGACATTTTCTGTATTGTCTTTGTGATTAACATTTGGCTCCTCATTACTTATGCAAATTTCTGCAGTTGACTTGAATTTTTTTCCCAGAAAACGGGTTTTCTTTTCTGTCGCATCATCAAGCTGCAAATTTTTCAAACCTTTAGGCTCTGTTTCCCTTTTAAATATAAATCCCAATTTCAAATAATTTCTCTCAAGTTCAAAGTTCCGCAGATCTCTAGGGCAGGGGCAAAATGCTGCCAGTCTCTTTGCTAAAGCGTAGCAAGAATGACCTTTGTTCCAGTTCCCAATAAGTTTCTTATCTCCATCTGAGACCACCTTAGCCTGGACTTCATTGTCCATATCACTATCAGCATTTTGGTGAAAACCATTCGATAAGTCTCTAGGAAGATTCAAAGTTTCCCACATCTTCTGTCTTATCTGAGCCCTCCAAACTATTTTAATCTCTGCCTGTTACCCAGTTCCAAAGTTCCTTCCACATTTTCAAGTATCTTTATAGCAGTACCACATTCTCTGTGGTACCCATTTACTGTATTAGTCCATGTTTACACTGCTGTAAAGACATACTAAAGACTGGGTAATTCATAAAGAAAATAAGTTTAATTGACTTACAGTTCCACATGGCTCGGAAGGCCTCAGAAAACTTGCTATCATGACAAAAAGGAAAGAGGCATGTCTTACATGGCAGCAGGTAAAAGAGAATGAGCAAAAGCAGGGAAAATTGCCTTACAAACCATCAGATCCCATGAGAATTCACTCATTATCACAAAAACAACCTGAGGGAATATGCCCCCATGCATATCACCTTCCACTTGTCCCTCCCTCCACACCTGTAGATTATAGGAATTACAATTTGAGATAAGATTTGGGTGGGGATACAGAACCAAACCATATCAACTGCCAAGCCAAGGTCTGTTGCCAGCACTTAATGGGAGAGGGGCTTACGCTCTCAGAACACTGAGGAGGAGCATAACTTCAAACATAAAGAAATATAGAAGAGCCTCATGTCTGAGTAAGAGCCTATCTACCAGCCATTATGCTTAAGCACTGTCTACTGCATTGCAGCCCAAGCTATAGCACCAAAACTACTTTGATAAAATAAACCCTTGTTAACAAAGGGCAAGAATTCAACCACAAATAAAGATATTTCAGGATGCCTCAGCCATATGAAAATATCTAGAAAGGAGTCAACTGACTATACTGCAAATACACCACAGTTAAAGGAACATGAGTCCACATAGATGAGAAAGAACCTGTGTGAGAATTCTGGCAGTTCTAAAAGCCAGCATGTCTTGTTACCTCAAAACAACTACATTAGCTCCCCAGCCATGATTCTTATTGAGAATACAATTGCTGCAATTACAGACATAGAATACGGAATCTTAATGGCAATGAAGATTAGTGAGATTCAAGAGAAAGTTGAAACTCAACTCAAGGAAGCTAGGGAATCCAATAAGAAGATACAAGAGCTGGCAGATTAAAGAGTTATTTTAAGAAAATACCAAAATGATCATCTAGAGCTACAAACTCACTACGAGAATTTTATAACAAAATTGAAAATATTCACAGGAGGGGAGACAAAGCAGAGGAAAGAATCTCAGAGCTCAAAAACTGCTTGTTCACATTCATGCAGTCAGGCAAAAATAAAGGAATATGATTTTTAAAAATAAATGAAACATCTAAGAAATGTAGCATTATGTAAAGAGATCAAACTTAACAAGTCATTGGCATCTCTGAAAGAGAAACAGAGAAAACAATTAGAAAATATATTTGAGCATATTATTTATGAAAATTTCCTTAACCTCACTAAAGAGGGGGACATTTAATTTCAGGAAATTCAGAGAAACCCCGCCAGACCTTATGCAAGATGACCATCCACAAGACACAGTCATTAAATGCTCCAAGGTCCATGTGAAAGAAAAAGTATTAAAGGCAGCTAGAGAGAAGGGGCAAGTTACATACAAAGGGAACCTATCGTGCTAACAGTAGACCTTTTAGCAGAAACCCTGCAAGCCAGAAGAGGTTGGAGACTACATTCAGTATCTGTAAACAAAAGAAATTTCAACCAATAATTTAATATCCAGTAACACTAAGTTTCATAAGCAAAGGAGAAATAAAATCCATTATAGACAAGCAAATACTAAGGGAATTCTTTACCAATAGACCTGTCTTATCAGAGGTCCTTAAGAGAATGCTAAACATGTAAATGAAAGACTATTATCTGCTACAACAAAAACACACTTAAGTAGAAAGACCACTGACACTACAAAGACAATACACAATCAGTCCTACATAACAACCAGCTAACAACATGACAGTAGGTTCAAAACCGCACATAACAATATTAACCTTGAATATAACTGAGCTAAATGCTCAACTTGAAAGTCACAGAGTGTCATGTTGGAAAAAGAAGCAACACCCAACCTTATGCTGTCTTCAAGAGATCCACGTCACAGGCAATGACACCCATAGGTTCAAAGTAAAAGGATCAAAATAATTTATCAAGCAAATGGAAAACAAAAAAGAGCTGGGTTTGCTATGCTTATTGCAGATGAAACAGACATTGTAATAACAAAGTTAAGAGGACAAAAAAGAACATTATATAATGATAAAGGGCTCAAATGAAGAAGAGTTAACTATCTGAAATATGTATGTATCCAACACTGGAGGATTCAGATTCATAAAACAAGTTCTTAGAGACCTATGAAGAAACTTAGATAACCATACAATAAGAGTGGGAGACTTCAACACCCATTCACTTAATTAGGGAGATCATTGAGGCAAAAAACTAAACAAGATTTCCAGGACCTAACTTAACACTTGACCACATGAATGTAACAGATACCTATAGAACACTCTACCAACAAAAATAGAATATGCAATTTTCTCATCTGCACATGGCACATACTCTAAGTTTGAGCACGTAGTTGAATAGGAAACAATTATTCACAAACTCAAAAAAAAGTCATACACACCACAATTTCAGACCACAGCACAATAAAAATGAAAATCAATACCAAAAAGGTCTATTGAAAATCTACAATTACATGGAAATTCCAGAATATGCTCCTGAATGACTTTGTGCGAACAAAGAAATTAAGGCCAAAATCAAGAAATTATTTGAAACTTATTAGAACAAAGATACAACATACCAGAATGTTTGGGAGGCAGTGTAAAGAGAAAGGTTTATTGTACTAAATGCCTACACCAAAAAGTTAGAAAGATCTCCAATTAAAAACCTAACATTACACCTAGAGAAACTAGAAAAACAAAAGCAAACAACCCCCAAAACTAGCAGAAGGCAAAAATAATGAAAATTAGAGCTGAACCAAATGAAATGGAGACAAGAATATCCATACAAAAGATCAACTAAATCAAATGTTGGTTCACTGAAAAAAAACAATAAGATTGATAGACCACTGGATAGACTAAAAAAAAAAGTCAAAATTCAAATAAATATTATCAAAAATGAAAAAGTGGTCATTATCACCAACCCTACAGAAATTAAAAAAATAAAAAATAAAAAATAAACCTCCAAAACAAACACAAACATCTCCATGTGCAAAAACTGGAAAACATAGAAAAAAATGAATAAATTTCTGTAAACATAGAAGCTCCAAATATATTGAACCAGAAAAAATTGAATCCATGAACAGACCAATAATGATTAATAAAATTGAATGAGTAATTTTTTTTTTTTTTAAAAAGACCTATATCCATAAAAAGCCCTACTCCGAAAATATTCACAGTTTAATTGTAACAGATGCATGAAGAAGAGCTGGTACCAATCTTACTGAAACTATTTCATAACTTCGAGGAGAAAGGTCTCCTTCCTTATTCTATGAGGCCAGCATCTTTCTGACACCAAAACCTGGCAGACACATACACACACACACACACAATTCTGGCCAATATCCCTGATGAACATAGATGGAAAAATCCACAGCAAAATACTAGCAAACCAAATGCTGCAGCATGTAGAAAAGCTAATTCACCATGATTGAGTTGTCTTTATTTCTGGGATTCAAGGTTGTTTAAACATATACAAATCAATAAATGTGATTTATCACCTAAACAAAACTAAAACAAATAAACACATGAGCATCTCAATAAAAGCAGAAAAAAACTTTTGATAAACTTTGACATCCCTTTACATTAAAAACTCTCAACAAGCTAAACATCAACAGAACATACAGCAAAATAGTAAGAGCGATCTATGACAAACCCACAGCCAATATAACACTGAAAAAGAAAAAGCTGGAAGAATTCTCTTCTCACCAATCCTATTCAACATAGCAGTGAAAATCCTATCCAGAGAAATCAAGCAAGATAAATAAACAAAAGGCATCCAGATTTTTTTAAAAAGTCAAACTATCTTCTCAGATGATATAATTCTATACATAGAAAATCACATAGTATTTGCCCAAAGGTTTCTAAAAGCAATAAACAATTTCAATAAAGTTTCAGGATACAAAATTAATGCACAAAAATAATAGCATTTTCTATACCCCCATAATACTCAAGCTGAGAGTCAAATCAAGAATGCAATTCTATTCCCAAGAGCCATAAAAAAAAAAAAAAAAAAAATCTAGGAATACAACTAACCAGGGAGGTAAAAAACCTCTACAATAAGAATTAAAAAACAATGCTGAAAGATTATGTGTCACATTGTTGTGATGACACAAACAAATGGCAAAAGATTTTATGCTCATGGATAGAGAGAATCAGTATTGTTAAAGTGGTCATACTATCCAAGCAGTTTACATATTTGGGACCATTTATATCAAACTACTAATGATATTTTTCATAGAATTAAAAACATATTCTAAAATTTATATGGAAACAAAAAAGAGCCCAAATAGCCAAAGCAATTCTAAGCAAAAAGAACAAATCCAGAGGCATAACATTACCTGACTCAAAACTATACTATGAGGCTAAAAAAACCAAAACAGAATGATACTATACAAAAACAGACACATACAGAACCAGAACAAAATAGAGAATATGAAAATAAAGCTTCACACTGACAACCATCTGGTCTTTGGTAAAGCCAACAGCAAGAAGCAATGAAGAAAGGACTTCCTATTTAATATATGGTGCTGAGATAACTTGACTAAAAATACACAACAGATTGAAGCTGAGACCATTTTTTTTCACCATATGCAAAATTCAACTCAAGATGGATTACAGACTTAAATGTACAATCTAAAACTATAAAAACCCTAAAAGAAAACTTAGGAAATACAATTCTGAACATCAGTCCTGGCAAATATTTCATGACGAAGGCTCCAAAATCAATTGCAACAAAAACAAAAATTGACAATTGAGACAAAGTTAACCAAAAGAGTTCCTGCACAGTGAAATAAAATATCGACAAAGTAAACAGGCATCATAAAGAATGGGAAAAAAAAAATATTTGCAAGCCATGCATCCCACAATGTTCTAATATCCACAATCTATAAGTAACTTAAACAAATGAACAGATTGGCCGGGCACAGTGGCTCAGATCTATAATTTCAGCACTTTGGGAAGCTGTGTCAGGTGCATCACCTGAGGTCAGGAGTTCGAGACCACCCTGGCCATCACAGTGAAACTCTGTCTCTACTAAAAATACAAAAAATCAGCTGGGCATGGCACACGCCTGTAGTCCCAGCTACTTGGGAGGCAGGAGAATCACTTGAATCTGGTAGGTGGAGACTGCAGTGAGCCAAGATTGCACCACTGCAGTCCAACCTGGGCAACGGAGTGAGACTCTGTCAAAAAAAAAAAAAAGAAAGG
>NW_012116611.1:1853729-1897387 GCF_000951035.1 Colobus angolensis palliatus
AGAAAGAAAAAAAATGAACAGGCAAAACACCAACTAATCCATTAAAAAATGAACAGAGAACATAAACGGACACTTCTCAAAGACATACATACGGCCAACAAGCATTTAAAGAAAGACTCCACACCAGTAATTATTAGAGAAATGCAAATCAAAACCACAATAAGGAACCATCTCACATCAGACAGAATGAGTATTATGAAAAAGCCACAAAATAACTGTTGCTGACGAGATTGCAGAGAAAGTGAACCCATATACACTGCTGGTGGGAATGTAAATGAATCACTGTGGAAAGCATTTTAAAGGTTTCACAAAGAATTTATAACACAATTGCTATTCTACCCAGCAATCCCATTACTGTATATACCCAAAGGGATATTAATTGTTCTATCATAAAGACAAATGCACATGTATGTTCATTGCAGCACTCTTCACATTAGCAAAGACATGAAATGAATCTAGATGTCCATCAATGGTAGACTGAATAAAGAAAATATGGTACATATATACCATGGAGTACCATGCAGCCATTAAAAGGAATGAAATCATGTCCTTTGCAGCAACATGGATAGGAATGGAGGCCATTATCCTAAGTGAATTAATGCAGGAACAGAAACACAAATACTGCATGTTATCACTTATGTGTTGGCACTAAACATTAAGTACACATAGACACAAAGAAAGGAACAATAGACACCAGGTCCTACTATAGAGTGGAGGGTGGGAGGACTGTGAAGAAACAAAAACTAGCTGTCAGTCTCTATGGTCATTACTTGGTGACAAAAGAATCTGCACACCAAACTTCCATGACATGCAAATTACCCATGTAGCTAACCTGAACATGTATACCCTGAATCTAAAATGAAAGTTGGAAATAAAAAAGGCAAGAGAACATGGGTCAGTCTCTTTCCAGTAACAGACTTAAATATAAGTTAATTTAGTACAGTATTTGCCTATTTAAGGTATGTTGTATTTTTAAATATATAATTTGTGCAAAACTAAATAAATCTTTCAATTGGTAAAAGCTCAGCTAACATCTGAGAATCTACCCCTGTGTTTTTTCTATGAAGCATGCTATTTTCCCCTTTATATATCCTGACCCATTCCTGAAATATCTGAGACTGACAACACTTATTTCCAGGACCAAATTCAGCTGACACCTGCCACCGAATAAGCATTTAAACCAGTCCTAACCAGAGGGCAATCACCAATCCTAGCAGTCAGAACTTGAGTTCCCACAAAACTTGCCAGCATGGCTAAAGTATTCTGGATCTTTAAGAAAACTTGAAAGACAGTCTGGACCAGAAGGACCGCGATTCTTAGGTAAGTCCCAGTGCTGAACTGAGCCCAAAGAGAGTAGACTGGGGTGTCATGTGATCTACTTAGACAACAGCTGGAACAACTAAAGGAATGTAGGTATTTCTCCACCCCTATTCCAGGCTGCACAACTCATAGCTCCAAAACAGGTCTGTTTCTTCCGCTTGAGGAGAGGAGACAAAAAGTGAGAAGAACAATGTCTTTCATCTTGTACAGCAGCTCAGCCATAGCAGGATAAGGCACTGGTCAGAGTCATGAGATCCCCATTCGAGGACTTAGTTCCTGGGTGACATTTCTAGACATATCCCAGGCCAGAAAGGAACTGGCTGCTTTGAAGGGAAGAAACCAGTCCTGGCAGCATTGATCACCTGCTAACTAAAGAACCCTTGGGCCCTGAATAACCAGCAGCAATAGCCAGATTCTATGTTGAGGGACTTGAGTGAATCTCAGACCACCTAGCTTCAGGTACCAGCTCAGCAACAGGTGTTTAGAGTACGAAGCAGGTTCCTGGGGTCCCTAATTCCAGAAACTGACTCTAGGATGGCATTTGTGGACCTCCCCTGGGCCCCAGGGGAGCCCACTGCCCTGAGGGGTGATTCCCAAGCAAGGCAGCCTTTACTACAAGCTGACTTAATAGCCCTTGGGACTTAAGGGAACATCGGTGGTAGCCTGGCAGTACTCCCCATGGGTCAGTGGTGGCATTGACCATGGGATAAGGTTCCTCTGCATTTGAAAAGTGAAGGGAAGAGTGGGAAGGACTGCAACTTGTGGTTTGAGTGCCAGCTCTGTTGCAATATAATGGAACACCAAGTAGATTTCTAAGGTTTTTAACTTTAATCCCTGACTCCCAGATGGCAACTCTGGAGTCACCCAGGGCCTGAAGGAACTTACCACCCTGAATGAAGTACACAACACTGGCTGGCTTTGCCACCTGCTGATTGTAGAGCCTCAGGACATTGAGAAAAAAACATAGGCGGTAGCCAGGGAGTGGTTACAACAGTCCTTGGACAAGACCATGTGTTGTGCTGCCTTCAGGTCTGACCCAGTACAGTATTAGAAGTGGTGGCCACAGAGCTCCTTGTGTCATTCCTCCCCCAGCTTTAGGTCTCTCGGAACTAAGAGACAGATTCCGTTTGTTTGGGAGAAAATAAGGGAAAAGGAAAAGAGTCTCTGCCTGGTAATCCAGAAAAATCTCTTGTGTCTTGGACAAGATCATCAAGGCAGTACCTCTATAAGCCCTAAGAACCAAAGCCTTACTGGGCTTGGGGTGCAGTCTAAAGCAAATATAGCTTAGATCACAACATCCAAGTGATTTTGTATATATGCAAAGCCTTCCCAAGAAGGACAGGTACAAACAAGCCAAGACAGTGAAGGCTACAATAATACCTAACTCTTCAATGCCAGACAGAGGAACATCTACAACTATCAAGATAATTCAGAAAGAAATGTGACCTCACCAGATGAACTAAATAAGACATCAGGGAGCAATCCCGGAAAAAGAGATATGTAATCATTCAGACATAAAATTCAAAATTGCTGTTTTGAGGAAAATCTAAGAAATTCAAGATAATGAAGAGGAGGAATTCAGAATTCCAGCACATGTATTTAACAAAGAGATTAAAACAAAAGCAATCAAGTAAAAATTCTGCAGCTGAAAAATTCAATAGGCATACTAAATACTGTAAGAGAGTCCATTGGTAACATAACTGATCAAGCAGAAGAAATAACTAGTGAGCTTGAAGTCAGGATATTTGAAAATACACCATCAGAGAAGACAAAAGAAAAAAAGAATTAAAGAAAAACAATGAAACACACAGCACCTAGAAAATTGCCTCAAAAGGGCAAATCTAAAAGTTATTGGCCTTAAAGAGGAGGGAGAGAAAGAGATGGGGTAGAAAGTTTACTCAAAGGGATAATAACAAAGACCTTTCAAAACCTAGAAGAAGATATCAATATTGAAGTACAAGAAGGTTACAGAATACTAAGTACACTTAAATAAATAAAAGACTATCTCAAGGCATTTAATAATCAAACTCCCCAAAATGAAGGATAAAGAATCATAAGCAAAAGGAGGAAAGAAACAAATTGCATCCAGTGGAGCTTCAATACTTCTGGTAGCAGATTTTTCAGTGAAAATCTTACAAGCCAGAAGTGAGCAATGTGACATATTTAAAGTGGTAAATTAAAGAAACAAGAAACAAATGAAAAAAACATTTACCCTATAATAGTACATCCTCAGAAAATGCCCTTCAACCATTCAGTAGAAATACTTTCCCAGACAAACAAAAGCTGAGGGATTTTATCAACAGTAGATCTGTCCTACAAGAAATGCAAAAGGGAGTACTTCAATCAGAAAGAAAAGGATGTTAATTAGCAATAAATAATCACCTGGAGGTATAAAACTCAGTGGTAACAGTAACTACACAGAGAAACACAGAATATTGTAACACTGTAACCGTGGTGTGTAAACTACTCATACTTTAAATAGGAAGACTAAATGATTAATCAATGAAAAATAAGTAAAACCACTTTTAAAGACATAGTAAAATAAGATGTAACTAGAAAAAATAAAATGTTAAAAGGCAGGGTGACAAAGTTAATGCATAGAGTTTTCATTAGTTTTGTTTTTGCTTGTTTATGTAAATAATGTTACATTGCTATTACCTTAACATAATGGATTACAAGATAGTATTTGCAAGCCTCATAGTAACACCAAACCAAAAAAACATGCAACAGATACACACACACAAAAGCAAGAAACTAAAGTATATTACCAGAGAAAATTACCTTCACTAAAGGAAGACAGGAAGGAAAAAAAGATGGAAGAGAAGACCACTAAACAACAGAAAACAAACAAACAAAAACTAAAATGGCAAGAGTAAGTTTTTGCTTATCAGAAATAACATTGAATGTAAATAGACTAAACTCTCTAGACAAAAGACATTACTGTATAAATTTACCAACTGATCTGTTGCCTATAAGAAATACACATCACCTATAAAGACATGTATAAACTGAAAATTAAAAAATGGAAATAGATATTCCATGTTAATGGAAACCAATGAAGAGTAGGAGTTGCTATACTTATATCAGACAAAATAGATTTCAAGACCAAAACTATTAGAAGAGACAAAGAGAGTCACTATATTGTGATAAAGTGGTCAATACAGCAAGGCAATATAACAATTTTAAGTATATATGCACAGACACTGGAGTACCCAGATATATAAAGCAAATACTATTAGTGCTAAAAAGAGAAACAGGCCCCAATAAAATAATAAGAACTGAAGACTTAAACACTCTACTTTCAACACTAGGCAGATAATCCAGACAGAAAATCAACAAAGAAATATCAGACTTAACTGCAATATATATCAAAATAGAATATTTTATCCAACAGCTGCAAAATACACATTCTTTTACTCAGCACATGAATCGTTCTCTATGCTAAGTCACATGTTAGGTTACAAATAGAGTCTTTAAACATTCAAAAAGTTGAAATAATATAAAGCATCTTCTCTGACCACAATGGGATAAAATTAGAAATTAATAACAAGATACATTTTGGAAACCATACAAATACATTAAAATTAAACAATACGCTCCTGCATGGTCAGTGTTTTATGTTACTGAAGAAATATTTTAAAAATTGAAAGATGTTTTCAAACAAATGATAGTGAAAACACAACACATCCAAACCTATAAAATAGAGCTAAAGAAGTACTAAAAGGGGCAGGGCATGGTGTCTCATGCCTGCAATCCCAGAACTTTGGGAGGCTGAGGCAGGTGGATCACCTGAAGTCAGGAGTTCAAGACCAGCCTGGACAACATGGGTGCCTGTAATCCCAGCTACTAGGGAGGCTGAGGCATGAGAATGACTTGAACCCGGGAGGTGGAGGGTGAAGTGAGCCGAGATTGTGCCATTGCACTCTAGCCTGGGCGACAAGAGTAAAACTCTGTCAAAAAAAAAAAAAAAAGGACTAAAAGGAAAGTTTACAGCTATAAAAATGCCTACATCAAAAAAGAGGAAATTTTTCAGGTAAACAATCTCACAATGCATCCAAAAGAGCTAGAGAATAAAGAGCAAGCTCAACTCAAAATTAGTAGAAGAAAAAAAAGATTTAAGCAGCCGAGCAGATATAAATGAAATTGAAATAAAAAAATATTTAAAAATCAATAAAACAGCCGGGTGCGGTGGCTCAAGCCTGTAATCCCAGCACTTTGGGAGGCCGAGACGGGCGGATCACGAGGTCAGGAGATCGAGACCATCCTGGCTAACACGGTGAAACCTCATCTCTACTAAAAAAAATACAAAAAATTAGCTGGGCGAGGTGGCGGGCGCCTGTAGTCCCAGCAACTCAGGAGGCTGAGGCAGGAGAATGGTGTAAACCCGGGAGGCGGAGCTTGCAGTGAGCTGAGATCTGGCCACAGCACTCCAGCCTGGGAGGCAGAGCGAGACTCCGTCTCAAAAACAAAAAAAAAGGAAAAAGAAAAAAGGATTCAAATAAATAAAATCAGAAGTGAAAAAAGAGACATTATAACTGACACTGCAGAAATTCATAGGACCATCAGTGGCTATTATGTGCAACTATATGCCATTAAATTAGAAAATATAGAAGAAATAGATGAATTCTTAGACAGATACAGCCTATCAAGTTTAAGCCAGAAAGAAATCCAAAACATAAACAGACCAATAACAGCTAATGATATTGAAGACATAATACAAAGTCTTCCAGTGAAAACAGCCCAGGACTCAATGGCTTCACGCTGATTTCTACAAACATAGGAAGAAAACCTAATATTAATTCTACCCAAATTTCCCCATAAAATAGAGGAGGAAAGAATACTTTCAAATTCATTCCAGTAGGCCAGTATTACCCTGATACCCAAACGAGTAAAAGAACACATCAAAAAAAGAAAACTATAGACCAATACCTGTGATGAACATTCATACAAAAGTTATCAACAAAATTCATTAGAAAGATAATTCATCATGATCACGTGGAATTTGCATCTTTGATTTAGTTTTGTTGGGTTGTATTTGTGTCCAATGGAAATTTTGATCAAATTGCAAAGTCGACTTAGAATATATCCATATCTTAATACAATATTTAAATAAATGCATCAATAATTTATTTAATTTTTGTTTATTTTCTAATGTTCTGGAAGTCAGATGATCATTAATAGCAATTTATTATGTCATCCCAAAATTCAATTGCTTTTAATAAAATAATGCCTTTTTTAGTCTTTCAAAGACAAATCATGCTTTAAAATCTTTTCAAAAGTTCAGACTAAGTTACCTGAGAGGATGTGCTTTAGTTCTATGTGTGAGAGAATAGGAAGCTTTTTATTGGAACATTGCATTGATTCCATGTTTTCTTATAAAATAAGGATAAATGAATTTGGTACAAAATAATACTTTTCAAAGAACATTAGTTAACAAAAAATTAATAAGCCCCCTTGAATACTAATCCTAACAGTTCTAGTTCTATTTTAGTTTATGATATTGAGAGTGATAACCTGATTTAGAAAATTTCTTTTTCAAATTTACTGATCCTTTCTATTTCTTTGTTGAGCTTCTTGTTTTATTCATGCATTCTTTTTTGAATTACATTAAATTGTCAATTTGTGTTCTCTTGTAATCCACAGAGGTTTTTTAGAAAAATCATTTTTAATTCTTTGCCAGGAAATTTGTGGATTTCAAATTCTTTGAAGTAAGTTACTGGAAATTTACTTTGTTCCTTTGATTGTGTCATGTTTCCCAGTTCTTTGTGATACTTGTAGTTTTATGAAGGTGTTTGTGCATTTTGAAGAAGCAGTCACCTTTTCCAGTCATTATGGTGGAATTGCTTTGGTAAGGAAAAATCTTAACCTGCAGAGGGCAAGTGTACACATGTTGTGGCACGCTGTGGCACTGGGTCTAGAGGCACAGGGCACCAACTATGGGAGTATGTGGCAGCTTCAGGACTGTGTGGTGCACAGTTCATCAGCTCGGCAATAGTGATCTGTAATGTGCTGTTGGCAAGTTTGTTGTCCTTATTGGCAAGAGCTGTGGGAATTCTGCTGTGGATGTAAGGTTTGTTGGGATGGCATCTCTAGGTCCAGTGTCAGGAGGCAGGGGCAAGTAGCAGTGGAGACCAGAGCTAACTATGGGTCCTGGCTGCAGTCACATGCATGGCAGCAGAGGCAGGGGCTGATTGTGAGTGCATGTATAATATTGGTGGCTGACAATGTGAACATGTAAAATTGCAGGAGCCAGCTATGTGCTGGTTACAGGAGTCAGGGTGGCTGTATGTGAGTGGACAGCTGTGACCCAAGCTGGAGATGTGCACATCTATACAGTTGCAGGCACTAACTGTATGCAAGCATGATCGTCTGGGCAGGCACCTGGAAACAGGACCAGTTATTTATGCAGGCACAGCTGTGGAGACTGGAGCTGGTAGCATATACTAACCTGAGTGTAGGGGTCAGCCTCAGGAACTCACGTCTGCCTATATGAAAACCAAGCCAGTGGCAGGGAGCCCAGGGCCATTTGTGGGCACATGTGTAGTCGGTTTTCTGGGGTTCTGGGGTAGATTAGCCTTAAAAGCAGCAGCTGGTTTGAATGAAGAATGAGGAGGGCAGGAGTGGTGTCACAAGCACCTGGAGACTGTGTGGGAAAAAAAAAAAAAAAAAAAACTACAATGTTCCAAACAGCAAAAACTTTAGGGGATTTGCTGCAGCTATTCTGGCTGTCAGTTTCCTCAGGGGAAAAGCTTCTAGAGCATTCTATAATACAAACTCCTAGGGGCTGCTATGGTGAACACTATGGTGAAGCTGCAGGGCATTCATGAGGACCCTAAGGGTTGATGAGGTCATCAGAAGAGAAGTCAGCTGGAGTGCTGTACAGAGCAGGCCAGTGGGAACTGTGATGGTTCCTGCTTCATGGCTAACACTGTTAGACCCTATCCTTCTTCTTTTTTCCACTCTAGGTGTCTCAGCTATGTTGGTCTCCCAGGCAATGTGGATTGAGTGAAACTGTAGTTGGTCATTTAGGTAGTGCCCCAGTAGGCTGGGGAAGATGGTTGTTCTCCCTACTTTCTTTCTCTTTGTAAGGGAGCACTCATGAGACAGGGGGTTCTGTCTTCATGATGAGCCGTTCTGGCCCAGAAGATGGGGATGATACAGGAAAAATGAACCTATTCTTCCTATCCTTGTAATGTGTTTTTCCTTCCACTGCATTGCTATAGTTTAGGTGGAGTCCTGAGCACTTCCACTGTTATTTTCACTTATAGGTATTGCTAAATTGCTGCTTTATGTAGGGGCAAGTAAATTCGTAATCTCCTATTCTGCCATCATGTTACAAGAAAGGAAAAAAATGTTAATAAAATGTTAAAGTGGCTAGTAGTGGAGCTAATTAACTCAAATTTTCAAAACATAAAATCTTGTATAGTTCTTTATCCTATCACCAAATGGACTTCAAAATTATGATGTATTTTCCAGAATCTTTATTATTTACCAATTATTCTGATTTTAATATTGTATGTTTTCTTAGGAATATCTATTTTTTCTGTGACTTACAAATTATAATTACAGGAAAGGTAATTATTTATTGAGCAACTCTCGGGGATTTTTTTTTTTTTTTTTTTGTCTTATGTTCGAATTAAAAGTCTGAGGCTTCAAATAACTTTTGTGTATGTAAGTTACACCTATTTGTTGCGGGAAGTCAGGGACCCTGAACAGAGGGATTGGCTGGAGCCACAGCAGAGGAATATAAATTGTGATGATTTCATTTTAATATGGACATTTATCAGTTCCGAAATAATACTTTTATAATTTCTTATGCTTGTCTTTAATCTTTTAATCCTGTTATCTTCGTAAGCTGAAGATGTAAGTCACCTCAGGACCACTGTGATAATTGTGTTAACTGTACAAATTGACTGTAATAACATGTGTGTTTGAACAATATGAAATCAGTGCACCTTGAAAAAGAACAGAATAAAAGAAATTTTTAGGGAACAAGGGAAGACAACCATAAGGTCTGACTGCCCGTGGGATCAGGCAAAAAGAGCCACATTTTTCTTCTTGCAGAGAGCCTATAAACAGATGTGCAAGTAGGAGAGATATCACTAAATTCTTTTCCTAGCAAGGAATATTAATATTAATACCCTGGGAAAGGAATGCATTCCTGGGGAGAGGGCTATAAATGGCTGCTCTGGGAATGTCTGTCTTATGCAGTTGAGATAAGGACTGAGATATGCCCTGGTCTCCCACAGTACCCTTGGACTTACTAGGGTGGTGAAAAGCTCCGCCATAGTAAATTTGTGGTCAGACTGATTCTCTGCTCTCAAACGCTGTTTTCTGTTATTTAAGGTGTTTATCAAAATAATACGTGCACCACTGAACATGGACCCTTATCAGTAGTTCTGCTTTTGCCCTTTGCCTTGTGATCTTTGTTGGACCCTTATCACTAGTTCTGCTTTTACCCTTTGTCCTGTTCCCTCAGAAGCATATGATCTTTGTTAGACCCTTACTAGTAGTTCTACTTTTTGCCTTTTCAAGCATGTGATCTTTGCACCTACTCCCTGTTCTTACACCCCCTCCCCTTTTGAAACCCTTAATAAAAACTTGCTAGTCTGAGACTCAGGCAGGCATCATGGTCCTACCAATATGTGATGTCACCCCTGGCGGCCCAGCTGTAAAATTCCTCTCCTTATAATGTGTCTCTTTATTTCTCAGCCAGCTGACACTTATGGAAAATAGAAAGAACCTACATTGAAATATTGGGGGCGAGTTCCCCCAATACCTATTGATATTTCACATATCAGAAATTTAAAAGATCAATTTTGCAAGTTATTTATTTATTTATTGAAAAAGTCATATAACCCAGTAGATGCTAACCTGAATAAATATTTTTATTAAAAATACACGTATACTTCCAAAACTAAACCAAATGAATAGAGCTTCATACCTCAGTATGAAGCATAAATTTTTAAGCATAATTTTCATTTATTGTACAGAATAATAAAAAGATTTGTATTCAATGGTCAAGATATGGTAAAATTGGTCATTGTTACTCCTTCACAAAGGACATTCGTAAGTACTAAAATAAATAATTTTTTCCTTCAATGAATGCATGCTGCTGAAAAATACAACTATTACTAAAACAGTTTTGTGCCACTAGCTCATTTCATGCTAAGATACAGTTTTAACCATCACTGTTTTTGCATCACCAGTGCAAATAACAAAGTAGTAAAAAAAAAAAAAAAAAAAAGCAAATAATTTGATTTTCTGAATTCCCTAAAAATGTCTCACAAATTGATTAACTACACTTTGAAAAATGCTAGTTTATACTAACCTTATTGTCAATGGCTTCTAAACAGTAGTTCTTTTAAAAGGAAAGGAATATTATCAATAGAAGTGTATTCTAGCTCAAAGATGATCTTTACACAGTATATTCAATATATATACATACATGTACACATTCTATATTCTATGTTTACCAAAAAAGAGTTGCTCTATTAGAAAACAAATAGATGAAAAGCACCAGATCATTTTCTCAAACACTTTTAGGATTTTAGGACAATTGATTTTGTTATTAATTTCAAAATACCTTCTCAAGTATTAGAAATATTTTAGTCACTAACATAGTTCATTTCTAAGTTTTTAATATATGGAATATTTTACAGTATGTAAGTTAATGTCATTAGCTAAAGGAGTTAATTGGTCACATTTCCTACCAAACTTTTGGATTCATAGTGTGCTGATAAGTGTCTCTGGGAAGGAAATGGTGTTACAAAGATAGAAGTACAAAAGGTTTATTGGTGATTAATACTTGTGAAAGGAAAGGGGAGGAAGCAAGATTGGGTAGATAATGTGATGGGGACCTGAAAGTCTTTACCAGCTCAATGGGAAGTGTGGTAGCAAAGACTGACCATTAGTCCTACATTGGGCAGAAATGGCCAGGCTATGGTATTCACATTTCCTGATCATTGACTGGGAGCCACCTTGAGAAGAATGCGACCTCAGTCTATAGGGTTTCCATGTAATTTAATGAGTAGCAGTAACAAAATTCTGTGATTGGTTTATTTACCTATCACCAAGAAATTTAAAATATCTAAATTATTATACTGACCAGTATAATGGTCTCTGTCAGCAAATTTTCCCAACTTAGCATGGGTGAATGTTTTAACAATTATATTACCACATTCTACAAGTGGCTGTCTATACTCCACCAACAACCAAACATGGGGTCATCATTGCAGAAAAACAGTCAAAAGTGATTATGCCCTCAAATTCCATATTTCCCACCTATTTTTGTGGACCATTTGTGCTGGTGTTTTATGGGATGCAGACACTGATACAGTTAGGAGCACAAAATATTTATTCGAGAGTGATGCAGAGAGAAACCATCAGACAATGATGCAGACCTGACAAAGTCCCTGCTAGCCCAATAAGGGGATTTACAGCAAGTATTGTCATTGGAGAAGTCTGATATTGGGCAGAAATAACTAGACTTTGTTCTTGCTTAGTCCTTGGCTGAGATCCTCTTCAACAAGAGCATGACCTTGGTCCAAAAGCTGAGGCTTTCTTCCGCTGAGGCCTCTCATAGCTGGAGGCCATCAGCTAACAACACGCTTCAAAGCAGGATGACCTTTTTAGGTGGGTCATCTGAACTCTGCATCGCAATGTGTAACACAGATATTTACCAGTAAACTTGAAATCAGATAATAGTATGTCTGTCTGTTCACTTAAATAAAATACTGCTGCATGATTTTAAAACATTGGGGAAGGAGAAAAGGAACTCTAATACTTCTCAAAGCTACTAAGTGACTATAATATATTCTTTCCAATGAATTGACACTTTAATTATGTGGATGATTTCTTCAGGAGCGCAGTTGGAATCAGAAAGACCATAATTACTCTTTCTATAATATTTCTGAGTCTTAAAAGAATCATATTGGACAACTTTATAATATGAGGATTGTCTTTGTAATTGTCCTCCAACCTTTCTAAGAAATTTAGGAATGCCCATGTATTGCACATATTGCACTGAAAAGTATTGGATCCTGTTTCATGATTAGTGGTGCATTTTACAAGGACTCCTTAAAAGCTTCAAAACAGAAGCTAAAAATATACTATGCTCATTGACCTTTTGCCATATTATGTTGTTTAAAATCTCTTGTGCAATGAAATAATGATTTTTCTTTCACAAATTGGAGAGCACAACTTTCAATTTGAGACACAACAAAAATAACAGCAATGAAAGTTAGAGTGAGTTCCCAGAAACAAACTAATATGTCTAGAAATTCATTTCCTCCTTGATTTTCTAAAATATTGCTGGCCAGTTTTCCAAAATGCTAGCTGCATTGATGTTCTTGACATGTTATGTAAACAACAGACATCTAGTCTTCCAGTCACATAGAACTACATTTACAATAAAATGTTTTATATTTATATACATTTATAGAATTGCAGCATTAAAATATGGCTCTAAGGTTATATTTGCAAAGAGTTACTGCAAAATACATCTAAGACTAACTCTTTGGAATCATCTGCTTAAAAATTACTTCCGCAAGCTGAGGGAGAGAAATGAAGTGTTCAATCATGATAGTTGTTTTTAGTTCAGGAATTTGTATGACTGCCCTCTAAATGTGCAGTACTATTCAGTAAACAAGTTCCTAGCTATCAAATCATCTTTGTGTAATGCTGGTAGCATAAATCTCCAAAGAATTATGGGAATGAGATAAAGGGTTAATTATATACTTGAAAGACTTAAGCTCAGAAACCGCCTTCATTCTTGTAGCCTTTGACCTTGATGATGAGGGTATGCTGCAGAATCCAGGACCTATTATCACAGAACTAAACACAAATACACCTGGCCGAGGAATCAGAGAAACTGAGGAAAGATTCTGGGGCAAGTGACAGCAATTGCAGGCCCAGCTACTGCATCACATTAAGGGAGTGAGTGAGTCAGTGGATTAGTATCTGTGTGTGTTATAAAATGGCTGCTGTCTCTTTTCTGACCTTCAGTTCTCACCAGAGAAACTCCTCATACTTCTTCTTAACCAGAAACATTACAACAAAATAGAATTATGGGAAATGTAAAGATCAATGGTTAAATCAGTTATCCTTTTCGTTGTGTAACTTCCTATTAACAGTTAGCTGTACTATGAATTTAGAGAGAAAATCAACTTCTGCTATTTTAAAACTTTCTATAACCAAAGATTTTTCTGCTGCAAAGAACATTCAGAAGAAGCCATTGGTTGTCCTTCAAAATTTCACAAGCTATGTTACAGCATCATCCAGAAACCAGGGAAATTATACAGGTGAAGCCATCACTTCAGAAAACAAAATAATCAAAAGCTTGCTGTTTAGAAACCTTGTGAAGGAAGTGGGAAATCATGCAAGACATTAGTGATTATACCAATTATCTCTATTACTTGAAATAATGCATTCTGTCAAGAGCTACAGCAATTGACCCTCTTCTTTAATTAAGCATATCTATCCACCAATGGACACATAGCATTGTATAAAGGCAGAAAACAACAAAAAAATTAAAAGGTAGAGGAAAGTATAGGGAAGCAAAATAATATTAATAATAATAATGATAATGTGATAGTGAATATTTACAAATTCATTAGACATATAATTTTAAGTGTTTATTTCAACATGAAAATGTTGCTAAGTAATTACAGGTTCAAAGTCAATGGTTAAACATGGAGATAAGGTGACTAACTAGATACTGACAGGAATAACTTCTTCCACTGAGAGACCAGACAGACCATCAAGAAGACAGGTGCACTCCAAACATATCTTCAGAAAGAAGGCATTGACAGTGTAGGGGAGAAGGACACAGATCCTGGACTGAAAGGGAAGGAAGCTGAGTACCCTGAATGTGATTACTGAACAACAGGATGAATTCCTGACCCTGAGCAGCTCCAGGGGAAAAGGTAAGTAAAATAGTCTTGGGGTAACACATTCTTACCACAGACCTCCAGAATCCTAGCTGCAGGAGATGCCATGGCCCCCATGGACATTTGAGCTTGTATAAACGACTGCCTAGAAAGTTGACAGAGATGGAACTCCAACCTACATGAAGCACAGAGCGTTTGGCATAGGAACAGCTGAAGAGGAGCATGGCCATGGGTGCCCATTCCCCAAGGCTCACCATATCCCTCTAGATGGATTTAGCCTTTGTTGGCTGATGAACCTAGACAGAGCAAGGCTATCTTGCCTATGAATTTAAGCCAGTCTGATCTATGTGTCCCCTTTTCTGCTGGCCTATCACAAGTTCCGTGCCTGACTGCACCCACTTGCAGCATGGCCTCAGCTGCCTAGTCAAGGCACTTGCCAGGGGCCACCACCATAGTTCTTTTGCTGGCAGACCCTGCCTAACAGTCAGAGAGCCTCTGTAGGTTGGCCCCCACAGGTGCCCTCCCCTAACTGCTTCACCAGCACACTTTCACCCACAATCTCTTTCCACTGCTTCACAGACACATACTTACCCACAGCCTCCCCACACTGTTTTGCTGGTGCACACTGGCCTGCAGCCTCACTGTTTCATTGATGCACATCACCTGCAGCCTCACCCTGCTGCTTTGCTGGCACACATACACATGTTGACTTTGCCTTTTTGCTGGCACACATACACATGTTGACTTTGCCTTCACCCCACTGCCACCCAGCCACTGGCACACACACATGTGAGGGACCCATTAGTGTCCTACTGGTGGCACACATACATAAGGGAACCCCTTCTGTGTTTCCATCTCCCACCAAAGTGTGTTGGCCTTCAGCACCCCCCCAACCAATTCCCATTAAAGTCTTGTTGCCAGTGGACTGGGAACACCTTGGATCTTCCAGTGCAGACAGTGCTTAAACTTAGGGGGCCAGAGGAAAAAGCAGAAGCCTGGTCCTAGACCTACAGAGTTACAGCATGCAGCCCAGAAGTGTTAAGCTGAGCCTTGGTTGACTGAAATCACCCAAAAAGAAAGCCAAAAGTATAAACCCAACTCATACCACAGTAAAAGCATCAAGGACACAAAGCAAAAATCCCCAGCCAGAGAGCCAACTACAAACACTGGAAAAAAAAAAAAAAAAAAAAAAAAAAACACATCAACTCACCCAGATGAGGTAGAACTAGCACAAAAACTCTGGCAACTCTAAAAGCCAACATGTCTTCTTACATAAAAATAACCATACTAGATTCCCAGCAATGGTTCTTATTGATAATGAAATGGCTGAAATGACAGACATAGAATTCAGAATCTGGATGGCAATGAAAATCATCAAGATTCAGGAGAATGTTGAAAGCCAACCCAAAGAATCTAAGGAATCCAATAAAAAGAGATACAAGAGCTGAAAGACTAAAGAGACATTTTAAGAAAGAACCAAAACAATCAACTGGAACTGAAAAGCTCACTACAAGAATTTCATAATGCAATTAGAAGTATTAACAGAAAGAGAGACCATGCTGAGGAAAGAAGCATTTGAAGAACCCCTGCAAAATATACAAGTTGAACATCCTCCAGACACATGGTCATCAGATTCTTTATGGTCAGTGTGAACAAAAAAAATTAAAAGCATCTAGAGAGAAGGGGTAGGTCACATACAAAAAGAACCTCATCAAGGCTAAAAGTGAGACGTTCAGCAGAAACTTTACATTCAGAAGAGATTGGGGGCCTATATTCAGCATCCTTAAACAACAGAAATTCCAAATAAGAATTTCATATTTAGCCAAACTAAGTTTCAAAAGTGAAGGATAAATAAAACCCTTATCAGACAAGTAAATGCTAAGGGAATTAATTGCCACCAGACTTGCCTTAAGGGAATGCTAAACATGAAAACAAAAGACCATTACCTGCCACTACAAAAACAGACAGTTAATTACGTAGCCCACTGAAAATATAAAACAAGTATACAATTACGTCTATATAACAACCAGGTAACAAAATGATGGCAAGATGAAATCCTCCCATATTAAAATTAACCTTGAAAGTAATAAAGTTAAACACCACACATGAAAGGCACAGAGTGGCAAGTTGGATGAAGAAGCAAGACCCACCTGTATGCTGTCTTCAAAAGACCCATGGCACAGACAATGACATGCATAGACTTGAAGTGAAGAGACAGAGAAAGACCTATCACGCAAATGGAAAACAACAAAGAGCAGGGATTGTTATTCTTCTTTCAGACAAAACAGACTTTAAAGCAACAAAGATACAAAAGGATAAAGAAGCATATTACATGATAACAAAGAACTCAATTCAACAGAAGACTTAACTGTCCTAAATATATATGTTCCCGATATTGGAGCACCTAGACTGATAAAACAAGTTCTTAGAGACTTACAAAGAGACTTAGATAACCACATAATAATAGTGGAAGATTTCAACAACCCACTGAGTTTTATGCATATCATCAAGGCAGAAAACTAATGACATTCAAGATCTAAACCAAACATTTGACCAAGTTGACCTAAAAAAATTTATAGAACACTCCCCCTAACAACAAGGGACTATACATTCTTCTCATCTGCACTTGGAACATACTCTAAATTGACCACATGCTCAACCATAAAGCAATTGTCAACAAACTCAAGAAATCCGAACGCATACCAACTACACTCCTGAAGCACAGAATACAAAAAAATGGAAATCAAGACCAGGAAGATCTCTCAAAATCATACTATTACAAGGAGACTGAACATGTGCTACTGAATGACTATTGTGTAAACAATGAAATTAAAGGAGAAATAAATTATTTGAAACTAATGAAAACAAAGTTACAACATACTAGAATCTCTGAGACACAGATAAAGCAGTGTTATAAGGAAAGTTTATAGCACCAAACACCACATCAAAAAGTTAGAAAGATCTCAAATTAACAATCTAATAGCACACCTACAGGACCTAGAAAAACAAGAGCAATCCAACCCCAAAGCTAGTGGAAGAAAATAAATAGCCAAAATCATAGTTGTACTAAAAAGATGCAAAAATCCATGCAAAAGATCAATGAAATCAACAGTTGATTTTTTAAAAGAATAAAGATTGATAGACCACTAGATAGACTAATTTTAAAAAAAAGGAGAGATGATCCAAATAAACACTAACAGAAATGACAAAGGTGACATTTCAATTGACCCCACAGAAATATGAAAAATACTCAGGAACTGTTATGAACACCTCTGTGCACAGTAACTAGAAAACCTGGAATGAATGGAAAAATGTCTGAAAATATACAACCTCCCCAGATTGAATCAGGAAGAAATTCAATAGCAGAACAGATAAATAATGAGTTCTGAAATTGAATCAGTAATAAGAAACCTAACAACCAGAAAAAGCCTTGGATCAGATGGATTCACAGCTGAATTCTACCAGACATATGAAGATTGGTGTCAATCATCAGATTGATACCAACCCTACTGAAACTATTCCAAAAAGTCTTGGGGGTACTCTGTCATAACTCATTCTATTAGGTCAGCATCATTCTGATACTAAAACTGACAGTGGCACAACAAGAAAGGAAAACTTATGGCAATATGCCTGAGGAACATAGATGCAAACATTCTCAATAACATACTAGCAAATTTAATCCAGCAGCACATCAAAAAGTTGGTTCACCATGATTGAGTAGGCTTTATTCCTGGGATGCAAGATTGGTTCAACATATGCAAATCAATATACTTGATTTATCACATAAACAGAAATAAAAACAAAAAACACATGATCATCTAAATAGTCACAGAAAGGCTTTTGAAAAATTCAACATATTTTCATGTTAAAAACCCTCAAAAACCTAGGAATTGAAGGACTATACCTCAAAATAATAAGGGCCACCTATGGCAAACCCACAACCGACATCATACTGAACTTGATTTTCCAGAAATTAAGGATGCCATTTTTACTGAAAATATTGGCTTTACGCTCAGGTTCTCTTGATTAACTTAGCCAATGATTTTTTCCCTGCGTAAACATGCAAGAAAAATGAAGCAAAAGTTGTAACACAAAAATCCCTATGAATTTTCAAAAGCCAAATTGTATAACCCCTGCAATATTACTGCTTACAACCAGTTCCTTTCTGACCCAGTCAGATGTAAGAGGCCTCTAACTGGATCCAAGCCAATTAATTCCACGATCAAATCTGTTCCTGTCCCCAGTCCAATTTCTGTCACAACTCCAAACGCAGTTTAGATCAAAAATTTGCTCAAAGAAATCCTCGGAGCTCTGAAATCTGAGAGGGAGCTTTACCACGATCCCCAGCTGCTTTGAGACATCGATGGATACAAACGGGTCCTGCAGGTACCTTGTGAGTTCACTCAGCACTCCTGGAGGTTTCTAGTAGCTCCACTTCGGATCCTGCTTCTGACACCATCTGATAAAAGAAAAACTTCAGCTGAATTAAATTTAAAAGAGTTTAATTGAGCAATGAATGATTTCTGAATTGGGCAGCCCCCAGAATCACAGCAGATCCACAGGGGTGCCTTGTGGTCAGAACAAATTTATAGACAAAAAAGGTAAAGTGGCATACAGGAATCAGAAGTGAGGTACAGAAACAGTGAGATTGATTACAGGTCAGCGGTTGCCTTATTTGAAAGCAGTTCAAACATTCAGCAGTCTATGAGTGATTGAAGTATGGCTGCTGGGATTGGCCAACACTCAGCCATTGATATAGGTGCATACTATTAAGTTAAGTTTTCAATTTTGTCTGACTATTAAGCTAGGTTACATTTCATCCACAAGGACTCAAATACAGAAGTATGGAGTCCTTCTCAGGCCATATTTAGTTTGCTTTAACACTGGAGGTCATTATCTTAAGCAAATTAACACAAGAACAGAAAACCGAATACTCCATGTTCTTGCTTATAAGTGGGAGCTAAATATTTAGTGCACATGAACACAAAAGGGAAACAATAGATTCTGGGGCTTACTTGATGATGGAGTGTGGAAGGAGGATGAATATTGATAAACTATCTTTTGGGTACTATGCTTACTATTTGGGTGACAAAATCATTTGCACCAAACCTCAATAATGTACAATTTACACATGTATCAAACCAATGCATGTACCCCCGAAACTAAATGAAAAGTAGAAAAACAAGTCAGTGGTTTTTCATACTGAGTTTTTGACCTCATACCCACATATTCATTATCTACAAACAAAATACAAGGAGTTTTTCTGAGCATTGCCCTGAACCACCCCCCTTCCACCACCCGCCAACATTTTTTAGGTAGAATAATACTTCACTGGAAGGCATTCAGATCCCTCAACACTTTTAATGATTATTTATGAAAAACACTTGGAGTAGTATTATAAATAATGTTGGTTTCAGATTATGGATGTCTGGATATAGTACTTTGTCTATTCTAATTAGCTTCTGAAAAAGATTTAAAAGCCCTTTCTAAAAGAGCTAAAATTATATTAAAGTTGAGATTGCCTGGAGATCAAAATATTTCTTCAAATAATTAAACCCATCATCATTAAATTATATAAATATTATTTTCATTGTTCTGCATTGTTTTTATTCCTCACAACATAATCCAATTTGGATATATAATTAAAGAGAAGTACATTAGATACAACCTAGCTAGCTATGCCCTTCCAAAAGAAATAGTAAGTTGAGGCTATTCACTTTTGAAAAACTGATTAATGCATCTTTTCATTGATATCACTTTTATTGTTTTTCGGTTTTCTATGTTCTTATCTGGAGCTGACACATGTAAAAATAAGTAACAAATAAAGATAGCCTTTGCGGCCTTCTCTAAGTGTCAGACAATATGAGTCAACTGTTCCAAAAATTACTAATGTTGAATAATTTGTATCATCTTTTGATTCAATATAATCTTTCTTTTCTCCATTACTTTTGAAAATTTTCCTGTTCCTTTTTATTCTAAGCGTGGGAGACATGTTAAGCCCATAAATGTACATTGCTTCTAAGTTGCAGTGCAAATAGAATTCAAGACAAAAAGTGTGATGGTAGAAAGTCATCAGGTATGCGCACTGAAAGGGAAGGCAACACAAATAGCCACTAGATGCAGCAATATTTAAACCAGCAATTCTCACAATTTTCTCAACTTGCTACTGGTAACATTCTTTTGTGAAACAAACACAGATATCTCCTTTAACAGACTTTGCTTTCCTTTACTTATGTCTGACAAACTTATAGTAATTAAAAACTGGACTGTGAGATTTTACTAGTCCTCCTAGGTTCTAATCTTGTCTCTGCCAATTTCTATTTATAATGTAATCATTCTGAACTTCTTAATCTTTATGTACTAAGAAGGCATGAAAATTATTTGAGACTCAAATGGACATATGTGAAAATGACTATAAACAGTAAAGTGATGTTTACATATAAAGTAGTATTATAATAAAATAAAATGTAAAGAAGTTTCAAGAAGTAGAACCGACATATTTATGGCTCCTTAATTTTTCATATTATGAAGTCTTCTATTTGAGAGTTAAAGGTCTAGTAGGAAAAAACTAGAATTGAGTATCCATTTTGTTTTAGTATTGTGCCAGGTGCTGGGGACACAAAGGTGACAAATATATACCTGATTCACATTTATCCATTCATTCATGTGTCAAAGTATTATAGAATAGACAAAGATAAGATAAAACTGCTTCATGCCAGTGCATGGCAAATAATAAATGCTTTAAGAACACCTGTTGAATGAATGAACATAATTTCTAGTAGACGGAAATAATTTATTTCACAAATAGTAATTGAGTATCCATTTTGTTTTAGTATTGTGCCAGGTGCTGGGGACACAAAGGTGACAAATATATACCTGATCCCTTATGCAGTGACGTTTGCAGTCTTGTGGGAGATAAAGACATTGGTTAAATAATCACATAAATAGATATAAAATTGCAATTGTGACAAATGTTATAAAATGAGGCACACAGTGCAGTGGCCACTGATAATAGGAAGACATAATCAGGCTAAGGATGTCAGGAAAGACTTTTTAATGAAAACAACACCTTAAACAAAACATGCTAGAGAAATATTAATCTGGTAAAAAATAACAAGGGGAGGGTGCATATTCCAGGACAAAGGAGCAGCATGTGAAATGGCCAAGTGGTAAAGTGGAAATGGCATGATGCCTTGGCAAAAGGCTACAGCAGTGTTGAGATGTTTATTCTAAAAACATTAGCAAAATATTTCAGAGCTTTATCAGGAAAATAATGTTATATTTATGACTTGAAAATATAAACTTGATACAGTGTACACAATCCATTACAGAGTCCCTGATAGGGGAGGAAAGAATATTAGAAGGCTATAGGAGCAGTCCCAGCAAGAAATGATGCTAGCTATGACCAATGTGTTTTTAGAGGGAGACAGTAACAAATAGAGAGATTTGAAGTGCCCTTAGTAAGTAAAAACTAGACAAGTTAGTGGCAAGTTGGCTATGGGAAGTAAGGGAGAGGGAGGTGGTAGAGATTACCTGAATTGTACAACTGAGTGATGTCACTGTCATTTGTTGAGATAAGGAATACTGGAAGATAACTATATTTGAGGGTAAAACAATATTATAAACTTGGTTTTGGTTATGCTGAGTTTGATTGCTGCTTATGATGCTCAAGATGAGATGCAAAATTATCACCTGAGTATAAAGGTCTAGAAATTACCTGGCTAATCTCTTTTAGAAATATAAATCTGCACATCACATGCATTGAAGCCATGGGTACAGGAAATGTCATCTTGGAAGAGAGTATAGGATGATTGGAGCACCTAGGACTGAACTTTGAAAAAGTGTAACATTTAATAGCTAGTTAGACAAGGTGTCTGTGCAAAGAAGAAGAGAATAATCATTCAGAAGATATGAAGAATGTCATGTCATTGTGGACTCCTGTAGAAGAGAGTTGTAAGAAGTAGAATTTGGTCAACAATATTAAATACTACCAAAGGATAAATAAGATGAGGACTGGAGGATGATAGTGGTAGACACTGGGAAATGGACAATGGAAGAGAACCAAATGAGACAAGTACAAAGATTATTATAGTATCATGTGCAGTTTGATATATGTAATAAGAGATAAAATACTATGAGAGTTTATAGAAGCAAAAATTAGTCTAGCTGGAAAGAATCAGTGAAGGCATCATGAAGGAATAAGCATTTGATTTGAATATGAAGAGATGTGAAAATAAATATGCAAAAAGTAATAACGTTGGGAAAAGAGAGTTCATCTGAAGACATTTATATTTATATGAGGCTGGAGCATAGAGAATTTGCACAGTAGTCACAGAGGTTAAGATTAGAAGAAAGTAGAATAAGTCGTCATACTGTGGAGGGCCTGCAATGAAAGACTAGATAATTTACTTTTCATTTGGTAGGTATTACACTACCATTTAAGCTTTTGGAAGAGAGAGATAATAAACTATAAAGAGAAGAGAACCTGGAAGTGGAAAGACCAGTTGGAGACTATTGCTTTAGTCCAAGGAAGATCAACTGAGGGTCAGAACTAGGATAGTGACATTGGATATAAAGAACAGGAGGCTGATGCAAAGGTACTGAGGAGAGAGAATGAGCAAAATTTAATTATTCATGTAATTATATTCAAAGGCAGTGAAAAATAATTATAAAAGGCATTGAAAACTCTTTCATTGGAAAGTAAGAAATAATTACTTTAAGGCTATTTGAAAATGTGTGTGGTCATCTCTATGCATTTGTTAAAAGCTTTTTTATCCTGTATTTCATTCCTGGTTGAAATCGCTAACCTGCTTTTCAAGCAATTTTCCACTTGGGTTGGCTCAAGGCTGAAGTGGTCACTTTGCCCTGACCCCATTACATTGCTTTCTCATTCTCAAATCTTCCTCTGACCCTTACCTTTAATGAGAAAATCCCTTTGCCACATTGCCAGCAACGGCTACAATTAGTCACTGTCACATCTGTCATGACTCTGCTTTATTGCAATCCTGATGCCCATGACTCTAACTAGAAGAGAAGAAAAGAGAAGAGAGAAGAATACTCCTATAAAGTAAACCCTGAGGAAGATGAGATGCAAAACTGCAGTTAAGAGGTACTTTTTGTATCATGAGTCAAAGAAATTTGTTTTATTAAAAGGAGCATAAAGGGAAAGATAGGAAGATTTATGATCACAGGAATTTTTAATAAACAGGGTCCCTGCGTAAATAGATGCAGTATTTGAAGTGAATAAAATATTATCTTCAAAAAATAGAAAAATTGTTGTTAGTGCAATAACGCTTCTAAGCCTGACAGGTCATCAACATAGTCTACATATTTATTAAATTTGTTAAAACTTATTAAACACCTAACCACAAACGTTAATCAAAATCCTACCTGGATTATTTTTTCTATATGACTACAAATTATTATCTTGACCAATCTGCTTTGGAAAAAAATATAAACTCACAAACTATTAAGATGCAGTGGAAATAATGCACCATGGCTTCTGAGAATATATGAGGTGATCTAGGTTGTGCGTCACTGAAAGACTCATATGTGAAGTTCTAAGCTATTTTATTAGGGTTTTCTAGAGGGAAAGGACTAACAGGATAATGTATATATGAAGAGGAGTTTATTAAGGAGTATTGACTCACACAATCACAAGGTGAAGTCCCACAATAGGCCATCTACAACCTGAGGAGCAAGGAAGTCAGTCCAAGTTCCAAAGCCTCAAAAGCAGGGAAGCCAACAGTGCAGCCTTCAGTCTGTGGCCAAAGGTCCAAGACCCCCTGGAAAATCACTGGTATAAGTCAAAGAGTCCAAAAGCTGAAGAATGTGGAGTCTGATGTTCAAGGGCAAGAAGTATCCAGCACAGGAGAAACTTGAAGGCTAGAAGATTCAGCAGTCTGCCCTTCCATCTTCTCGTGCCTTCTTTATTCCAGCCACGCTGCCAACTAATTAGAGAATGCGGACTCAGATTGATGGTGGGTCTGCCTCTCCCAGGCCACTGAGTCAAATGTTAATCTCCTTTGGCAACACCCTCACTGACACACCCAGAACAATACTTTGCATCCTTCGACCCAATCCAGTTGACACTCAACATTAACTATCACAAGTCTACCCCTTGTTAACTTGAACCCACACACATCTGCTGAAATTATACATAATCTTCAAATAAAGACAATAATAAGGTCATAATTATGCCTAACATAATACAACTATCCTTCATACAACCGGAAGCACACTAATCCTTAACCTAAATGTTGTTACATGAAGTTAACAACACTTAAATGCTGATATGAAGTCAATAAATCCTATGTCACATGATAAAGAAAAAAGAAGTAAAATGAAGATATGTTCTTAAAAGCAAGCATATACATGCACAAACATGTTCTTAACAAAATAAAGAGGAAATATTAATGACAATTATAGTCTTCATTTCTGCAACTGGTCACATGGTTGTAGCTGGTATTGATGACTATCTTCTTCTACTGCTCATTCTGTTTTCCCTTCGCCTTCAGCAAGCACCTCAGTAGGTCGTGGTTTTTCACCTGGTGGAGTGAACCAAACTTTTATTCCTGAAGGGTCTAGGCTATTTGTAGTCCTACCTGGATTGAGTTGTAGTTTCCCATTGACCTTAATCACAGAGCATGGTAATACTAAAAGATGCCCTAAGGGATCTCCTGTATTCCACGGATAGTCTTCTTTGCCTCCATTGTGGAGTAGCAGACTGATTTCATCTTGATAGTCCTGGTCAGTCATGCCAGCAAACACTGTAACTCCCTTCTTAGCCTGTTGACTTAGAGGTAAGAGGAGCCCAAAGTTACCAGGTGGCAATCTTAACTTCCAGTTTAGTGGAATTATTGTTGTGTCTCCTGGTGGCAGCATTCCTCTCTCTGGAACTAAGATCCCTAGGCCAGCCGAACTTAATGGTGCAGGAAAAGGAAGCAAAAATTTCACTAGTGGGTCACTAGGGGTGATTGTAAGAGGTGCCACTTCCACTTCCACCCCTTGACTCCTGGACCCGTGAATCCTGGCTACGGGAGAAACAGTACCAAATAATGGATGCTGATTCAGAGCATACACAGACTTTTGGAGGTATCTTTAGGGAAGGATGGAAGAAAGATTAACAGCATAAATAGTCAGTAGTGTGGTTGGGTCCTTCCACAAGGGGACTCGGCCTCCCCTTCATTCAAGGGGTTCTGAGTCTATAAACTAGTTCCAGTGTGGACATTGATTGAGGGGTTATGATTCTCTATTTTTATAATTCAAATTAGTCTTTTGTCCACTCAACCTGGAATTTTTCTGCTTATACAAATTAGGTAAGAATGTTGTAGGCTTCCTACTAATTTCACTTCTAGAAACACAGTGATTAATTAGCCCATGCCAGAGCTCTACACGAATCAGACTATTCTGATTGCTGCTTTTCCTCTACTGTTCATTACAGTAACTGTGCTCACCTTGGCTTTGATGGATAAGTGCTGCCACTTGGTCCCTGCCACCTTTGGGTCCAATTTTTCCCATTGCATTTAAGTTTTGTAATTTAGTGACTCTGATTCCTACTGTAACATGTGGCATACAGAGAAGAGCAATCACAGAGCTCTTCAAGGATGCAGGTGCTCTCCTAACAAGTCTATTTCACAAAGTATTGGTGAAGGATATGTCGTCTGGACCCTACCAGCTGGGGTGAGTAGGTCTAAAGTGCCTAATCCACTCTAGAATCCCAGTCTCCCTAAGTCTTTGGATCCCTTCCTCTACATTAAACCAAGGGAAACCAGGCATTTCCAGTTGGCTTGCAGTGGGCTATCTTTTGATCCCTATTTCAGCTGACCAAGCAAATACTCTGTTAGTACCATTTTTTAACTCCCCAAGATGCAATATTAAATGTAGAATCCCTACTTAGTGCGCTCATATCAATAAATTCAGCCTGATCCAACTTTATGTTTCTTTCACCATTATCCCACATCCTTAATATTCATTCCCATGCCTGTTCTCCAGATTTCTGCTTGCATAAATTAGAAAAGCAGTTATTTTGGAGTGTAGCACACCTCCTTGTGTGTCACTCTGAACCTTACCTCTAGGGGTCTGCCGGGACTTTAGTTATAGGTCTAGGAGGCAACAGGGATGTTGAGGGTGTATCCTGAGGAGAATCAGTATTGTTTTTCCTGGCAACTCATTCAGGGTAGGCCATCACTGTTGCCTCAGGCAATGCAGGGTTAATCTTTTCAGACAAAGGTGGAAAGGCTGAAGGCAGCATGGGTGGGGACGGGTGGTTGCCACCACTGGGGGTGGGGAGGGTGTTTCCTCTGGCAAAAAAGGCTCATTAGAGTTTATAAGCTCTGTCCTGGAGCAGTAGCTCATGCCTGTAATCCCAACGCTTTGGGAGGCTGAGAAGAGCGGATCACCTGAGGTCAGGAGTTCAAGACCAGCCTGGCCAACATGGTGAAACCTCTTCTCTACTAAAACTACAAAAATTAGCCAAATTAGCCAGGCATGGTGGCAGGTGCCAGTAATCCCAACTACTCAGGAGGCTGAGGCAGGGAGAATTGCTTGAACCTGGGAGGTGGCTGTTGCAGTGAGCCTAGATGGCACCACTGCACTCCAGCCTGGGTGACACAGCAAGACTCTGTCTGGAAAAAAAAAAAAAAAAAAAGAATTTACAAGCTTAGTGTCCCCAGCTTCATCAGGATCCACCTACACATCCCCATTCCAAGTTGTAGTGTCCCATTCTTTTCCAATCAATGCCCTCACTTTAACATCAGACACCTGGTGAGACTGAGTGAGCACAATTTATTGCAGGTCAGCTGTTCTTCATGATAAGAACTTTTGTCCAATTTTCTATAATTTTAGCCCTTTGTCTGCAGGAGATAAGACTCTCACTCAGAGCAGTCTTAGAAGACTTGAGGCTCAGTATGTGCTTCTGGAGCCAGTAGTTAGAATCCCTGAGCTCATCCTTTTCTTTTGTCACTTTGTCCAGCGAACTTAGGAGCAACCAACCAGCTTCGTTATATTCCTTGGTTCTCCACCTATGGTCAAAGGTATTACGTATAGAGTCACTAAACTCCTTGCCTTTCATAAGCAGTGAATCAGGATATAAAATGTATTTATTTTGCATAATTATCTAAACAGTTCTCACTAAGGACTATCAGTGCTCTCCATACTATTAGAAGTAGAGTCCTTAGCATTTTAGGGTCTAGTCATATTAAGCAGCCAACTCCAGAAACCCCAAAACCAACTAAAAGAAATCCATCCTTAAAATTCTTTCCTCTAGAACCACTCTTGGTACCAAAATCTGTACTAGTCATGGTTCTCTGGAGGGAGAGAACTAATAGGATAGATGTATATATGAAAGAGAATTTATTAAGGAGTATTGACTCACACAATTACCAGGTGAAGTCCCACAATAGGCTGTCTGCAAGCTAAGGAGCAAGGAAGCCAGTCTGAGTTCCAAAGCCTCAAAAGTAGGGAAGCCGACAGTGCCGCCTTCAGTCTGTGACTGAAGGCCTGAGAGCCCTTGGCAAACCACTACTGTACGTCCAAGAGTCCAAAATCTGAAGAACGTGGAGTCTGATGTTCAGGGGCAGGAAGCATCCAGTACGGGAGAAAGATGAAGAAGTCCAGATGACTCAGCAGGTCTGCTCTTTTATCTTTTCCTGCCTGTTTTATTCTAGCCACGCTGGCAGCTGATTAGATAGTGCCCACCCAGATTTAGGGTGTGTCTACCTCTCTCAGCCCACTAACTCAAAGGTTAATCTCCTTTGGCAACAAACTCACAGACACACCCAGGAATGACAATTTGCATCCTTCAATCCAATCAAGTTGACACTCAATATTATCACAGCTATCCTTCTAGAAGTCTCTACCTACCTTGTAGCCTTCATGTGATAAGGAAACACAGACCATTTGGGGAGGCCATATGTAGGTGCTCTAGTCAAAAGCCCTCACTGAGCTTCTAGCTGACAGCATCAACTGCTAGTAATGTGAATAAGGTATCTTAAACATCTATCTCAGTCAAGCCTTGGGATGGCTACAGCTTCAAGTTGACATCTACCTCAGCTGCAGAATCAATCCCACATGATAATTGCTTAGGCAAACCCTTGTCAAATTTCTGACACATAAAAATCGCAAGCAAAATAAAATGGTTTGTGTAAGCTACTTAGTTTCTTTTCCCACAATTTGTTACCTAGTGATAATAATTGAAAACAAGCTAAGAAATCAACCGATAAGAGGCATGCTTTCCTGTCTTCCAGTACTACTTCCTCTATGGCCATGTGAGCAGAACAAGTGGAATAGAAAGAGAAAGAGATCTTCAGTTTACCCTCTCCTATTGGCTGGATGAAATATTCCTATAGAAGGAGGATCTACACCTCAGCCAAAAGTGTGCTTTAAAGGATGTGGCTTATGAGCTATTAAACTGATGGAAAAATGGGGTATTACATGTGCTGGTGCCTTCAGTAATCCAAACATGTGTTATCATCGAGTGTTTGCCATGTGTTTAATGCTCTGATAGGCACTTTGGGAAATATAAATAAAGAATATAAAAGATGTCTTTTTCTTCAAGGACTTTGCAAACTTCTCAGCACTATATATTTTTTGCCACTTGATTTAAGCAGTGCATTTGAAAGATGTTACAGTACTGGAATTCCATAATCACAATTTAGTTTAACATCCAAGCCTCTGCCCATGTCACCGAGTTCATAGCCTTTCACTGTCTATTCCAGCAAAACTGGCCTTCTTGCCGTTCCTCAAACAAGACAAGAATTCTCTTTTTCTTTTCCTTTTAATCTAAATATCCTTCTTTCTCGAAGCTGCCTTGCCCTTAGTACAGACTTCTGTTTTATTACTAGCACACTATGTGCTAATTGTTTGATTGTATGTGTGTCTTATCACTAGAGTGGTGCTGTTTATTACAATTTTATTCGTTCTGTTATCTTATGGCCACACAAAATGCCCAATACGTTAACAGTGATTGTTTCTGGAACAGAAGTATTCATTCATACATTCCTCCAACCGTTATATACTAGGAATTAACTATGTGTCAGCATTATTTGGGGTATTGAGAATACAATAATAAAGAAGATAGATACATTCCTTGTGCTCAGAGAGCTTACATTCTATTAGGGATACATACAATCACTTTCAAATCGCTTTCAAATAGTAGTAAGTGCTAAGAAGACAATGTGATATGACGGCGAGGGATGGGAGGCAGCTTTAGATAGGGTAGTCAGAAAGGCATCTCTGAGGTGGCATTTGAGCAATGATAAAAATGATGATAGCCATCAATGCTATGATTTGAGGGAAGTACTTTCTAGGTAAAAGGAATAACAAGTATTAAGTGTTTTTTGAGGCACAATAAAAAAAAAATCAGTTTGACCAAAGCAATGTATGCAAGGGGGAGTGAAAGGTAATAAAGTTGGAGAGAGAACAAAGCCTCAAATTAAGTAAGCCATTGTAGAAATTTAAAATTTTTCCTGAGTGATATAGGAGGCCACTGGAGGGGTATTTAGCAGAGGAAAGAATCAATATAATTTGCTTCATAATGGTCACTGCACGCTGTGTGCGGAATGCCTTGCATTGGTGTGAGAGTGGAACAGAGAACAAATTGAGAAGCTATTTCCTATTGTACTGGTCTACGCTAAAGCAGATGTTACTTTACATGGATGAATGGATGAATAAGTAAATGAATGAATAAACAAATTAACAATAAAAGGAATAGATTAAAAAGAAATTGACAAGTAAATTAACGAAGAAACAAATAAGAGAAAGAAAACAATGAAGGAGGAGCAAGAGAAAAGAAGAGAAACACATAACTGATGATATGCAGTCCCTTTAAACTTGTTTGTCATTCTTAGTGATTCAAAACAGACAAAACTCCCAATCACTGCCAGCTGCGGCTTTAGTTGATGCTTTAGTGAAACATTGAATATAACAACAGTGCTGGAATAAAAACAGTTTCATGCACTTTTTTTTTGTAATTCGCTGGCATTTTCCCTAAACAATTCTGTCACTAAGAAATATGTTTATCATTTCTCTGTAGTATAAAGCAACCCCAATAACACCATAATTATTAAAATAGAAAATTGTTATGCTATTTTAATGTTTTTTTGTTCAAAATTACCTGAAAAAATGTTTTAAAAAGAACTTTAATACCACATCTTTTTTTTTTTTTTTTTTTTTTTTTGACAGAGTTTTGCTCTTGTTGCCCAGGCTGGAGTGCAATGGTGCAATTTTGGCTCACCGCAACCTCCGCCTCCCGGGTTCAAGCGATTCTCCTGCCTCAGCCTCCCGAGTAGCTGAAATTATGGGCATGCGCCACCACGCCTGGCTAATTTTGTATTTTTGGTAGAGATGGGGTTTCTCTATGTTGGCCAGGCTGGTCTGGAACTCCCGACCTCAGGTGATCCACCCGCCTCTGCCTTCCAAAGTGCTAGGATTACAGGCATGAGCCACCATGCCCAGTCTTAATACCACGTCTTAATGTGTAGTTCTCTTTTACCCTTTCAACCCTTGGCTACAAAATCAAACTATATTCACAGATTCAGAAATGTCTTTATGAATGCTCTAACCTTAAAGCACATTGTGAAAAACGTGCATAGAAAACTTGAATTTAGTTTTAACCAAGAGGGAATGTATAGTAATACGTACCATTTATCTGTCTTACAGTTTTCAATACAGTTAGCATAGATTTCCCTGTCAAAGGAAATTGTTTTTGGTCCATCAGCCAGGACTGTGTAAAGGGAACTGGCTACCATTTATGCATCTGCTATGTTCAATGTCTCTAAGGTACAGTTTATTTGGCAGGACATCTTCTAAAAACAGCATGATGCTCATCGTGGCTGCCAACCCGAGGAACCTAACTAACCCGAGGAACCTACTGAACAAAAAGGGGCTCCTATGTAAATTAATTAGCAAACATTTGGCTTTCATAAAGCCAAGAAAAAGAATCATACAGTGTCAAAGTAGAATTAATTACTATTTGACTTTTTTAAGGCTTATTTTGAAAAACAAAAGGAGAATAAAGCAAAAACAAATAAAATGGCTCTCTACAGAAACAAGGTATTGTGAATAGTAAATGTAAAAGATAAGACAAAGAGTAAGACATTCCTGGACATAATTGTTTTGTTTTCTGAACTATGCATGCATTGCATTTGATCAAAAAACAGATTTGCATAAAAAGCCATAAACATTCTAAAATTGAAAAAAATAAAAATAAGGTAATTTAACTCTATACCAAATCAGTAACATTATCATACAGAGAAAATTACTTCAATAGGCTTTTGAACACAATACACTGCGTATACATTGTTAACACTACTTTTACACTTAATTCACTATTTTCATGTTTATATAGATACAGTCAATTTGAATCTGTTTTATGTATGATATAGAAGAAACAAATGTGGTGTTTTTAAAACATGGTCATAATTACTTTGCTATTCCTCTCTTCAAGAAATGAAGTTTAATTCCCTTCTCCATGAGTGTGGGCTGGATTTAGTGGCTTGCTTCTAATAAATAGAATTTGGTGGATGTGAACAGAGTGCCATTTCTGAGACTTGGTCTTAAAAGGCATTGTGGCTCCTCATTGTTCTTTCTCTTCCATCACTCTTTAAGGGTACATCAGCAAAACATGTCATGGCTTAGGAATAATTACGCAGAGGTCAATTTGGTAAGAAAATGAAGCTTTATGCCAGCAGCCAGTGAGAAACTGAGGTCTGAGATTCATCTTGGAGGTATATACTCTAGCCCCGGTGCCCAGTTAAGCCTTCAAATGACTACAGCCCTAGCCAACAATTTGCAACCTCCTGAGAGATTCTGAACCACAAATGCCCAGCTAAGCTGCTCTTAAATTTCTGATCCGTAGAAGCAATGTGCCCTAAGTGTTTGTTGCCTAAAGCTGCTAAGTTTTGGTGTAATTTATTATGTGGCAATCAGTAACTAATTTGTAAATAATTAAAATATATATTCATACATCTATACATAGATATAATAAGAGATGCTATGGTTTGAATGTTTGCTCCCCCTCCGAAATTTATGTGGAAACTTAATCCACAGTGGAACAGTATAAAGAGGTGGAGCCTTTAGCAGGTGATTCGATGATAAGAACTTCACCCTTGTAAATAAGGTTCAGGTCTTTATGAAATAAGTTTTACACAGTGTTCTGCTCTTTTGCCCTTCCTTCCCTTTTTCCAAGTGAGAACACAGAGTTTGCACCCTATGGAGAATGCAACAACAAGGCTCCGTCTTGAAAGCAGAGATTGGGCTCTCACCAGATACCAAACCGGCCAGCCCCTTGATTTTTGACTTTCTAGCCTCCTGAAATGTGAAAAATAGATTCATTTTGTTTATAAGCTAGTCAGTTTCATGTATTTTGTTATAGCAACACAAAAAGACTAAGGCAGAAATTGGGACCAGAAGTGGAATGTTGCTGTAACAAATATCTGTAAACGTGAAAACATCTATGGAACTGGGTAATTGGTAAAGGCTGGAACAGTTTTGAAGTGCATGCCGAAAAAACCCTAGATGGCATGAATGAATCATTCAGGTCAATTCTGGTGAAGGCTCAGAAGAAGAAAGTTGTAGAAGGAGCCTCTGTCTTCTTAGAGATTATCTAAGTGACCGTGATCAGAACGCTGACAGAAATATGGGCACTAAAGTCCTTTTTGATGAGGTCTTACATGGGAGTGAGAAATATCTTATTAGAAACTGGAAGGAAGGCCATACTTGTTACAAGGTGGTAAAGAACTCAGCTGAAGTATGTCCATGTCCTAGTGCTTTGTGGAAGGCAGAATTTAAGAGTGATAAACTAGGATATTTGGCAGAAGAAATCTCTAAGTAAAGTGTTCAGAGTCCCGCATGGCTCCTCTTGACTGTTTATAGTAAAATATGAGAAGAGAGGAGTAAATTAAAGATGGAAATTACATTCAAAAGGAAAGCAGAACTTAAAGATTTAAAAACATTCTTAGCCTGGACATGTAAAAAAAGTGTGAAATAAAAATATATATCTGGGAGACAATACCAAGGGTATGGCCAAGTGAATATTTGATAAGGAGATAAATATGAATACAAGGAAGTGAGATGTTATTCTTCAAGACAATGGAAGAATGTATTAGTTCATTCTCATGCTACTAATAAAGACATATCTAAGACTGGGTAATTTAAAAAAGAAGAAGAGGTTTAATGGAGTCACAGTTCCACATGGTTGAGGAGGCTTCACATTCATGGTGGAAAGTGAAGGAGGAACAAAGGCACATCTTACATGGTGGCAGGCAAGACAGTGTGTGCAGGGGAACTGCCCTTTATAAAACCATCAGATCTCGTGAGACTTACACTGTCATGAGAACAGCACAGGAAAAACCCATCCCTATGATTCAATTACTTCTAACTGGGTCCCTCCACCGGTAAGTGGGGATTATGGGAGCTACAATTCAAGATGAGATTTAGGTGGGGAGATTTAGGTGGGGACACAGCCAAACCATATCAAATAATGACCCAAAAGGCATTCTGGAGATTTTTGGTGCTACCATTCACATCACAGGCTCAGAGTACCAGGACACTGAGGGCAGAACAGTTTTAAGAAAAATGCACAGGGTGACCATGAAACCCTGAGGCTCACTCTTAAACACTGCCTCAAGTCTCTGCTCCCTGCATTCCAGTGCAGTGATTTTTAGCCACACCAACTGTGGCCAAAGTGGGCCCATGTACAGCTCAGTCTGTTGCTCTAAAAGGCACAAGCCATAAACCATGGCAGCTTCCATGTGTTGCTAAATCTGAAGATGCACAGAGCTGTGGAGGCATGGCTACTCCCTCTGAATTTCAAAGGATGCCTCCAAGAGACTTGGGGCTCAGTCAGAGAAATGCTGCAAAAGTAGGACCATCACAGAGAATCCTCAGTGGGGCAATGCCTAGTGGACTCACAGCTTAGGAACCATCCCCAAGATCTATAGAACTGTAGATCCACTGGTATGCAACTCCAGCCTGGGAGAATTACAGGACATAGGCAGTAAGTCATGAGAGCTGCATAGCCCTCACCGAGCAAAGCCATGGGTGTGGGGTCCTCTGGAGCCCTGGGGACCCAACCACTGCCACAGTGCACCTAGACCCAAGGTGAGGCTAGGAGCCAGAAAGAATTATTTTCAAGCCTCTAGATTTGAAATTGTTTGTCTTACTAGGTTTTGGACTTACTTGGAACCTGTTATTCCTTGCTTTGTTCCTATTGCTTCCTTTTAGAATGGAAATGGCTGTCCTATGCTTGTCCCAACATTGTATTTCAGAAGAACATAACCTCTTTGATTTCACATGCCCACAGCTGGAGAGTAATTTTCCATAGAATGAATGACACATTGAGTCTCATTCATATCTGAATAGATAATAATTAGATGAGACTTTGGATTTAAACTTTAAAATTGATGTTAAAACAAGTTAAGAATCTTAAGGCTATTGAGATGGAATAATTATGTTTTGTATATGAGAAAAATATGCATTTGGGTAGGGGCATAGGGACAGAATACTATCATTTGAATATTTGGTTACCTTCCAAAATTTATGTTGAAACTTAATTCTCAATGCAACAATATTAAGAGATAGGGCTTTTAAAAGGTGGTTAAGTTATGAGGGCTTCTCCCTTGTGAATGGGATTAACACTGTATTGTATCTTTGTTAGTGGTGCTCATTTTTATTGCTTTGTTAAGGTAAATTAAGAGAAAAGCCCCCAAAAATCAAATTGAATTGGAAATATTAATATAAAGTCATTATTAGTGTTTGAATTTGAATTGCACAAAAAGCTTTATTTGAAAGATGGGGACAACCAAATGGCTTATCTCTAAGGTCCTAGAGGCATCGGCATCAGGCTCACGGCAACTGGGTGTCCTGTGGACAGGAGACACCCAAGGTTGGGGACCCCAAGCCAGAAGTCAGATCACACAATCTGCTGCATTGGGACAGGGCATCTGGGCCAGGGGCCACAGTGCCTGTCAGAGCCTGGGTTTTACCCATGACATTGAGACAGTTGGTGGTGAGCTAAGGCTACTGGTGGCTCTAGGTGCTGAATTTCATCCACAGCCACAACCAAAGCCAAGGGTTATTTACAACCAACACTGGACAATGTTTTAATATACTGAAAGATCTAAAAAAAATCAAGTGATGATGGTCCACTAGCAGTGAGCTCAGCTAGCACCTAGCATATTTCTAAATATTATTTCTCACTCAGAAGAAGAGGACTTGTAACAACAGTAAATTATTCCAGAGTCTAAAATATCTAATCATGGCAGTAGCCAAGAAAGTACTCAAAGACTAAAAGTATTAAGTCAAAATGACAAAGAAACTGTCTTAAAAGGACTCCAAATTTGAAAAAAGAAAGCATCAGAAAGAATAGTTATTTTTGCCTTTAAAATACTAAATAAAGATTCATAATTTTGTAATGAAGGTCAATGACACAGAGAGATAATTTTGCCACCATTGAAGGTAACTATTAGATATCAATTTATTACTCTGAAATCCAGAAAGGGAAAATGCATTTACTCTGCCAAAGTTCTTCACCAGCTAATGAAGGAATACTCTTCTTCACAGAAGACGTAATTATTAAAGAAGAAAAAAAAATAGAGTTACAAAATCACCATTTTGCAACATTCAATGAAATAACTTATGTAATAATCATCAATAGATGCTAAAATGATTAGTAAAATATTTGGGGAGAATGGGATATTCACATAATCCCAAAGTATCAACTCTCAGATTATTTGCTAATTGTCAATAAAACGCATATCTTAACAGTGGAGACCCTGGCAGTGATTACCTTAGCAAGGGAACAAAAATGAGCATCACTAATAAAGACACAATAGTGTTGTGTGGCTGTGTTGTTATGTGATGAAATGCTGAGTATACCACATCACGTATAAATTATTCTCACTGAAACTATTTAACTTAAATCTAACAAAGTATTTCTTCTCAATTTTCAGGAAATCCTGGGGATAAATAAATTAAACAATACCACATGACCAAAAATAACTGAACATATTGTATTAGTTTGGGTCCATTCAAAAGACAGAGACCATGCAGTAAATCTAGATTGTATATTTAATGTAAATAATTGTTGAGCTATTAATGGAAAATCATTTTTAAAGATAAAAGGAAATCTCTAAGAGATACTCTAGATTTGAGGGAGAGTACCCACAAAAGGACATCCCTGGAAGCGGGGGTGTCCTTCTCAAGCCTGGCATTGAGATCTTGTTGGGGAAACTGTAGTTGTAGCTTTCTGCTAGTGCAGAAGGAAGAAGCTGGCCTACAGTTAATAGGCAAGAAGGAAATAACTCCACAGGTGAAGGGGAATGGGGGTTAGTGGGCTGGCTCACAGAGGGAGTTGAGCAATTGCTCAGAGTCTAAGGCCTAGAGTGTGCAATGTCTTCAGAGAAAAGGCAGTGACAAGGTTGTCATCAGGCCTGAGGCAGGGCTATGAAGTTGCTGAGGAGCTGTACACACTGGGAATGTGAACGGGGCAGGGAACCACCAGATGTTTTCAAATATGTCTTCACATCTTTGAACAACCATGCAGCAGGCGTAATAAAAAAACAGCCAAAATGCAGCACACTTGAAAAGAGAGAAGCCACCTTCTACCTGTCATATCCCTCCAGCATCCTCTGTTGACGATGCTAAAAATCAGGTTCATTGTAAAAGAAAATGCTATCTAGTCCATTATCTCAGAGCAGATACTAAAGTTGGATTTGGATTTGAAAGTCAATGAACCTGTAACTGGCACATACACGAATCCAGAATGAGGAACATACTACAACTGGCCTGGCCTTTTCAATGTGTCACTGTCATAGTAATAACAAAAGGCAAGATGAGAGGGCTATTATAAATTGAAAATAGAATAAAATGACATAACAAACAATTTCATAAATGAACCTAGATTGGATTCTGATTTAAAAAGTAGAATTACAGAAGACAGTTGGGGAAATTTCAGTAATATCACAGAGCTAAATAATATCATGAAATTGCTAATTTCTTTATGTGTGATAATGGTGTTGTATGTAGTTAGGAAAATGTCTTTGTTAAATTATCTAGAATTGAAGTGTCATGGCTATTGTAATTTAGTTTTAAATGACTCAGCAAAATATAAACGTGGCATGTGTTTGCTGTATATGTTGATAGATAAAGTGAACATTGCAAAGTCTTAGCAATTATGGAAACTAGGTGGTAAACACTTATTGTTTCTTGTACAGTTTTTTTCAAATTTTTGATGTGTTTGAAAATGTTAAAAATATAATGTTGGAAAAATAAAAGATAACATAGTATTTTTAAATGATGTAGTGTTTGCAACTGACATTTTTGCAGAGAGCTGGCCCCTCACAATATCCCCCTCACCCCTTTCTCTAGGAACGCTTCTCAAATATACAGTGCTAGGACCCAGCCAAATTAGGAATGTGGAATTTTGCATTAACAAGAACAGAGAATGTGGATCACTCCACTCAGTCATATTATTCACAGAGCCCTCTGTCTCCCAAACAAGTTCAAGACTTCCTGCTGCTGGTCTCCAGAGCTTCCCCAATTCCTACCTCTTAAAAACTCTTGGTCAAGGAGGATCTAGAACTAGAAATACCATTTTACCCAGCCATCCCATTACTGTGTGTATACCCAAAGGATTATAAATCATGCCGCTATAAAGACACATGCACACGTTTGTTTATTGCAGCACTATTCACAATAGCAAAGACTTGGAATCAACCCAAATGTCCATCAGTGACAGACTGGATTAAGAAAATGTGGCATGTATACACCATGGAATACTATGCAGCCATAAAAAAGGATGAGTTCGTGTCCTTTGTAGGGACATGGATGCAGCTGGAAACCATCATTCTCAGCAAACTATCGCAAGAACAGAAAACCAAACACCGCATGTTCTCACTCATAGGTGGGAATTGAACAATGAGATCACTTGGACACAGAAAGGTGAACATCACACACTGGGGCCTATTGTGGGGCGGGAAGGGATAGCATTAGGAGATATACCTAAAGTAAATGACGAGTTAATGGGTACAGCACACCGACATGGCACATGTATACATATGTAACAAACCTGCACATTGTGCACATGTACCCTAGAACTTAAAGCATAATAACAATAATAATAATAAAAGTCTTGGTTGGTTACCTTTTCCTTGGATTCTCCCAAGCATTTTGAAATGTCCCCCAAAATGCTTTCATTAAATTCTCTTTTACATTTGCTAGACTAAGTAAAGTCCATTTTTATTACTTGATGCCACAAAAAAATACAGTAATATGGAACAGTTTAGTAGAATAAAGCCAAGGTTTTCCACCTAGTAAAAAATAGATACATATCATGGCTGAAGAACATATTTGTGGTTTTTGTAGAAAAAAATAATGTTTTACTAATTTATAAATTTATGTCCGTTTCTTTTTTCTCTTAGGAGTTAAAACTTGAGTTCTTCTGCAACATTCAGTCCTTAGTGCTTATCAATAAAATGTAACATTTGCAAACAAAGCACAAGTCTCTTTTAAGTCTTAAAAATATAACTCTTCCTATATACAAAATCTTTAATCCTTCATATAAAATATAAAAAAGCCTGATTTGTACACTTGCTAATTAGCTTTCTGCTACAAATATCAGCTTCAGTTTAATCTTTAGCTATAATATATGTCTCTATTTACATTTTGATGTCCTCTCATCTGTGTATATAGGTGTGACTGAAAAGACAAATGTCAGAATAATAATCTTTTTCACACATTGTATATACAAAGACAGCCCTTTGGAATTATGTCTGCAGTTATTGAAAGAGCCTGCTTTGCTTTTTCCTTTATGTCTGAAATTCTTGTTTGGTCTGAAATCCTTACTAACAAAAATATATTCCATTCTTTAAAGTCACACTCCAGATAGAGTTCAGTGGTTCATTTATTTTACAGATGCATATGGTTACACTTTGTTGCTCAAACTATATGTATATAATTTTTATAGAAGGTTGGTGGAATTAAAAAAAAAGTTGGAGACAAAGAGACCTGGTTTCAAACCTCAGTTGTGCTATCTACTGTGTGACCTTGGAAAATTCACACCTGCTCTGCCTTTGCTGTTTCCTTATGTGTACAACAGGAAAAGCAATGCCTTCTTCTCAGGGTTGCAGGGTTGCTGTGAAGTTTAATAGAATATATGTAAAGCACGTGACCCAGCGGTTATATGTATGTTGCTATACATATATGATTCTGTGTAGCAGTATCTGTTAACTTGTTTTACAACTCCAATGCACCCAAGGGTTATACATAGTAATAATGCTCCAAAACAGCAGTGATTTACATTTGAATTGGATATACTGTCTTCCCTAGACAGGTTTATCATGATCATGAAGATTGCATAGTTTGAAAAAAGCCTAATTCTGATATTTTTCCTCCCTTCTTCACTCTGAACAACTTTGGAAGATACTGACAATAATAATAGCTAACATACACACAGTAACGCCAATGTGTAGGAACCTCTTCTAAGTATATTACATAGCTTATTTAATTCTCTCAATAACTCTTTAAGATAGGTGGACTTTGTTTATTTTCATTTTACATAAAAGGAATGTGGCCAGGCGCAGTGGCTCACGCATGTAATCTCAGCACTTTGGGAGGCTGAGGTGGGTGGATCATGAGGTCAGGAGATCGAGACCATCCTAGCTAACACGGTGAAACCCCGTCTCTACTAAACATACAAAAAATTAGCCGGGCGTGGTGCGTGCACCTGTAGTCCCGTTTACTGGGGAGGCTGAGGCAGGAGAATGGCGTGAACCCAGTGTCAGGCCTCTGAGCCCAAGCTAAGCCATCATATCCCCAGTGACTTGCGCGTATACATCCAGATGGCCTGATGCAACTGAAGATCCACAGAAGTGAAAATAGCCTTAACTGATGACATTCCACCATTGTGATTTGTTTCTGCCCCACCCTAACTGATCACTGTTCTTTATAATCTCCCCCACCCTTAAGAAGTTTCTTTCTAATTCTCCCCACCATTGAGAATGTACTTTGTGAGATCCACCCCCTGCCCCCAAAACATTGCTCTTAACTCTACCACCTATCCCAAAACCTGTAAGAACTCATGATAATCCCACCACCTTTGCTGACTCCCTTTTCGGAATTAGCCCACCTGCACCCAGGTGAAATAAACAGCCATGTTGCTCACACAAAGCCTGTTTGGTGGTCTCTTCACACAGACACGTGAAACATCCAGGAGGCGGAGCTTGCAGTGAGCCGAGATCGCGCCACTGCACTCCAACCTGGGTGACAGAGTGAGACTCTGTCTCAAAAAAAAAAAAGGAGTGTAAGGCTCAGAGACATAACTACTGTACAGACAAAGCTTGTAAAAGACAGAACCAAAATTTAAATCCAGGCATGGATCCAGAATCCATGCTGTAAGTTGCTTTATTAAACCAAATGAAATTTGTATAGACTGAAAAATATAATGTGACATTATAGGCTGTTTCTGTTCCTGTATGTGTTTAATAATAACTAAGTTATAAGCCTCTGAAAATACAGGTTAATAATAGAAGTCTGTTCTCAATTATAACACCAGCTTGAGTTTAGAGCAGAGTACTGAAATAATACTGAAACGCATTACTTATCCATTTCTTTTTTTCCCTATTTATCTTTAGGGAGCCATAAGTAGAAAATAGCAATTACCCTCCCACATCCTCTAAATTATAACCAGATTGTTTTATTGCTTATAACATCAGCATTAACAAGCTTCCCTTGGACTTTTTAGCCTTATGTTAATACTTTCATAGGGAAGGCTTTAAGATAAGATAATAGAAAAAAAGGCACAAACTTGAGCTACTATCTTCTTCTGGCAATGGGCACTGTCGGGCTAACCTCAATACCTGAAGCAGAGTACCAGTGAAAAGGTCTTTGCCCCTGAGCTTAGAAGGAGGTAGGAATAGTGTGCTCTCCTTAGACTCTCATACCAGAATTTGTCTCCAATGCTTTATGATAAAGAAACCAGCAAACATAAAATGGAATTGTTCCCTCGGGGGGTACAGAGATTTTTTTGATCCAGATTAGGTGGGGATCTGTGGGACACAGATTGTTCATCATTTTTCAAAAGGACATTTCACTTACAGCCTAAGAAGTGTTAATGAAGCATTCACACTTTTGCCAAGTGAAAAAGCAATAGAAAAACAGCTCTTTCAATCTCTCTCCAGAAATGCTCAGCAGTAACACACAGACTGCTCCCATGCAATCTTCACACAGAAGTAGCATTAAAAGATGAAAGAAAAAGTGGGCTCTCAAAATAGAAAAGATATATATATATAAAGAAACCACCCACATACCCACACATTCCCCTTGCACACACACACACACACACACACACACACACACACACACACACGTTTTGTTTCTTCTCAGTCTTGCTTCTGGTGCATTAATGAATACATCATGAAAGCAGAATTTCTAGAAGATACCTCCTTCAAGAAAGGCATTTTCCAGCATCTTTGCATGAAATGAATCCATATCACAAAGAAAACAATTAGAGATCAGGCATTCACTTCTCTGTAAACTGTTGTTGATGGAATTGTATGAATGAACAACAAAACCTGTTTTATCAGGCAACTTTCAATAGCTCATATCACCAGTATCAAAGACTTTATATCACAGCATATGCTCCCTTTTTGCATTTATTAGAGGTATTTATGCTGTCTATAAATTATTCATACAAACTGTTACAAGTCACTAAGAGGCAAGAGAGATAGGACAAGCTGCCAAATATTATATTGTCTTGAAAGAGGCCATTTTAAGCAATCATCCTTAGGCATTTTTTGAAATAAGATATTTAGGACTTATTCAAGACATGTGAGACAAATCCTCTGACAAATTGTGAAGCTTATTCTTATTCTTGTCCACTCCTCTGCTTAATCTTTTCATACTCCTTTAGTGGAAAGTTTTTCAGGACCTTTATTTTTGGTACTACATGCATATTAAGAAGGTAGAACAAGAAAAGGAAGGGCATTTTCTACCTTGCAAGAAAACATACAGGCTCGTGTATCTGAATAGCTTCCAGATTTTCTGCTTAATATTTGTTATCCTCCCAAAATGACACAGATGGTGGAAATCTCAGGCAGAGCTGTTGGATGGGGGCAGAATGTCAGACAAATATTCCATAGTATAAGGCGTGTGGCCCTATATACCTGTCTCTGCAGGGCCTGCCTTATTACAGATTAAAATGTTATGGATATTGCACAACCTCAATAATCTAATTGACCATCACTTCCTCATTACTCTCTTGTCAGCAAGGACTATTTGTTGTTGTTATTGTTGTTTTTCTGAAAAGATATGCAAAGCTCACTCTTCAGGGAAAAAGAGAGTTGGGAAATATGGAGGCAAGAGTTGACAATTATGCTGTCACATCATCTTAATACCATTTTGTTTTATGTATTCTACAGTGAACCTATTGTCCAGACCACAATAAACAAGTATTTTTAAATGATGCATTGGTTTCAAGTTACACAGATTTGATAAAAGCCTCATGGATAAAACTATCTGCATCACTTAGAATTTCTCTCTAGGGCAATTGCTGCTCAAGTATATAATGGAATCAATGTGATATGGGTTGGATCAGCTCTCAGGCACTTTACTGGAATTCTTCATACTTGTATTTAATGTACTTTTAAAAATGTTCATTTTAATCCCATGTATATGTAGTTGGAGTGGAAAATGCACAGATCTTCATTTTATAGTTTATAATGGGCACGCTTTTTCTCCACAACCCTCAGATGCAAGAAATGTCCTACCTCTACACATTTTCCTAAATCAAATTCTATCCTCCTCTACGCTCCAACTTGTTAGAGCACAAAGATGACCAATACCAATGATGATTTTAACTCTTCCCTAAGGCTAGAGTCTTAGAGTGACAAGAAAATGTATATAAGCTTCCTATGACTTTCATTCCACTTTGATAGCCACTAAAATGCTTATTATTTAAGTCCTTTCGGTTCATTTTGGAAAACCATTGCTTACCCTCCCTCCATGTTTCTGTGGGACATGGGAAACTTTGTCAAGTCTCCTAAGTGATGTTATCTGTGAGGAACTTGTCACAAATAACCCAAAATACATATCCCTACCCTAGTTTCAACTAAAATATTCCCTCACTATTCACTGCCTCAGGGCAAACCAATTAAACTCCCTTGACTTTCAACAGTAGCCTCTCTTCCTTCACCCTGGATTAGCCTCCACCCTATAATCAAACCCTGGATCTTCTTGATACTCTAAATTCCTGTTTTGGGCGCTAAAAAACATACACTAGGCCGGGCGCGGTGGCTCAAGCCTGTAATCCCAGCACTTTGGGAGGCCGAGACGGGCGGATCACGAGGTCAGGTGATCGAGACCATCCTGGCTAACCCGGTGAAACCCCGTCTCTACTAAAAAATACAAAAAAAACTAGCCGGGCGAGGTGGCGGGCGCCTATAGTCCCAGCTA
>NW_012116611.1:1897787-1898759 GCF_000951035.1 Colobus angolensis palliatus
CGTCTCGGCCTCCCAAAGTGCTGGGATTACAGGCCTGAGCAACTGCGCCCGGCCCAAATTTGCCTACTTTCACAGGGCAAAAGAAAAAAAAAAAACAAATCTCTCTCATTCTTTGAAGTCTCCTGAAGCAAAAAGAACAAAATGAAAAAAAAAAAAAAAAAAATCAACAAATAATCCTGACCTAAATATTCGGTGAGTGTGCAGTCAGTGATTAATGAAGTCAAGTCTGTAGGTTCTATCTTTAGCTGGGCTAATTAGCATTACTGTATTTTAGACACAGTTTATACCTAAAACTGTAAATATTTTGCAAATCTGTGCATCTAGTCACAAGCATTACTGATGGTAGATGTTTCAGCACAAATGTCTAATTCGTGAGAAGCATGATGTAAAGTTATATGTATCTTTTTATTTTAAGTACCACTTAGAATACAGTATGTGTTTCATAGACATTTGTTCAATTGAACTAAGCTGAATTGAATTAAAATTGATCATCATTATATGAAAGTAGGCTGAGCAACAGTCACTTTTAGTCCCTTTACCTAATGTAGATGATATTACAGAGTTAGAAGTATAGTTTAACAGCAAAATAAGAAGCTGGTAGTAAAACCTACGTACAAATATTTAAAAAATATTCTGGATTGACAAAACTTTTCTAAAGCAAACAAGAGCTATCTTAAGTTATTTCACTCCTGGAAAAACTCATTTTAAAGATAAATGAGCATTTTCATGTTTGGGAGGTGTTGACTTAAACCATGATGCTTGAAACTTGAGGCTTGAATGAAAAGAGTTCATGTTTTGATCGAGAATTAGAAATAGAGGTGGGCATTCACTTAATTGGGGAGGGCATCTACCAACTCAGTAGGATTTTAAAAATTACACTCATCTTCATGACCTCAACATTATTAGAATACCTTTAACAAAGATCAAATATTTCTTTCCACAGTCAGAGTCATTGACTTAATTTCTTTCTTT
>NW_012116611.1:1899829-1911738 GCF_000951035.1 Colobus angolensis palliatus
AAAAAAAAAAAAAAGCTACATTTGTCAGGATTATTGTTCCAAAATATTATATAAGTATTAATAATATACCTCGAGCTTTCTATCTTACTATATAAACTAACCATATTCCATTTAAAAAGTCCAATATGACATATTCCAAAATGATACAGAATATTGACATAATTTCTACAGTATTCCAAAATAGTCAGTTATTTTGATTACAATATTGTCTTGTTTGAGACTTTTTACATGGTAGTTTTCCACCCACCCCTTGCCATGCCAGAATTTTGTCCTGTTCATGTTTGTATCATGCACAGATAGTATAATATTTGGCAAACACTAGATATTTTAAAAATAATTGTAGGGATGAAAAATAAAAACCGAAATGTCTGTTGTTACTGTTAAAAATCCTAGTTTTTTTTTTTGCAACAGGATAACAATTTTGGTTTTCTGTTTTTACGTAGCAAAATACCATTGGTTACTTACTTTTCTAATCTTTCTTGCTATATCTTAATTCAAAATTATCTATCAAAAATATTTCAAAGTAAAGAGATAGTGAGGCATTATTTTAAAGATAGAATAAAATCAATAAATTTAGCTTCTGCTGCCGTATTGTTGGTAATAAGTGAATGATACAGTAATATTTAAATGAGTAGTCTATCAAACAAAATTCAAATTCAGAGAAGTGATTTTTTTTTCCATTCGGCACAACTATGCATTGCTCCGAGGAGACATAGTATTATTCAAAAAAAGTGTAACACTTGGAAAAAGCATTGTGGATTCAGCTTTGGAAACAATCCATAAATATTTTTAAGTGTCATTATTTTCATTAAGCTTTACTTAATGTATGCCACATGTATTAGTATATTAGTATATTTTTTTAAAGGAGCTTGTTCCCATCTGTTTTCTTCACAGAGCCTGTATTTAAGCTTTTCTTTTAAATCTGCTTTTAAAATTGAGAGAAACCTGCCTAATTTCTCCAATTTCCAATTCTGAATCAAATCATTACTGGATATTTATGTTGGAAACTTAATTATTAATCTTATATCAAAAATCACACAAAAAGGGAGAGATGTTTGAAGAAATGATTTGTTTTATTATGTGCCTTTATTCTGAGTAAAATTTTCTTTCTTGCAATATGGCCACAAAATAAATCTATTTAAGTTTCCTGTCAACACATGAAAATAAAATTTATTTTCATAACTAATACCCCTTGGTGACTTTCAACGCCATTGCTATGCTTTTTTTTTTTTTTTTTTTGGCCTATTGTGGAAGTTATTTAATGAAGCAAATTTAGAACTATATGAAGTAATGATGAACCTTGAAGTTACTCTCTTCACAAGTTATGAAGGGGAGGGTGTATTGAGAACTATTCAGCTACTCTCTAGCTTTTCAGTGAAACAACTTAGCAAATTTTATGACTACTCTCTAACTTTCTCAGGTCTCTACTAAAATAGAATGTTCTCTGATGTTTACCAATATGCAGTTATTCTACTTCCATAAATACACAGTGTGTGAAAAACACCAGCATTTTCTTTGACTTATCTGTGAAGGTCTTCTTCCCTATTTATGGTTAGTTGTGTTGTGTCAACCATGCATTATAGACTCTAACCGAGAGAAGTATGGCCAAATCGAATCCAGGGTATTCTGATGTAGCCACACACACATTTTAAACATTTGCAAAATTAATCTGTTTTTTAAATAATAAAAATATATTTGGAAATGTCTGTAAGAAAGGACATCTTACATATTGAAAGAAAGGCTCTGGAAACCTTACCCGTATTATTTTCAATATATTTTTCTGCCTTTATTTTGGAGCCACCATCTTTATAGACATCAACATCATTATTGGAAAGACAGGAAAGCTTTCAAAGTCAGTCATCTTATTGTCCTACTAAGACATTAGCCTCTAATATATTTCAAATTTAAATAAAATATTGTGAATGTTCGGATTCTTTTGGACTTAATTTGTTTATGCCACCTTTCTACTTACTTGTTCTTCTCAACTCTGTTATTGAAACAAGTGCAACACTGATCTTTTCTTTCCTTCATACGCTTGTTCTTTCATGTCCCACAAATATGACCATTATGAGCACCTATTATTGCTTAGGAAAACAGTATATCTGCTATACCTGTGAAGCTTTTCAAAGCCTGCTTTTTCATGGCTTATGATGTATAATAGCATGCCAGTTAATGAGATGATGAACATGTATTTGAGAATGGATATTTTAAAAAATACACAGATTTCAGTAAAACATGCTTGCTTTTTTATGTAAAAGTTATATAAAACTTTAAGATAAGTACAACATTTGAAAATCAGAATGTTAAATAGGCAGTATTCATGAATATTTACAGCTCTTAATTTTATCATGTTACATATTTGAAAACAAACAAGAATATTTTTGTTGATGTACTTTTCATTTATATAAATTCATTGAAGTTTTAGAAAATGATCCCAAACTTAAGGTTCAGCAAAGTCTAGTCGGCAAAGTTCATAAGTTTTAAATAGAAAAGGATTTTTAAATTAAAATGATATTACCACCTTGTTTTGTGATGAATAGTAGTGCTGCTAATGAAACAATAAACAAGAATTCTGACTATCTGTGTGCCAGTACTACTAACATTTCATTAAGAATCACATTAAAGAATAGTAAAAAGTTTGAAGTATTTAAACCATGTAAATAATAGCATTTTTATAACCATAGAATATCAGAGCCAGGAAGGAATTTAGAGGTAAAGAAGTCTACAAGAGTGCATTGCCAAAGTCACCAAGATGATGTGTTTAAATCAGAGCCAAAATAGAATAGTGGCAATGAGGAGAAAAGAGAAATTACATATAGTCCCTATTGCCATTCACGCCTGGTAATGGATCTTTGTATACATTTTCTCACGTAATCCTTCTGACAGCATGGTGAGCTAAGCAGTGTTATTATCTCTATTATACCACTGAGGTAGCTAAGATTTTGTTAGTAACTCATCCATTGTTGACACAGTAAATTTTGTTGAACCAAGGCAGTCTGACTCCAAAGTTCTTCCTTTTTCCACTATGCCATTCTGCCTCTAGTATTTTTTTTTTTTTTTTTGCTGACTTCCAGTTTAATGTTCCTTTCTTATATTATTTTTCTGATATTGTTGTTTTATGAGAAACAAGACCAGCTAAAAGTGTGAAAATACTGGAAACCCCGCCTTATCATGGCATCTTATAATATCTATTATAAGATACCTACACTCCTTCATGTGAAATTTCAAGCATATATAGCAATTATATGAAGATGAGAAATGTTACGACATTACAGAAGAATGGTAATAATATACACAACCATTGGGCTTTTCTTATTTTCTACAGGAGTTGAGTTTAAGATTAAGAAAGCATTAATAATCCAATGGAAATAATATTGAACCTTGGGTTAGAAAGGAAAGGAAGAATTGCGCTTCTAGCACAGTGATCACCTTGAGTGCGGCCTCCTATAAAGTTTTACTCCTGTTATTCTTCTCTGAATCTTTGAATTAGAAAATTTTAAAAGTGAGGAAGTTAGACTGTGTCAGAGATTTCCTCAAATCCTCATAAGTAATGCCGAAGAAATGAGAAAGAGCACAGACCTGGCTGGGTCCCAGGTTCTCCGTCTCGTCTGAAGAAGCTGCAGCAGCTCCACTTTCTTTGGTTGTACACATAGGATTTCTGTTTAATATTTGATTTGATATAAATATATTTCCACCAAAACCAATAAAAATGAAACTTATTGATTATTTTTAAAGTCTCCTACAGTTTCATATCGTTATCTGTGGTTTCATCAGATTTATAATAAAAACTGTTTAAATCTGACAGAAAACAAAAATCTGTTTAAATGAGAACAACTAGACTATATGTTTTCTTTTTCCTCCTACCAACACATTTTCCCGAAAACACAGCAGTATTTTTCTAGATTCAACTAGTATAACATTTTCTATTTAGCAAGTAATTATCAAAGTTTCTATGATCTGTCAGTGTGGGTGTAAAGCAGGAAGGGCAGAAAGGAAACTAGAAAATATATACAATTCTTTTTGAAATAGTAAGAATGTAAAAAATTGCCTCCTTTAAGACTAGCTGAGAGTCAGAAATTTTAATTAAATGGGTCCAAAAGTGTAAGAATGTGCTTCAGACTAACAGGAGAAAGTGTGGTTGTGTGATTCTCTTGCAATAATGCTTTAATATTTTTAACCATAAATGTTGGCATTACTCCATTTTTATTAGAAGAATCATACTGCCATCTAGTGCTAACCTTGATTATTTATTTATTTATTTATTTTTTGCGTTGAAATAAGATGGTTATTTAAACCTGGGAACTCAGTAACAAATTGAAGAAAATTCCCAGAAGCAATATAAAAGTTTCAGAGCGTTTGTGTCAGAGAAATTGTAAAACCTTTAAACTGTCATTATGTATCAAAGAACATCAGCTGTATTTTCAATTCCTTTTCTTTTTAGTTACCTAGAATATTTAAAACCGATTTGTACCCTGGTAATATGTAGTTGATAACTGATTTTGATGATCTTGAAGATAAATGTCACTACCAGTTGGTTCATCCCCAGTGTGTTGAAAAGAACTTACAGGAACAACCAGTGAGTCTATCTAGAAAAGCTTGTTTGATGTCATTGAGAAGGCTTCCCAGGGACCTTCTGTTTCCATATGTAACTCAAAGATATAGACCTTCAGAAACCATCTTTCTTAATTTCCTTGAGAAGAAACTTAAAGCATGAATAATATGAGAATAGGTCACCACTCTTATAATTCGAACATGTTTTGGTTACCCTTAGCACCCCAGTGTACTTCTATCTTGGACGTATTAACACTAGACCAATCACACAATTTGTTATTTCTGTTTTAATAAATGGTAGAATTACACTAGAACATAATGTAAAATACACCAGGATCCAATCATAATCTCCAAAACATAACCCAAAAATGTAAACATAATTATGCCTCTGAAACCTTACTCTTCTCCTTCCTTATTCTTTCTTTGGTATCTTATTTATTTCTATGACGTCAACTGTAATATTTATTGTAATGTTTATAAAGAAGACTCTTGAATCGTGATACATGATCATCTTGGGATATTTGTTTAATCCTCATTGCCTAGTAAGATTTTGAAAGTATAAGTTCTATTCTATTAATTTTTATATAATCCGTAGTGCCACGCATGCAGGATCATCTCAATAAATGCTTGTGGAATGATATTGGAAAGGAAGCAATAATTCTTCAGATATCACTGTGCATGTGAGGGAGTGGAAAATGCCAATGTACGAGTAGGATTACTTCACTAATCTCAGTGCATCAATTCATATAAAACTAAGACACAAAGGAACACACAGTATCAAAGGCACTACTTTGACAATGGGCAAGCCATTGTTAGTAAACTTTTTTTTTTTTTTTTTTGAGACGGAGTCTCGCTCTGTCACCCAGGCTGGAGTGCAATGGCATGATCTCGGCTCACTGCAACTTCTGTCTCCCAGGCTCAAGTAATTCTATTGCCTCAGACTCCTAAGTAGCTGGGATTATAGGCACGCACCATCACGCCCAGCCAATTTTTGTGTTTTTAGTAGAGACGGGGTTTCACCATATTGGTCAAGCCAGTCTCGAACTCCTGACCTCGTGATCCACCAGCCTCGGCCTCCCAAAGTGTTGGGATTACAGGCCGCCCGACCCATTTCTAGTAGTGTTACCAATATCTAGGCATTCACTAAACATAACAATCCCTTTGCCTCAAACTTGTTATTTTCCAGTCTACTATAAGTAGAGATACAATTGGAAACATTTAATTACTTTAAAATGACTTTGCTAAATTAATTGTTGAATGCAGCAGTAAATCTATAACAACTAAGAGGGGAATACATGCTTGTTACATTACCCACAGGCTATGTCAGTGTTCTGGCTATGTTTATCAACATCCACATTCAATTAAAATGTGATACGTGTCTCTAAAAGAGCTGGAGTTTTTATTAAAATACAAAAATCTATTGTGAATGTCACAGTCACTTTACATTTCTCAAAACTCTTATGGTGATTACAAGGTAAGCTTTTATTTGCTGCTTTGTATGAATGAAATACTACTCTGGCAAATGTTTTATCTTCAATCAGATATGGCTCACAAATAGAAAGTAAGAGACTCATTGGCCCTGTTAGCTAGCATTCTAATCTATAGTAGTCAATTGTGATAAGTAAAATTAATTGCTCAGTTCAGATGCCATAATTTCTCTGATAGAAATGGTTTCAAGTCCTCTCCTGGGGAGAAAGTGAAAAAGACAGACAGCAAACCAATAAAATTCCACAGCCAATCACTTTGCAAAACTCAGCTTTAAGTTCTACACTTTGTATCCATTAACGAAGAGATGAAGTGAACATCACAAGGGGAACTGAATTTTGTGTTTTTACAGGCTTCAACAAAGTTAGTATGAAATTTGTCTTCATGAACATCCAAGAATAAGGACACGACCATTAATGTGGAACAGGAAATTTCGCCATAAAGAAACCTGGACAAGAAATGTACTATCAGGTCTGAACTTTCAAACATGATAATTGTTTGAAAAAATTACTAAGAGAAATTATGTCCATCTCTTCCTTGAGGCATTTTAAAAGTAGTATCTTTAAGAACGATGCTTAATCTTATGTCTACTGTCTGGGACAATTTAAGAGAATGATGCTCAGAAACAGGAAACATACTAAATGAAGCTTGGAGCGTCCTTTCAGACGTCTCTTTTACAGTTTACAATATAGTAATTTCAATTAACCAGAATGTTTTAAGAAAAGAAAACACTGAGAATTTCAATGTTATTTGGTGTGAAAACTATAAAGGGAAAACTCCTTAAACTAGAGTCCAGTGTTATAAATTTCGTATTAGTTATCTGATTCTACTCCCCAGCCACATGAATATAATAATGTTTTTCTTTGATTCAGACTTTGTAAATCTCAGCGTCATCAACATGTCCATCAATTCTTAATATCCAGATTAGGAAAATGACCAAATTAAAGAGATATAGTCGTTGAGCACAGCAAACAGAATTTTTAAATGGATTTCATGTTGCAAATAGGCAAAACGTCAAGGATAACACAGTTGGGGCTAAACAACTGGCAGAAAAGATTTACTACTTACCGAAATGGGGAAAACTGAGAGAACCTCGTTAGGGTGGAAATATCAGGAGCCTGGTTTACAGTGTGTTCATTTTGAGATGGCCTATTTTCCATTGAGAGGAGATGATAGATAGGCAGCTGGAGTTGTGAGTCTGAACTTAAGGTAAGATGCAGATTTGTGCTGTAAATCAGCGCTTCCCAACCTTTTTGGCACCAGGGACCGGTTTCGTGGAATACAATTTGATTCCACGGAGGGGGTAGGGGTATAATTTCGCTGATTCAAGCGCATTACATTCATCATTAGGTTTTCATAGGGAACGCACCACCTAGATCCCTCACAAGCGCAGGTCACAATAGGGTTCACGTTCCTATGAGGATCTAATGCCGCTGATCTGACAGGAGGCTGAGCTCAGCTTAGCTTGGTTGTCTGCCTCTCACCTCCTGCTGTGCCGCCAGTACCAGTCTGTGGCCCAAGGGTTGGACACCCCTACTATAAATTACCAACCATCCTATGATCCCTATCTATAATACAATCTAAGTTATCATATCCTACAACACCAGGTCCAAATGAAACCATCAAAAACCTGTTCTCTCCATAAATGATTTTTCCTTATGATTTACTGTTTACACATAAAAATGTATGCATAATGAATTAAATAATCAATATAGAAATACCCACAGTCTGCATTATCTCATGTAATAACCCAAATAAACCCTAGATCAGAGATTTTTTTTCATTCTACTTGATAGATAAGGACATTGAGATGTAGAGGGTTAGGTAGCTTTGCAAATATCACAGAGGTGATGAATTAAGTACTGGTCTACCTGCCTTTAGATCCCCAAATTTTAACCACAACATAATTATGCCTCCTTTGATGATTTTGTTTGACTCCTTTATTTGTGTTATTTTGTTTTTCCTCAGCAGCTGCAGATACACACACACACACACACACACACACACACACACACACACACACCCCTCTTATTAATCAGTGCATTGGAAGATTACCAGATTACCAGCACATTCATAGGGGTCAGGTGCTTTTATATTGACACTTGTGGCTTCTTCAATCCATTTTTTCTTTTTCCCTCTCAATGTATTAATTTTGTGTTGATATATCAGTTGAGAAAAATATTTGTTACGTATATATATATATTATCAATACTCTGATATCAAACCATTACAGCAGTAATGATAATTGACGGAATGTTAGGTAGAAAAGAAACTCCAATTAATATTTTGGCATAAAGCTTGCTACAATTCTCTTGTTATTCAGATTGGTTTTTGGTGCTAGCACTTTTGAATGCTACATGTATACTTTCAAGAAATAATTTAATATGTTCTTCAGCTATGTTTCTACTTAGAAGAACAATGAAAACAAAGACAAAAATACACATTCTTGTTGATATTTTTTCACAAATAATATGTTTTCACTAGGTTGAGCAACAATTTTTTTTCTTCAATTTCTATTTGTACTCAATGAGGACCAACTTATAAGCCCATCTATACTATATTTATTTTAATTGATTTTCTATGTCATCTTTTTTAAAGCCCCAGGTACTTGAAGTTTCAAAATCATATTCAAAACTTGCCTGAGTAAGATGTTATGAATGATTATCCTGTTTTACAGCTGAAGAGCCTGAGATTCAGAGAAAATAGGTGGTTCTCCCCAAATTGCTATGTTTGCGGGCATTAGAGCTAAATATGGGCTTGATATTCTGGGTCAATTTATTTAAAACTTTAATATACATAAGAATCACCTACAAATCTGACTGACATGCAGATTTGGATTCATCAGGTCTGAAATGGGGTCTAAACCTGTATTTCCAACATGCTCCCTATTGGCAATTATGCTGCTGGTCTGAAAGCTACATCTTGAGTAGCAAGGGCTAAATTAAACTTGCTCATAGTGGAATTCAGGAGACGCATATAGCCTATTTGTGTAGATTGGTCATTGTGTTAGTCCATTCTTGCATTGTTATAAAGAAATACCTGAGACTGGGTAATTTATAAAGAAAATAGGTTTACTTGGCTCCCAGATCTGCAGGCCGTACAGAAAGCATAGTGGCTTCATCTTCTGCGGAGACCTCAGGAAGCTTCCAATTATGGTGGAAGGCAAAGCGGGAGTGAGGTGTCTCACGTAGTGGGAGCAGGAGGTAGAGAGAGAGAATGGAGCGGTGCTATATACTTTCAAATGACCAGAAGTCACAAGAAGTCACTCACTATCCTGAGGACAGTCCCAAGGGGGTGGTGCTAAACCATTCATGAGAAATCACCCTTATGATCCAATCACCTCCCACCAGACCCCAACTCCAACATTAGGGATTACAATTCGACATGAGATTTGGGCACGGACACAGATCCAAACCATATCAATCATTTATTCACTTACTTTCAATGGACACTTTCTATGTTTGTAGAAGATAAATGAGAACTGTCTTGAAAGAACCCACAGTGGAATTGAGAAGGTAAACTCCTCTACAAACAAGTACAATATAAATATAATATATACATATATGCAGATAAGGTAATTTTGAAGAGCAGGCAGGATTTCTTTCTTTTTTTAATCACAAAAACAACACGTAAAAAACTCAAAAAGAAAAAAGATGTATGATATAATATAAATCATAAGATATCCCCCTCTCACTATCATTCTCACTCTGTTAGCAGTAACTACTTTTAATGGCTCAATTTGTGTCCTTCCAGACTTAGAAAAGGAGCATAGAGATACAGCAGTTTACAAAAAACAGCATCATACTCTACATATTGTTTAGGGTTTTTTTCATTCAATGAACATTCTACTTTAATGCGTATATGTGTGTGCCTGTGTGTGTGTGTGTATATATTTTTCTTATTACAAATAGTGCTTCAGGGAACATATTTGTTCATAGGCCCTTGTACATTTTCTGTATAATAGAAACCCAGACAGTTGGTTTACTTGGATAGGTAATGCAAAGATAGCCACCAAGAAGATGGTATCAATTTAGAGTCTCTTTAACTGTATGTAATATTGTCCTTTGCACCACTGAATTGCTAATACCGCATAGCATTATTAATGTTTAATATTTTCAATTTGTGGCATATTAAAAATATATCAACGTAAAAATATAAATAAGTACATAATAAGCACAATAGTTAAATATGTATTTAAATAAACTAGCTAAATGTTCATTTATATATTTATAGGATGTTATATACTATACATGTTTGTATAATTTTATTGTTTGTTTGAGACAGGATCTTATTCTGTCACCCGTGCTGAAGTGCAGTGGCCTCATCATGGCTCACTGCAGCCTCAACGTCCTGGGCTCAAGTGATCCTCCCATCTCAGCCTCCTGAGTACTGGCACTAAAAGTATGTACCACCATGCTTGGAAAATTTGTTAATTTTTTGAAGAAATGGCATCTCGCTTTTCTGACCAAGCTGGTCTGAAACTCCTAAGCTCAAGTGATCTCCCCAACTCGGCCTCCCAAAGTGCTAGCATTAGAGGAATGGGCCACCGTGTGTGGTCACATATTTTTATTTCTATTTATATATTTATTCTTGGCATGAGTTAAAGTTAACTTTTCTATTACCAAGTTATACATTTATTTTTCAATTTGTCTTCTACTTAGAAATATGATTTTTAACGTAATTGTTTTTATACCAGCCAGATATAAATTCCATCTGAGATCTGTATCCTGTCGTATGGCAAGGACATTTACCACCAAATGGTTATATCTAGAAAGTCTCTGGAGTCAAATTACTAGGCAACAACCAAGACATACAGAAGTTTTGAGAAGATTGTCATTTCTTTCACTTTTTGTTCCCTGATTACAAGAGCCTCACTGAGAGTGGGCAGTAGTCAAAGAGGCTGACTAAATACAGACCTGGATAGGGTAGAGGGAAGAGAGGGGTTAGTGAATCTTGGGCAAGGGATAGAAGATCAGATTTAGTTTCTGAGACACAAGTGCTAAGGCCCATGTTAGACATAAAATAAGAATCAGTTGCCTTCCCACACTGATTTAGCCCGGATGTATGTTCAGGGCATGATTATGAACAACAGTAGGTATTAGAGACTTTGCCCACAGGTATACTCGTATATCTATTGGCTTCACAATTCTAACAAAAATATATAAAATCTCTATCTGACACTGCTTATAAATCACCCAACATTTATCTTTTACCTCTTTTAGCTGATTAAAACCTACCACTTCAAATTTTCTTCAGGGATGGTTCATTTAAAAGGTTAGGTTTTTAAGGTCATAATTCTACTCCAAGAAAATGAGGCAGTAACGAAATGCGTCATTTTCTTTCTTCAGAGAGAAACTGTGCAGATGCTCCATTTTAAGCAGGTCATAATTTTATGTGGAAAATGATTGATCTGTGAGTACAGCTAATTATTGTGATTTCATTTTATCTCATTAGAGTTCTATTTAGCCAATTGGTTTGTTTATATTGCCCTCTGTATTCCTCGTTATACAGAAAAAAATTTAGTTTATGCTTTTATTTCAGTGCTTACATGGACGTAAGGATTACATAAATAGCATTGCATTTAACATGATTGCCATTTTTGTTTCATGCAGTCCATGTCTAAGATTCCTAGGCAAGAAAGGGGTAAATTTTCCTCATTACTCAAAAGGCTTTACTTACTGAATTTCAATTATGCCTTCACAAATCTCTTTTAACATCAAGGGTAGATATTGAAAACATATCTTGCATTCCACATTTGTGATTTTGTTATATAAATTTATTCATGTATGTCTATTATTTATTTTTATTGACTTTTTGTTATCTGCTTGCTGAGGCCATGAAAACTCACACTAGTGACAGCCTATAGGAGAAAC